>NC_072425.2:132830000-133139464 GCF_028878055.3 Symphalangus syndactylus
TTTAAAATTATGGCATCTATGTTTACGACAGGTATTATTCTGTAGTTTCCTTTTCTTGTAATGTTTTTGTCTGAATTTGGTATCATGGTACTGTTGGATTCCTGGAATGAGTTGGGAAGTATTCCTTCTTTTTCAATCTTCTGGAAAAGTTTGAACAGAATTTGTCTTATGTCTTCTTTAGTGTTAAGCAGGACCCACAGAAGAAGCCATTTGGGCCTGGGGTTTTCTTTGTTGGAAGGCTTTTATTTATAAACTTAATTTTATTTTTTCTTGAATAAACTTTGGTAGTTTGTGACTTAAGAAATGTTGCATTTTATCTAAGTTATCAAGTTTATTATCATACAGTTATAATTGTCCTCTATTATCTTTCTAAATCTGCAAACTCTGTAGTGATGTCATTTTTTAATGACTAACGTTGGTGGCTTGTGTTTTCTGTTTTGCTTTGTTTTGTTTTTATCTGATCAGGTTGGCCTTATTAATTTTAATATTACTAAATAATATTACAGATTATTCATATATATATACACACATATTAAAGAAACTGTTAATTTTGATTTTTAAAATTATTTTGTGTTACATTTATTTCCACTATTATCATTTGATTTTACTTCCTTTTTTTCTACTTTTTTCTTCCAGTTTCTTAAGGTAGAAGATGAAGTCATGGATTTGAGATCTTTCTTCTTTTCTAAAATAGGTACTTAGTGGTATAAATTTGCCGCTAAGTACTGCTTTAGTTCTGTCCCACAGGTTTTTATATGTTGTGTTTTAACTTTCATTTAGTTCAAAATGCTGTTGGCTTTCTCTTTTGGTTTGTTCTTTGACTCATAAGATATTTAGAAGTATGTTACCTTCCTAATATTTGAGAATTTTCCAGGTATTTTTCTGTTATTGATTTTTAATTTACTTCCATTTTGGTTAGAAAACATACTTCATGACTTGAATTCCTTTAACTTTGTTGGACTCAGATTATGATCTATTTTGATAAATTTTCTATATGCCTCTGGAAATAAGGCATATTCTGCTGTTGTTTGGTAGGATATTCTGTAGATATCAGTTAAGTCAAATTCTTTAATAATGTTGTTTAGGTCTTCTGTATCATTGCTAATTTTATGTTATTAATACTTGTTTTTTTCAATTATTAAGAGAAGGGCATTGAAATCTCCAACTATGCTTGTGGATTTGCTTATTTCTCATCTCAATTCTATCTATCTTTGCTTCATGTATTTTCAAGCTCTATCGTTAGGTGCATACATGTTTAGGATTGTTATATCCTATGAATAAATTGACTCCTTAATCAATTTATTGATTATTTATTGATTGATTGATATGGAGAAAGACATAATGGTCTTTATCCATAGTATTATTCTTTGCTATTAGACCTACTTTGTTTAACACTAATATAAGCACTCCAGCTTTCTTTTGACTAGGATTAGCATAGCAAATGTTTTCTTTTTATTTATTTCTTTTTTTTTTTCTGAGAGGGAGTTTCACTCCTGTCACCCAGGCTGGAGTGCAGTGGCACGATCTCGACTCGCTGCAACTTCTGCTTCCCGAGTTCAAGTGATTTGCCTGCCTCAGCCTCCTGAGTAGCTGGGATTACATGCACCCACCACCATGCCCTGCTAATTTTTTGTGTTTTTAGTAGAGATGGGGTTTTGCCACGTTGGGCAGGCTGGTCTCGAACTCCCGATCTCAGGTGATCCTCCCACCTCGGCTTCCCAAAGTGTTGGGATTACAGGCATGAACCACTGCACCCGGCCTAGCATGTGTTTTCTAAGCTTTTATTTTTTTTAATAAAATTTACTATTTATGCTAAAAAAAAAGACAAATTAGGAATAGTTGGAAGCCTGTTTAGTTTTATACAATATATTTGCTAAAACCTACAACAAATATCATACTTAATGGTGAAGCTCTAGAGGCTTTTCCTTTATATTTTTTTTTTGGAAAAAAGTTCTCACTCTGTTACACAGTCTGGAGTACAATGGCACGATCATGGCTAACTGCAGCCTTGACCTCCTGGACTCAGGAGATCTTCCCACCTTAGCCCCGCAGTACCTGGGACTCCAAATGTGCACCACCTCACCCAGCTAACTTTTTTTTATTTTTTGTAGAGATGTGGTCTCTCCATGTTACCCAAATTGGTCTTGAACTGCTGGGCTTAAGCAATCCTCCCACTTCTGCCTCCCAAAATGCTGGGAGTACAAAGTGTGAGCCACCATGCCCAGCCAGCTTTTCCTTTAGAAAGTAGGAACAAGACAAATAATTGCACTACCCCAACTTTCACCAAATCAACACTGTAGCAGAGGTTTTGGCCACCACAGAAAAAAGTCTTTCATTCTCTACTCCCTAAAAATGATTGAAAAAGTGGTGGGAAGTCATGATTTAAAAAAATCATGTAACTGTGCACATTATGATATAATCAGTTTGGATTACAGAAAATCCAAAAAGATTCCATAGATACATTTTTAAGTTTAGAGAGTTTTAACACGTTTTCTGCATACAAAACAAGTATGAAAAACATTTGTGTGAATATTTGCACCACCGTATATCAAGACTTACTATAAAGATATGATAATTAAGTCAGTATGTATTGGTGCGGGGATAGTCAAATAGAGCAATTACCTAGAATAGCAAGCCAAGCAATAGATTCTTGTACAGTACAGAGGTGAGCCCTGCAGAGTATTTGATAAAAGACAGACTTCTCAAAAATGGTGCCAAGACAATTGAATATATATGGAGAAAAAAACGAAATTAGATTTCTATCTCACATCATAGACTAAAATCAATTTCAGATGGATTAAAGACCTGATTGTGCAGTCAAAATTATATTGCTTTCTGGAATTTTAGTTCCAGAGCAAGATGCTATAGATTCACTTTTCCCTGCTCCTCCTCTCTAAATATAACTTAATACACAGAAATTTGTTAAACAGATAATGATGAAAGGACTCTGAAAGCTGGAAAGAAACAGGCAGACTGGGTAGAGACCTCAGGACTTGAAAAATTGCAATGTGGTGATTTCCCTAGGTTTTAATTTTTTTAATCTTACAAATACCACTGAACTGGGCAGTGGAGAGGCCTACAATCCAGAACCAATGAGCAGAGAAAAAAAAAAAAAAAAAAAAAAAAGCTTTCTTTCTCTAGCCAAAGGACAAAGAAAGGGGAAGCTCAACAGAGACAACAGAGGTCTGGTGGGGAAACTCATTCCCTGCTCCGTAACTGGGGACCTGGGGACCCTGCTATTGGACTCATCCATTGGCAGCAGCAGCAGTGGTGAAGACCCAGCCGTCTCAATCTCTGCTCCATGACCAGAGCCCCCCTAGTGGATGGTCTTATCTATTTGCCCCTGTAGCCACAGCGATGGCAGCACCAGCAACAAGGGAAGTCCTAGGCCATCCAGCCCCTGCTCCACAAACAGGCTCAGTGAGTGATCTCATACCTTGGCAGCAGTGATGCCCTGGGCTTTCCAAGCCTCTATTATACAATGAAAGCACTGGTAGGTCATCCCATTCACCTTCAGTGGCAACAGCCCTGAAGCCCTGCGTTTCTCTGTCTTCCACCAGTGGCATAGTGAGACCCAGGTTAAGTGTTCCTCTCCTTCTCCTCCACCAAAGGTCCCCCAATGACAGCAGGTAGCCAAAGGAAGTACCTTCTGTACTGCAGACAGTGCTGGCAGGCATTGAGCAAGTGTCATGACAGCACTAAGAGAACAAAGCTGGTCAGAATAACATACCAGGGGGCTTAGAAAACTAAAATTTTATTAGAATTAAAGCCACAAAAGTAGGGCAGAACCCATATGCTAAATTTAAAAAGGGTAACTTCCTGCTAACATACATTTAGTCAGGATCAAGGGTCACTTCACATAATAACCAAAATGTCCAGGATACAATAAAAAATCATCCTTCTTACTAAAAATCAGGAGAACCACAATTTGAAAGAGAAAAGACAATCAACAGATGCTGATGCTGAGATGAATCAGATGTTGGAATTATTTGACAAGAATTTTAAAGCACCTCTCATAAAAATGACCCAATATTCAATAATGATTTTTTTGAAACAATGAAAAGATAGAAAAATCTTAGCAAAGCAACAGAAGTTATTTAAAAAAAGAGCCAAACAGAAATTGTAGACCCCAAAAATACAATAACTTAAATGAAAAAAACATGCCATATAGAATCAACAGAGTGGAGATGACAGAGCATAGAATCTATGAACTTGACAAATCAATAGAATTTATTCAATCTGAACAATAGAGAGAAAATAGACTGAAGAAAGGCATGGTCTTAAGGATTTATGTAACAAATACCTAACATTCATATCATTGGAGTCTCAGAATGAGTAATGGTTGAAAACTTTCCAAATTGGCGAAAGACAAAAATTTATAGATCCAAAGACTAGGTGAACTCCAAACAGAATAAACCAAAAGGAGTCCATATCAAGAAACATCATAATTAAACTTCTGAAATATAATGGCAAAGAAAAAAATCTTAAAAACAGCCAGAGAGAAATGACACATTATCTATAAAAACCCACCAATTTGAATGACAGATGATTTTTCATCTGAAACAACATGGCCAGGAAGAAATGGCATATTTTTCAGTTCTGAAAGAAAGTGTCAGCCTTGAATCTTTATGAAACAGACAGTGAAATTAATTTTTTCCTTCAGAAATTAATAAAAAATAGAGATATCTTCAGAGAAAGGAAAACTAACAGGATATGTTGTTAGCAGACCTATCTTTAAGGACTGGCTAAGGAAAGCTCTCCAAACACAAAGAAAATGATAATAGAAGGCTAGGACCTTCAGAAAGAAAACAAAAACAACAGAGTGAGCAAAAATGGAAATAAACGTAATCAACTGTCCTTCACCCCATGATTTCCTTAGTCATACTTTATGATTGAAGCAATCATAAAAGTTACATTATCATCTGATATGGCACTCAATATATATAGAGGAAACACTTGAAACAATTATATTTTTAATTTGGGAGGCCAAGGTTGGCAGATCACTTGAGGTCAGGAGTTTGAGACCAGCCTGGCCAACATGGTGAAACCTTGTCTCTACAAAAAAATACAAAAATTAGCCAGGTATGGTGGTGCCCACCTGTGATTCTAGCTTCTTGGGAGGCTGAGGTGGGAGAATTGCTTGAACCCAGGAGGTGGAGGTTGCACCAAGCTGAGATCATGCCACTGCACTCCAGCCTGGGCATCACAGAGTGAGACCCTGTCCCCCCCCAAAAATTATATTTTTAATATTGAGGGGAGTAAAGGGACTTAAATGGAAATACGATTCCTAAGCTTTACTTGAAGTGGCAAAATGTCGACACTAGGAGACTGTCATGTTACATATGTAAAAGATTATACCTAGAGCAACCACTAAAAAAAAAAAAAATACAGGCCGGGTGTGGTGGCTCACGCCAGTAATCCCAGCACTTTGGGAGGCCAAGCTGGGTGGATCATGAGGTGAGGAGATGGAGACCATTCTGGCCAACATGGTGAAACCCTGTCTCTACTAAAAATACAAAAAAATTAGTTGGGTGTGGTGGAATGCGTCTGTAATCCCAGCTACTTGGGAGACTGAGGCAGGAGAGAATAGCTTGAACTCGGGAGGCGGAGATTGCAGTGAGCCGAGATTGTGCCACTGCACTCCAGCCTGGTGACAGAGTGAGACTCCGTCTCAAAAAAAAAAAACAAAACAAAACAAAAAAAAGATATGCTAAGTATTTTTATAAGTAAATTAAATTGTAGTACTAAAATTGTTAAAGTAACTCACAGAAAGGCGAAAGAAACAGAGGAGGTAGAAACAGAAGGAATAAATGAAAAACAAATAAAATGTCAAACAATTCTCAGCATATCAATAATTACTTTATAAATAAGTATAGAAATTAAAAGTTAGAGGCCGGGTGCGGTGGCTCACGCCTGTAATCCCAGCACTTTGGGAGGCTGAGGCGGGTGGATCACGTGGTCAGGAGATCGAGACCATCCTGGCTAACACGGTGAAACCCCGTCTCTACTAAAAATACAAAAAATTAGCCGGGTGAGGTGGCGGGCGCCTGTAGTCCCAGCTACTCGGGAGGCTGAGGCAGGAGAATGGCGTGAACCCCGGGGGGTGGAGCCTGCAGTGAGCCGAGATTGCGCCATTGCACTCCAGCCTGGGCAACAGCGAGACTCCGTCTCAAAAAAAAAGAAATTAAAAGTTAGAGATAGGCAGAGTAGATCAAAATATCCCAGCCCAGCTAAATGCTCTCTCAAAAATCACTCCAAACATATTGACATAGGTAGGATGAAAGTTACAGGAAGGAAAAAGATTTATAATACAAACATTAATCAAAAAAGAAGGCATAGCTATGTTAATATTAGACAAAGTTGACTTCAGAGCAAAGAATATTATGGGGAGCAAAGAAGTATATTACATAATAATTAAAAGATCAACCTGCCAGGAAGATATAGCCCTTCTAAAAGCATATACACAGCACAACAGATCCTCAAAATACGTGAAACAAAACTGACAGAATTGAAGTATTGATAGAAAAATCCACAAAACTTGGAATTTGTGAAAGTTAGGAAGTTCAACACCTCACTCCAGCAATTGATAGCACTACCATACAGAAAGTCAGCAAGGATACAGGACTGAATGACACCATCAACCAACAGCATGTAACTGGCATGTATAGAACACTTCACTTTTCAACAGCAGAATACATATTCTTTTGAATTGCCATGAAACATTCACCAATACGGATCCTAACCTGGGTCATAAAACAAATCTTAACAAATTTTAAAAAACTGAAACACATAGTGTGCATAGAGTAATATTATTTGGTTGAATATATATTACATTGTTTGCACACATGCTACAACATGGATAAAACTTGGAGACATTAGGCTAAGTGAAGTAAGCCAGTCACAGACAGACAAATATTGTATGATTCTGCTTATACGAGGTACCCAGAGCAGTGAAATTTATAAAGACAAAGTAAAGTGAGGGTTTCCAGGGGATAGGGTGACTGGGGAATGAGGAGTTAGCGTTTAATGGATTCAGAGTTTCAGGGTGGGAAGATGAAAAAATTCCAGAGCTGAATGGGAGTCATGGTTGCAGAGCAGTGTGCATGTGATGCCACTGTACACTCACTGCACACTCACTGGACACTCTGTACACTCACTGGACACTCTGTACACTCACTGGACACTCACTGGACAGTCACTGTACACTCACTGGATGCTCACTGTATACTCTGTACACTCACTGGTCAGTCACTGGACACTGTACACTCACTGGATACTCACTGGACACTCTCTGGACACTACACTCACTGGACACTCACTGGACACTCTCTGTACACACTGTACACTCACTGGACACTTACTGTATACTCTGCACTCACTGGACACTCACTGGACACTAACTGTATACTCTGTACACTCACTGGACACTCACTGTATACTCTCTGTACACTCGCTGGACACTCACTGGACACTGTATACTCACTGGACACTCACTTTACACTCACTGGACACTCACTGTATACTCTCTGTACGCTCACTGGACACTCTGGACACTCATTGTACACTCTGTACACTCACTGTACACTCGCTGGACACTCACTGTACACTCTAAACTCACTGGACACTCACTGGACATGCTGTACACTCACTGGACACTCTGTACACTCTGTACACTCAGTGGACACTCTTTACACTCACTGGACACTCACTTCACACTGTACACTCACTGGACACTCACTGTATACTCTGTACACTCTGTACACTCACTGGACACTCACTGTATACTCTGTACACTCACTGTACACTCACTGGACACTGTACACTCTATACACTCACTGGACACTGTACACTCACTGTACAGTCACTGGACACTGGACATTCACTGGACACTCACTGGACACTGGACACTCACTGGACACTCTGCACACTGTACACTCACTGGACACTCACAGGACACTCTGTACACTCACTGGACAGTCACTGGACACTCACTGGACACTGTACACTCACTGGACACTCACAGGACACTGTACAGTCACTGGACAGTCACTGGACACTGTACACTCACTGGACCCTCTCTGTACACTCACTGAACAGTCACTAGACCCTCACTGTGCACTTAAAAATCAACTGCACACTTAAAAGTGCTTAAAATGGGATTTTTATGTTATGTATATTTTACCACAATAGAAGACAAGAGCAAAAATAAAATTTTAAACAAGAAAACAATAGAAATAGAATGGAAATAGAGTAGACAGAAACAAAAAGCCAATTCTTCAAAATAATCAATAAAATTGATAAAACTCTAGTAAGATTGACAAAGATAAAAAGACACAAATTACCAATATTAAGAATTAAACAGGGATATCACAAGATTCTATAACCATTAAAAAAGTGATAAACGAATAGCATAAATGACCTTACACGTAGAAATTTGACAATTTAGAAGAAACTAACCAATTTCTCAAAAAACACAAATTACCAAAACTCAGCCAAGACAAAATAGATAACCTGAGTAGCCCTTTCGCTATTAAGAAAATTGAATTTGTAATTTAAAAGCTCTAAATAAACACATCTCTAGGCACAGCTAGTTCCATTGGAGAATTTTACCAAATATTAAAATAACACAAACTTTGCATACTCTCTTCCAGAAAGCAAAAGAGAAGTGCACACTTTTAACTTTATTTTATGAAGCCATTATTACCTTGATACCAAAACCAAAGATGACACACAAAAAAAAATCTATACACTAATATCCCTTGAACATATGATTATATCATTTGATGTCAAAAAAGCAATTGACCAAATTCAACATCCATTTACAATAAAAACTTTTAGTATACTAGGAATGGAGGGAACTTCCTCAACCTCATAAAGAACATCCACAAAAAGTCTACAGCTAACATCTTAGTCATGGTAGAAAGCTGAATATTTTTCCTCTCTTATTTCCACTTTCATCACTCTTATCCAACAAAGCACTGGAAGTTCTAGCCATGGCAATAAGAAAAGGAAAAGAGATAAAAGGGATACAGATTGGAAAAAATAAAACTGTCTCTATTTGTAAATGACATAATAGTCTATGTGGAAAAGTACAAGGCATCTACAAAAAAAACAAAACCACGCATACACACACCCACACACACAAAAAAAAACCCCACAAAAATCTTAGAACTAATAAGTGCATTTAGAAAGGTCACGGGTTATAAGATTAACATGCAAAAATCATCGCATTTCTTCATACTGACAATGAGCAAGTAGAAACCAAATTAAAAATGCGGTACCATCTATAATTGCTCCAAAGAAAACAAAATACTTAGTTGTAGGTCTAACAAAACATGTACAGACTATGTGTGATAAAAATTACAAAATGTTGATGAAAAAATTAAAGACGTGAGTACTTGGAGGGACATACTGTGCTTATGAGTTACAAGACTCAACATAGTAAAGATGGCACCTCTCCCTAAATTGGTCTATAGATTTAATGAAATTCCTATCAAACTCTCAGCAATTTTTTGTGGACCTACACAAGCTCGTATTCAAATATTTATGGAAATAGAAAGGCTGTAGAATAGCCAAAACAATTTTGAAAAAATGAAAGAAGAGGGAGAAATCCCTTTTCCCAATGTTAAGTGGTTATCCACTTAACATATGTAAACAATGTTCTATGGCTAGTGTATTCAAGAAAGAGTGAAGTGATAGACACACAAATCAATGCAATGGCATAGGGAACCCAGAAATAGATCCACACAAATACGCCCAATGAATTTCTGAAAAAGGAGCAAAACCAACCAATGGAGAAGGGATAGTCTTTTAATAAAGAGTTCTAAAGCTATCCATAGGTATAAAACACACCTCTGCCTAAACTACATGTTTTACATACAAATGTTAACTCAAAATGACTCATGGACCAAATTCTAGGAAAAAAGCATAAGAGAATACCTTTGGGTTCCAAGGCCAAGCAAATAGTTCTTAGACCTGACATCGAAAGCATGATGCATAAAAGGAAAAAATAATAAATGGGACTTTATTAAAATTAAAAACTTTTGTATCGCTAAATACCATATTAAGTATACAAAAAGACAAATATAGACTGGAAGAAAATATTTGCAAACTACATGCCTACAAATAACTTGTATCTAGAATACACAAAGAACTATCAAAACTCAACATTAAAAAGCCAAACAATCAGGCCCTGGGCGGTGGTTCATGCCAGTAATCCCAGCACTTTGAGATGCTGAGGCAGGTGGACCACCTGAGGTCGGGAGTTGGAGACCACCCTGGTCAACATGGTGAAACACTCTCTCTACTAAAAATACAAAAATTAGCTGGGCATGGTGGCGGGCACCTGTAATCCCAGCTACTCAGGAGACTGAGGCAGGAGAACCGCTTGAACTCGGGAGGGGGAGGTTGCAGTGAGCTGAGATCATATCATTGCACTCCAGTCTGGGCGACAGTGTGAGACTCCGTCTAACAAAAAAAAAAGAAAAAAAAAAAAAGCCAAACAATCAAATTAGAAAAGGGGCAAAAGACATGCACAGATATTTCATCAGAGAGCCTACACAGATGACAAATAAATATGTGATGTTCAACATCATTAGCCGTTACAGAAATGCAAATTAAAACTACAATGACATAACATTACATACCTATCAAAATGGCTAAGATAAAAAATAGTGACAGCATCAAATACTGACAAAGATGTAGAGAAACTGGATCATGTACACATTGCTGATGCGAATGTGAAATGGTAGAGTTGCTCTGGAAAATAACTTTGCATTTCCTTTAAAATGAAAAATGAACTTAATGTGTGACCCAACTATTGCACGCTTAGGCATTTATCACACATAAAATCTGATTTTCACACAGAAGCTTGTATGAGAATATTTATAGCAGCATTATTTGCAATAGCTCTTAACTAGAAACTACACGAATGACTTTCAATGGTGGAATATTAAATAAGTGGTGGTACACTCATATCATGGGTTACTACTCAGCGATAAAAAAATGAACTATTGATAATGCAACAGCTTAAGTAAATCTCAAGGAAATTATGTTGAGATTAAAAAGTCATCATTAGAAGGATACATGCTGCATGATTCCATTTATATAGCATTTATAAAATACCGTAACTGTAGAGGTGGAGAACAGATTAGTGGTTGCCCAGGGATAAGGATAGAGGGGAGAGAGGGTAGCTAAAAAGGAGTAGCAAGAGGGAGGTTTGTGAGGATGGTACAGCTGAGTATGCATTTGTGCTGGTGGTTCCATGAAGCTGCACATCTGATAAAATTACATAGGGCTGTACAAATACATCACCTTGTATGTATAAGTGCATACATATGAGCGCATGTAAAAATGATGACATCTGAATATGCTTTCGGGATTGTGCCAATGTCAGTTTCCTAATTGTGATATTGTACTGCAGTTATGAAAGATGTTTTCATGGGGAGACACTGGGTGAAGAAGGTAAGAATGTCCCTGAACAGTTTTTAGCAACTTCCTGTGACTCTATATTTGAAGTAAAATGATTTTTAAAATTATATTGATAAATTATATTGATGATGATAAAATAGAATAACCTCATGATCTCTAGGTATTGAAGAATTTCTTAAACAAGATAGAAAAAGTAGTAGATATAACGGACATGTCCTCAGTTTTAAACCCTACTCAACTCCCTACCCCAGTTATTATTATTTATCTTGAAATCTCATTTTGAAATTATTTTCTAGCTTGGCTTCAATGGCACTATGTAAACACATCTAAATTTTCCTTCTATCTCTCTGATTTATTTATTCCTTCATTAAACAAACTTACTGAGCACCTATTATGTGCCAGGAACTCTTTTAGGTGTGGGATATATAGTAGTGAGCAGATTACTCACAACAGAGGAGCTTCCTGTCCTGTCAGGGCTCTGGTATTGTACCAGCCGGTGGGTGAGTCGATAAAAAATGGTTAAGCAAATAAGTCAAATAGAGTAGCATGTCAGTTGGTGATAGTGCTATGGAAAAAAACGATCGTGGGATGGGAGGAAGGATGCTAGGAAGGGATCAGGTACTGTACACAGTTTTAAAGAGGATGCTAGGGAAGTCCTCATGGACCAGGAGTCTGTTGAGCAAAGAACTGAAGGAGGTGAAGAGTATGCCATGATACTCTCTGGGGGCGATGCTCAGAGAAGAGGGAGGAAAAAGAGATAGGTGTGACATGAATGGAGTGAAAGAAAGAGTAATAGGAATGAGGTCAGAGTGGTCATGAGGCCAGATCCCTGTGAGAGCCTTGTAGGCCACAGCAAGGACCTTCATTTTACTCTACATCAGTGGTGGAAAGGCGTGGTCCCCAATTAGCAATATCAGCACCCTCCAGGGAATGTGTGAGAAATGCAGGTTCCTAGGCCCTGCCCCATACCTACTGAATTAGAAACTCTAGAAGTGAGGCTAGAGATCTGTTTTAAGAAGACCTTTAGGTGATTCTGATCCACACTAAAGTTTGCACATGCCACTCTAAATGCTATGAAGACCACCTGAGAGCCCTGAGCAGAGGCATGAACTACCTTCTGGCTTCTGTGTTTAAAATACTTTGCAGAGGGGGGCAAGATGCAAGGAAGACCAGGTAGGAGGCTACAGCAGCGGTCCATGGGAGAGATGATGGTGACTTGGCCCAGGCCCCTAGTGCTGGAGATGGAGAGGGGGTTATAATCAGTGGTCTCCAAAGGCTTCTCTCTCTCTGTATAATTTTTTTTCTTTTTTCTTTCTTTTTTGAGAAGGAGTCTTGCTCTGTCACCGACGCTGGAATGCAGTGGCACAATCTTGGTTCACTGCAAGCTCCACCTCCCGGGTTCACGCCATTCTCCTGCCTTAGCCTCCCAAGTAGCTGGGACAACAGGCGCCGGCCACCACGCCTGGCTACCTTTTTTGTGTTTTTTTTTTTTTTAAGTAGAGATGGGGTTTCACCGTGTTAGCCAGGATGGTCTCATCTCCTGACCTGGTGATCCACCCACCTTGGCCTCCCAAAGTGCTGAGATTACAGGCGTGAGCCACCATGCCCGGCCATAATTTTCTTTGGAGAGCTTGCCTATATGGTTTCACATGCAACTTTCAGAAAAAATGCTCAGATCCATGTATTAGCACTCTGCAGAGCTCTGTCTCCTGTATTCATCTGACTCCAGGATATTTTGTAGAGAAATATCACCACACTTTCATTTAGTGAGAATACTCTGTCTACTTCAGTATCCACAGCATATACTCTTATACTGATATATTCCTTTAAAAAATTAAATTTCCATTTCTCTATTCTATTATCCCTGAGATGACTCACGAATTCTCTCACACTTAGGATCAGGTCAGTCTGACCCCAAAACCCATTTTTTAAAAACTTATTTTATCATCTAGTTTCCCAAGAACCCAATGCCAAACTTCAGTTTAGGATGACAAGTCTGTCATTTAGAAAGGGTAAGGTGTGCCTTCCTAAGTTTATGTAGGCCTGGTTTCATGTAATCACTACAATCAATGACTGCAAGCCTCTAGCTGATTCACTTATAAATACTGACAGTGACAGGTGATGAGAATGAAATGAATGTTTAGAAGAATTACATGCATCTCTGTTTATTTGCTCTTTTTGAAATTAATCTTAGAGATTTACAACATATAATGCTAAACACATGTCACTTAATCTGAACTTAACACAGTGCATGGAAATGTTTATAAGAATTAGAGGCACTTCAGAGTCTGTCACAGGGATAGACTATTGACACAATCTGTTTATGCCTTCTGAAACCTGTATTTAGTCACGGAAAATTCTGTGTTGCTCTTTTATGAGTTCAATCGCTGAAATCATTATTGTTGTGTCTGAGAAGAATGAGGTTGTTAATTGTGTTTACAATAAAATATGTGAATAAATAAATAAGAGAGGTTAATATTTTTTTATAATTGTTAGGATTTGCTAGAACAGCATTCATTCCACTGGGTACAACTAGTAGATTCTATTTCTCATGTCAAGTTTTATTGATTGTTAATGACTACTTGGAGCTCTGTGAGAAGAATTCTGAGACCAAGTCTGGTTTCAGCAAGAAACAGCATCATGTTTGGTAGGAACCATCCACCACTGGTACAGGTGAAAGAGGTGATGGCTCCAGAGCCTCATATTATCTAACTTTTCCACAGAAGCAAAAAAGAATCAGCTTTATTGGGATATCCAGCAATCATTCAAAATTTCCAAAACCAGTGGTTTCTCTTGGCTCTCTGCTCCAAACATTCTCATTTTTCTCTACTTTGCATTTCTCTCATGACCCCACTGCCCTTCTAGATGTCATTCCATCTAGCATAAAATTATCTGTTTGGCTCTTAATATCCTTACAATCTCTCTGCACCCGTCCTACGCATATTATAGCCCATAGCTCCTGTGTGCCTAGCCTTCATTGAGGTTAGCCTGGTTTCCTTGGAGTCCCATGTGGAAATATTGATAACTTTGTCTCTTAGCATTTGTTCAAAGCTACCATTTCAGTCTGAAATGTCCACCCCCTTCCTCTCTGTCAATCCCATTTCGATCTAACTTTTAAGAGGTGGTACATATCCTTTATAAACTATGGAGTCTTCCCTGAATTTCCAAATTTTTATTTCCTAGAGACCTTGGCTTAGCTTCAGAAGACAGAAACAGATAAGAAAAGATGCAACACTTGATCAAAAAGTGAGCGAAGTATATGAACAGACACTTCTCAAAAGAAGACATTTATGCAGCCAACAGACACATGAAAAAATGCTCATCATCACTGGCCATCAGAGAAATGCAAATCAAAACCACAATGAGATACCATCTCACACCAGTTAGGATGGCCATCATTAAAAAGTCAGGAAATAACAGGTGCTGGAGAGGATGTGGGGAAATAGGAATACTTTTACACTGTTGGTGGGACTGTAAACTAGTTCAACCATTGTGGAAGACAGTGTGGCGATTCCTCAGGGATCCAGAACTAGAAATACCATTTGACCCAGCCATCCCATTACTGGGTATATACCCAAAGGAATATAAGTCATGCTGCTATAAAGACACATGCACACATATGTTTACTGCGGCACTACTCACAATGGTAAAGACTTGGAACCAACCCAAATGTCCAACAGTGATAGACTGGATTAAGAAAATGTGGCACATATACACCATGGAATACTATGCAGCCATAAAAAAAGGGTGAATTCATGTCCTTTGTAGGGACATGCATGAAGCTGGAAACCATCATTCTCAAACTATTGCAAGGACAAAAAACCAAACACTGCATGTTCTCACTCATAGGTGGGAATTGAACGATGAGAACACTTAGACACAGGAAGGGGAACATCACACACCAGGGCCTGTTGTGGAATGGGGGGAGGGGGAAGGGATAGCATTAGGAAATATACCTAATGTAAATGACGAATTAATGGGTGCCACACACCAACATGGCACATGTATACATATGTAACAAACCTGCATGTTTTGCACATGTACCCTAGAACTTAAAAGTATAATAAAATATATATATATATAAAGAAGACAAACAATGTTATCTTTCTTAAAGCAAAAAATAGACAAAATATGGATAATTTGGTAATGTTGGAAAATTTCAAGGAGCATGTTCTAGGCTAGGCTTCTAGAAAGACTTGCAAAATACCACAGAACTTATCCTTGGAAACTGCTCCCTCTGCCCAGTCAGAAAGGTAAGGAATCGGGAAATACCCTAGAATACTTAGTTTTAGGGACATGCCATTTTTCTAGCTTCAGAGCACTAGAGTTTCCTCCTCTGTTGTTTTACAAAGCAGTTAAAAATATGGCTTCCTGATAGTGTACTTTCTGAGATCTGAGTCTTCTGATCCCTCCCTCGCTTTTATCTGAAGGTTCTCCCTCTTATGTTCCTGTTATCCCTGTCCTGCCCAATTTGGATAGGAAACACCCATAAGTTTCTCCTTTGTGTGATGTTTTGTTAGAGAAGTAAGGATTTTGTTTGTTTTGTTTTGTTTTGTTTTGTTTTTGAGACAGGGTCTTGTTCTGTCACTCAGGCTGGAGTGGAGTGGCACCATCATAGCTCGCTGCAGCTTCCACCTCCTGGACTCTGTGGATCTCTCTGCTTCAGCCTCCCAAGCAGCTGCAATTGCAGGCGTAAGCCACCACGTCTGGCCAATTTTTGTATTTTTTTTGTAGAGATTGAGTTTTGCCATGTTGCCCAGGCTGGTCTTGAACTCCTAAACTCCAGTGATCCGCCCACCTTGGCCTGCCAAAGTGCTGAGATTACATATGTGACCACCATGCCTGGCCACAAGTAAGTTTTAATTGTTTAGTTCTAAAAGGTTAGGGTCCCGAATGGGTCAGTACCATCTGTCATTAGTGTACCACTGTCCTCTTGCACCCACCCACAGATTGGATCCTGCAGAATCCCTTCCCATTCATTGTTTGGCTGTTCTCAGATTGGGCCTCCATAGTTCCAATGCATGCCTATTGGCATTTGGGGGTCTCATGTTCTCGGGGCTATCAGAGCCAAGTTGCTTTCCCTCCCTTCCTCCAGCACAGGTGCATGGGTCTTACACCCGTTGGTGGTTTGGGCCTACATATTTGAGTGTTCCTTAGGGCACCAGGATTTCTACTTCTAGTGTAGATGTTTTCCATGGTTCTTTGGTTTTCATATCCTAGTTGCAGGGTCATTTTTTAAAATGGGAGAATTAACAGAATAATAAAAATTGTTCAATTTTTGTCACCACTTTATTTCAAAACTACTGAATAAATAGAAAATCACTTATGACTCTGAATTTGCCCCCGCTTTTGTTTGAGAAAAAAAATCTTGGTCAAGTTTTGCTGTCATGAAGAAGGATGAGTTTGCAGGGATTCCTTCAACAACTAGTCAGCACTGTCAGTAAATTGGCATTTTTCACTTGTCTGGTTCCACTCAAACGTTCCTAAGTTGGACCAAACACAGCCCCTGTCCATCCACTGCCCTTTTCCTAGGGGAAACAGATGCCACTATCATTCTCTTAAAAAAAATCAGGTGCTTTCATTGTCATTATTAAAGACAGTGCCTGTATGTTGTCATCAATGATGTAAATCAATTCTAACATCCTTCATCTTTGCATCATTTTTTCAAGACTTAGGGTCTGGGGTAGGAAAGGGTAAGGCAACTTATTGGCTAAGTCTAGGGTTGTTCCTGTTATTTGCTTGCTAAGGAAATAGAGGGAAAAACTAGTATTTCAGTGCCAGTAATGAAGGAGGAATACTATATAACAGATGATTCTCCACAATAGAAAGAGGAGTTAGATATTGGAAAGAGGAAGGGAAAAAACAAGTTTCTACTGTAGTCTATCTCTTTAGCTGGCCAAAATTCATATACTCTTCCTTAAATCTTAAAACTTGTCAAAAGAAAAAAGGAAGGAAAGAAGGAAAGGAGGGACAGAGAGAGGGAGGGAGGAAGGGAAGGAAACCTCTTAATAAAATGCAACTATCTTTTATACAATTGCAAATACACCCACTCTTTCACCAAAGGAAGAAGCCCAGGATCTTGCAGTTTTTGCTCCAGTTTCAGGTGCAGGATTTTTGATTATGCTGTTTTAGTGTTAGTCAAGCCATAGCGTAGAAGTTCAACATCACCAATACACATTACATTAAATCATGACAAAAAAGAGAGAGAAAGGAAGAGGAATTTATTATACCACAAGGAAACAAATACAGATGGAGACCATACCCATTTTTTCTATAGTTGGTTATGACACTATAGTTAATTTTTATGACTTCCCTTCTCTATTATTCATTTCATGTTTCCTTTGACCTTAGGTAATGCCTCAACTTCCTGGGATTCTTTCTTAGATGAGGTGGCGCATATGACCCAAGCCTTCATTTCTAAGAGAACTGAGCTGTTGATCTTGCCTAGAGACGTCCATGAACTTTTACCACTGCAAATGATGCCACTAGGAAGTGTCCCAGTAGAGTCCCTGAATTTTTCCTTTCTCTTCCTGGCTGTTCTTTTGCAGCAGCAGCCCTCTATTCCATCTATCACTACAAAATAATTTTTTGCATGTTCTCCCAAGAGTGTGAGAAACCCAGAACATCCAGGAGGCCATTACAACTTCCAATTCAGTGGAATAAACTTTGTATTTCCTCATGGAAACTGAGAGGTAATATAGGATAGTGGTTAAGACCAGGGACACTGAACTTAAAACTGTGTTAAAATTCTGGCTATCCCATTCTCTGAACTCAGTTTCCTGATCTGAAAAACGTGGACAATATAGTACTTTACTCATAGAGTTGTTATCATGACTAAATAGATTATTACATGTAAATCATATAGAACGGAGCCTGGCACCTAGTATTTGCTAAATATTAACCATTATCAGCAAATTCTAAACGAGCAAAGCCCAGTTATAAGAACTGTAAACAAACACAGTCAAAACCTTCACTAGATACGGCTGTGAGCCTTGTACAACCCCTTGCCACTCCACATCCTTATTTTCAACTTGGGGAGTATATTAGTGGAAGAAATAGCACCATGTATTTGTTGCTTATTCAAACCATACAATTTGCCTTACACGATGTACTCTAATCTCACAAGAGTGTCCTACAACTGGCTCTGATGTTTACAAAGAGTTCATATTTATGTTCTATAAGGCCATCCATTTCCGGATGATAGTCACATGGTATGACCAATGACTCCACGGATATGGGCTCATTGTTTTAATTCTTTTCTGTAAAGTGAAGTATTTGATAAGAAACACGTTGTGTGGACTGTCAAAATGAAGTATAAGTCATTTATTTAGACCACAGATGATATGTGACAAAATTATGTTAAGAAGAAAAAAAATCTTAATACAGAATATCTTTCTTTTCCAAGAAGTAAGTCATTGTCCCTTCAGAATGGAAGGGTTCAATGTGTTCAACCTGCTACCAGGAAGCTAGCAGATTACCTTGAACTATGCACCATATCAGAGGCTAAGGTTGTTGGCTGTGGTTTCTACTGTTGATGAGAAAAAGTCCTTATTCTTAGTCCCCATTCCTATCACCTCTTGGTCGCCTGGTCCTGCTGTTCTGTCTGCAAAACAGCACTACATATTATCTACTTATTCTGAACATACACTATATTCTGAAGAATAGAATCAACACCAACTTAGCTTTGTTCATGAAAATATTCAGCAATGTTTTAGTTTTATATTACTGCCACAAGAAAATCACGACAAATTTGGTGTCTTAAACAACACAAATTTATTATCTCACAGTTTTGTAGGTCAGAAGTCTGATATGGGTCTCATCTGAACAAAATCCAAGTGTTGGCAGGGCAGTATTTCTTCTCAGAGGCTTTGGAGATAATCTGTTTCCTTGCTCTTTCAAGGTATTTGATAGAATTCAGCTCCTTGGATGGTGTGGGACTGAGCTCCCTGTTTCACCTGCTGGTTGTCAGCTGAGGGCTATTCTCAGCATTCAGAGGCCCCTGCATTCCTGAGCTCATAGCCCTCTTTCTGTCTCTTCAAAGCTGGTGCTCATAGGGTGAGGCTTTTTTTTTTTTTTTTTTTTTCACTTTAAATCTCTCCTGCTTATTCTTGTGTGGCATCACCCTGACTCTTCTGCCAGCAAACATTCTCCATTTTTAAGGACTCATTTGATTAGACTGGGTTTCCGCAATAATACAGGATAACCTTCCCATCTCAAGATTCATAAGTTTAATCATGTTTGCAAAGTTCCTTTTGTCAAGTAACACAGTGTATTTCCAGGATCCAGGGATCCAGGCATGGACAGCTATGGAGGGCTCTTCTATTTACCACAAGCAAGACTGCAGTGACTGGAGATGAAGTCTGACTAATGTTCACCTGATTCTCTACGATAGGAAAATTTTGATGATTTTTCACATGGGACACAATATTATCATAGCAATCCTGAAATTTTGCTCCTTCCAACTCCCTAACCATTTGACTAAACCATTAGCAATCACCTAAATCTTTGACTTTGTGCATGATTCTTTCCAGGCAAAGTGGAAAAAGAGAGATGCTTGTCAAAGGACAGTTAAGATACCTCTAAGAAAGCCATAAAAGTGTACATTTGTCCCATCAAGTAAAAGAAAATTGCTTCTGGTGTCCTCTATTTGTTGGAAATTGAGGCAGGGAAAAGCATTTGTCAGATTAATAACTCTATGCTCAATATTAAGGGCTGCACTGATTTGTTCTAATGAGACTAGAAAGGAAAAGCACCTGCAGTTAGAGTCATACATTATTAAACTCACAACAATCCACTGCCATTTTTCAAGGTGTATCTATCCATGGCAGTGGCTAAAACACAGAACAAAATGGGCCAGTGAATTGGAATCATGACTCCTGTTTTTTTCAAAGTATTTGATGATAACACTGATTTCCATGATTCTCATAAGGATATGGTTTTTATTTTGATTTATTATTTTGGTAGGAAACAGAAAGTGTAGATACTCCCTCGTCTCTTTTCACCTCCCTGCCTTGTATCTTTTTCCTCCCTCCATTGGTAAAGGAGACTGGGAGACGATTTTTCCCAGGTATATTTATTCCATTAATTAAGACATGGATTTTGAGCCCCATTGTTCTACCATCATTAAATGACATAGGTGAAAACTCCATTTGTCACCTGTCTAAAACAAATTCTAACAAATCTAACAAATTCATTCTGATTGTTAGCTCACTGTGGTGTTCTGGGTACTGATGTT
Source organism: Symphalangus syndactylus (assembly GCF_028878055.3). Taxonomy (NCBI): domain Eukaryota; kingdom Metazoa; phylum Chordata; class Mammalia; order Primates; family Hylobatidae; genus Symphalangus; species Symphalangus syndactylus. Next base: position 132,850,666 of record NC_072425.2, read on the forward strand.
CAATATACATACAAGGTTTAGATAATTACCTTTCTCAGAGGATAAATATCCACAGGGACCTTTGGAGAAGAACAGGAGGAAGATTCTGAGTATGTACTTGGGTATTTGTGCAGGATCTTTCCTCAAGCGTACCCCATCTTCCCTTCATTCAGGGGTTTCTGTGTCTTTGAACTTGAGTCTGGACATCGAGTGAGGGGCCACAGTCACTATAATGTGGTGGCAGTTGAAGTCAGTTCTCTGCTTATGCACTTACATGCATTCAGTAGGGCCTTAGGGATGATAGAAAAAGTAATGTTCACAAGTGGTCCTCCTGGTCCATCCATTTCCCTGCCCACTTAGAGTTAAGTAGTGCCATGTGACCAGTTCTGCTCAATTGGCTGTGAGGAGAAGTAACATGTGTTGCTTCTGGACTGAAGCCTGGAAGAGCAAGTATGAATTCCCCATGTGGTCTCTTTCCCTTCCATGGAAACTGTGAATTAGATCACAAGACTAAAGCAGACTAGGTCACTGCATGATCAAAAGCCCTAGAGAGTCACTCAGACCAGTGGCCGACTTTGTGTAAATGAGAAATAAACTTTTAAGTGCTAAGTCACTGAGACTTTGGGGGCATTGTATTAACACAATATAAGCCAGTCTATCCAGACTAATTCAGTGGGGAACCCATCCTTACAGTTAAAGGACCCTGTCAGCAATCAAGCACCACCAATGATCTAGTGGCTTAGACCATTCTATTTGCTATGTTTATACTTTTTTCTCTTGTAGTAATCCAGCTCATTCTGTCTCTGCCAGTCAAGTTTCTCTGCTTGTGTTTTTTTTTCCATCCTGGGATATATGCATAACATTGAAATCAGGGAGCTCATTTTAGCTGCAGCAACTTCTATTAACTCCTCTGTACTACAAAGAACAGCCACTAAAGTGTTTCTTAAAGATGCGCCTACTTCACTTACCAATATCTGTCTTAAGGTTTAAATTAAAAGAAATTTTTCTGGGCAGTCCCTGGTGACCTAGGGAGTATGGGAATGCATGTGATTCCCCCCAAATTAAAAATCCTTCATCTACGTTATGCCAAAATTTTTCTTGGTATCTCAGTTTTGTTTAGAGGTCAGCACTGAACACAGTTGTACATTGATTAGTTACACAAACTATCATATCTCATACCAACAGGCACACAAAAATGAGGATCTGTGGCAAGTTCATCCATATTGACAAATTCAGTCCAATCTAAAGTTACTTTTCTTCCAATTTTGTGAGGACCCTCTAAATTCATTCACACACACATTCCAAAGACTTCTGCAGATATAAATTAATAAGTTCTGCAATTCTTTTGGGATTAACGCCCTCTATTTCTTGATTTGATTTATTACTTTTTCCTTGGAGTACAATGGAATCTAATCTAATCACAGGTTTGGAGAAAAGAAGGGATTGAAATAGTGTAGAGAGTGTAGATCAAAAGGGAAACTGGCTTGATGTTGTAGGGTAACTCCTTCAGACATGGGCAATGGAAGGTCAGTGAAATGTAAGGGTTCTAGATACCAAGATACCTCCAGATGTTGCCATTTATATCTAATCAAATGTTTCAGTGTTCTCTTCTTTCCTGAACAGGGGCCCAACTGAAAAGACATCACAAATTGATTTATTCAACAGATGTTGTAATTTAACAATCTGCAGGGAAAAAACAAACCCTCTGGTAAATTTGGTTTTCAGTTATCTCAATCCTAAAGATATGACTGAAAAGATTCTTTCGTACTGTCCATAGAAAATCTGAGAATTTAAAAAGTTTAGTGAATCATTTCTTAAAAATGTTATTCAATGCTAAATAGCTTCCTTACCCTGTAGACCTTGAATTGGCAGCAAAAACAGTCTCCCAAGCTTTGCCCTTAATGGGTACTTTATTCCAAATGACCAAAAGTAATAATTTGATTAACTATGTGCTATCAAACATGTGCCACTATGTGCCATGAACTAGAATTCTATCTTGGAATAATAATAGAACATTCATTGCATTTTGCCTTCCCTAAGCTAGACAACCATCCCAGATTTCTCATATTTTATTGGAGCTCTTTTAAACACAACGTGCTTATTAAATGCCAGGCACTGTTCTGAGCAATTTTAATACACATACTCTTTAAGCATTAAAACAATCCAATGAGAATGGCACTATTTTATCCACACTTACAATTGAGGAACTGATACACACAGAAGCTAGTTCACACAGCTGTAAGTGGCAAAGCTGGAGATTCAAATCCAGGCAGCCTGTCTCCTGAGCCCATGTTTATAACCAGTGTGCTATGCTGCCTCTCAATTTGAAAGTAAATTTCAGTCAGTTGGAATGCTTTTTTCTGTAACTAACAGAAACTATTTTTTTTTTGTTACCTAAACAAAATGATGTTTTATTATAAGGCTGTCAGAATTGACAGAAGCAGGCTACAAGACCAGTCTTGGCTAACAAACAGGAACTAAAGTCCCTACAGTGGGCCAAGGAGAAAGAAAAACAGTCAACATTTTGCAGGGAGACAGTCTGGCCAGGACATTGCTCTCATCACAACTGCTGCCATCATTGCTAACTTCATGATGGAATTCTGACCACTTCATCAAATATCAAAGTCCAGGGTAGGAGCCTCTGATTTGCTGAGCCTATTTACCTGCCTGTGCTGTGGCTGCCAAGACACAGAGAAAAAGAAGGTTGGGTGTTGGGGGCTTCCTTAGTGGCAGGGAAGTGAAGACAGCTTCACAATGAGATGAAATACATGAGGGAATCTCACAAAATAACAAGTTGCTTGACAGACATCAAAATGATAACTATCCACTACAACTTGTAAGGATCTAAAAGAATTGTGATCCTACAATCTCATTTGTGCCCAAATATGCAAGAAGCAGATAATATATATTGCTCAGTCTTTCCACCCTCCACATCTCTCCCAGCTCCACTGCATAGGTAGATTTACTTTAGTAAAGAGAGGTAAACCAGCTTCCCCCACCTCATCCCTGACACACAGCAGGCTTGATGCAAATTCTAGGTTCTATCCATTTGTTGAGGCTGTTTTTCCAATAACTTTGCAAATCCAGGGCACACCCTAGACTATTTTAAGCTTAGAGCTATTTCTCAGAACTCTTTGTGGTATTGGTTACCCACAGTCTGAGCAGTCCTAACCCAGTCCCAAAACTATTGAACTCAGCCCATCTGGCTTTCAGATAAAATCTGATGCTTTAGCACTAGCAACCGCCTCTTAAGAAGCTCTGGGCTGTCCAACATGTCAAAACAGGCCAACTGCCCAGATTTCTTGCACTCTCTTACCCTCACCCCAATCAACCTGGAAGTACTATATAAGGAAACATCAAGCCATAGAATCAAATTAGGCTGAAGGCAGATAAAATAGAAAATTAACTGAGAAGGTTCTGCTCATGTTTTTTTTCCCATCATTGCCTTGAACAACTCTTGTCAAACATCTGTGGCCACTCACAGCTCTGATCCATTTGTCCTTAGGAGTAAAATCAGGGGAGTACAGAAACTGTGCCTGTGAGGAAGTGATTATAAACAAGTGTGTGAGGCGAGTCTGATAACTGCTATACTACAGAAATGATAGAACTTTGGGCATTTGCTTTCTCATCTTTTCTTATTCTTGTATCTTCCCAACATTGCCTATGTCTGTGAGCAATAGGCAAAGCCCTGCACTGATCAGCTGTTTGTTCAGTGTGAAGTTATCGACTGTGTTTTCTAATGCCCAGTCTCTTTATCCGGAGGGTCCATCCACCACTCTATCTCATGAATTCACTGGGATTATCACAGACTGGGGTCTGACCTTCCCATGAAATACAGACTGATAGAGCAACTGAAATACCCGTAGGGTCTAAAGACCTCCTGGTGAGAGTATTTCAACTTGAATATGAAACAGACTAAATCATGAGTAGGGAGAAAGAAAAGGCAGCTTCACTTAAGAGAACATCCCCAACATCTCCAGAGCAGGGCCCTCCTTATCCAGAAAGACCCCCATTTCCAGCACACCTGCTTGCCTACCCTTTACCAAAATGCCCCACAAGGATCTCTGCCAATCAATATCTACAGTCTTTGTAGTGCCCAACTGCAGATATGAGGATGAGGCTGATGAAACCTACACCAACTTACTAAACCAATGGACAGAGTTCCTCATTTATAAATATTAATAGACAATCACTAGATACATGAGTAAAACTTTTGATAGGAAATGAAGGTGCCAGGTGAACAAGCAGAACTGACCATAGATGAAATGGAGATGACAAAGGAAGCAGAATAGAACTTTATACACATTTGAGAGGCCACCGCAAACATAAAAAGATGCAATCAAAAAAACAGAGAAGAGACTAAAAAATTATATTTTTATTGTTAACTTTAAAAAATCAACTAACCAACTAATAATAAAATGAAAACAGTTGAAGACAAAATTGGGTTCCTGAAAAGTGAAAAGCAAGAAAACCAATTATAATGTAGAAGAGCAAAAAGTGAAGCAAGAAAAATCTGATTGAAAAGTCTAAGAGATGTGGTGAATAGGGGTCTAAGGTCTGAATAAGAGAATTTCCAGAAGGCATAAAGCAAATGGGGGAGAAAGCATAATCAAAGAATAATGGAAGAATACTTTCCAGAGCTGAAGAAAGACATACACTGCAGCCGGACACAGTGGCTCACGCCTGTAATCCCAGCACTTTGGGAAGTCAAGGTGGGCAGATCAGGAGTTCAAGACCAGCCTAGGCAACATGGTGATACTCTGTCTCTACAAAAGAATCAAAAATTAGCCAGGCATGGTGGCACATCCCTGTGATTCCAGCTATTTGGGAGGTTAAGGCTGGAGAACTGCTTGAACCTGGGAGGCAGAGGTTGCAGTGAGTCAAGATGGTGCCACTGCACTCCAGCCTGGGCAACAGAGTGAGACTCTGTCTCAAAAAAAAAAAAATAAAATAAATAAATAAATAAAAGAAAGAAAGTCATACATTGCAACAATGTTTATGTTTCTAAGTTTTCTTCTTTTTTGCCTTTTCATTGTGCTTTTCTGATACACCTTATTCTTATTTTCTGTTCCCTTAATTATCTCTGTTTCTTCTGAGGTCAGTTCGGTTTACTCCCTAAACGTGAACAGAAAAGATTTTAAAAGGTCCACACCTGGATTTATAGTTCCAATCTTGATGAAGTAGCTGGTATTTGGTTTGCACTCCTTTCATAAACAACTATAAAAATGGACAAAAAAATATAAAACCTTTTGTTTGTAGGTATTGGAGAAAAAAGCAGAGCAGAGATACAATCCAGGGAGGAGGAAATGCGTGTAAGGAGAACCCTGTATTTATACTCATTTTCTCCCTGAAGATGTTTTCCAAACTGAGGTATAGAAGCCCAAGCAGTAGTCTATTAGGAAGAAGGTAGTTTATTAGGTAGAAGCTACCTGAATAGGCTACCTATTAGAAGGTAGTCTATCATTCCCAAATTTCCTCTTTCAGAAGGTAGGCTATTCAGGAAGAAAAGACATGGATCAGAGTTTAGGACTGCCAGGAGAGCTGGCAATTAAAGTATTGAGTCACAGGTAAGGAGAGAGCTGCAGAGGTGTCCCAATAATCTTTTAAAAATTCACTTTGTTTCTTGGGCAATCTCTAAATTATTCATGCCTGGGGAGAGACTCTGAAAGAAAAGCTGCTGGCAGGTTAGATGGTGGACACTGAAATTCTGACATAGTAAGAAAGGAGGTATCTTAGCTAACCCCATAGACTTTCAGTCAAAGTCTAAAAAAGACTATGTCCTGGTAGTCAGGATTTTTTTTTTTAACTTTCATATCAATTTTGTTGAGGTATAATTTACTTGCAAAAAGAAATGTTAGCAACTCATTTTTAATCGTAGAGTTTTATGAGTTTTAACGAATGTTTACATCCATATGATCACCACTCTAAGAGAGAAGTAGATAATTTCTACTGTTCCCAAATTTCCATTTTTGTAGGACTCTTTGTAGACAGTGATCCCTACTGTTTCTCTGGCCCTAGGAAACCACTAATCTGCTTTTCATCAGTAGATAAGTTTTGACTGTTATGTTGTATCCTTTTGTCTGGCTTCTTTTGCTCAGCATAATGTTTTTGAGATCCTCTGTTGTTGGGTATATCAGAAGTTTGTTCCTTTTTATTGCTGAGTAGTATTTCATTGTATAAATGTGCTACATAATTCACCTATTGATAGGTTGCTTTAAGTTTTTGCTATTATGAATAAAGCATGTATAAACATTCATGAGCAAGCCTTTTGTGGGTATGTTTTCATTTCTTTTAGATAAATACTTAGCAGTGGAATTTCTTGGTCATGGGGTAGGCATATATTTAACTAAATAAGAAACTACCAGACTATTGAACTGGTTGTACCATTTTACACTCCCACTAGATATTGTGAGAATTCGAGTTGTTCCACATCCTTGTAACTCTTAGTATTGTGATAGTTTTACATTTGAGCTGCTCTAATGGATGTATAATATTATCTCATTAACGTTTTAATTTGCATTTTTCTGATGACTAATTATATTGAATATCTTTTCAAGTGTTATTGACCATTGTATTTCTTCCTTTATGAAGGTCTGTTTGAACATTTTGCCCATGTTTTAAAATTGAGCCATTTTGTTCTTATTATCATGTTACGAGTTTTTTAATATACTCTGGATACAAGCCTTTTCACAGATATTTATTGTGAATTGCAGTATTGCAAATATCATCTTCCAATCTGTGGCTTATCTTTTTCTTAATAGAGTCTTCTGTAGAACAGTTTTAAATTCTGATGGAGTCATATTTATATATATTTTTCTTTTATAATTTGTGCTTTTATAATCTATTTTAAGTAAATATTTATTTATGTTGTGAGATAAGAGCTGAGATTTATTTTTATCCAAACAGATATCCAGTTGTTCCAGCATCATTTGTTGAAAAATTTTAATTTCCTCATTGTATTATCATGTTAGAAATCGATTCAATATATATATTTCAGTGAGTCTTTTCAGATATTTTATTTTTTATATCTTAAAGTTCAATTTGGTTCTATTTTATAGTTTCAATTAATTTCCTAACTATGATTGTTTCCTTTAAATTCCTAAGGATTATTTTTTTAATTATTTGCTAGTTCCATCATTTTTATTATTTTTGATTCTGTCAACTGATTTCTCTGTTGACTGTGGGTTGCGTTATCCTGCTTCTTGGTATTAAATTTCTCTTAGTTATGGGATGCATTATCTTCCTTCTTGGTATTTAATTTTGATTGGATGTTAGACATTGTGATTGTTATGCTGTTGAATATCTGGACTTTGTTATTGTCTTAAGGAGTATCAATCAATTTTTCTCGGGGGCGGGGGGAGCTACATTAGTTGTTGACCAGCTTGATCCTTTTGAGGTTTTTTAAAGAGTTTTATATGTACGAGCTTTAATCTGTGGTTATCTTTAATCTACGTATTAGCAAAACATGACTCTTTGGGGGACTCTACTTAATATTCTGGGTGTTTAAAAAGGCCTCCTCACTCTTACTGGTCATAATTTGAATGTCTTCAATCCCTGTAGGCTTTCTGGAAGTTTTTTAGATTTCAGAAACCTAGAACTCATAATTTCCCCGGCCTCATAGAATTTCGTTTAATGTACATACAGTTAGTGTTCAGCTAAGAAAGAATACCCTCTGCAGATTTTTGAAGCTCTCCTTCTTCATAGCTCTCTCCTCTCCAGTACTGTGCCCTGGACATTCCTGCCATGTTGGCTTCCCAAAAATCCTATCTATGTCTTCTTGAATCAGTAAAGCCACCTTTATTTACCTGAGTGTTTTTTAGTTTGTTTGTTTTTTGTTTTTTTGTTTGTTTTGCAAAAGTCTGGAAGTCATCTCCTGGCACAAGAGTGCTTTTAAAAGGGTGTAAGAGACATGTGGAATATAATCTAAAGATGTGTAATAGATAGGTATTTAATATGCCAGAGGCGAGGACATAATGGAATAGAAGCAATATTTAAAGAAATAACAAGGGATAATTTTCCAAATCTGATGAGAGACATCAACCTCTATAAATTCAAAAAATCAAGTAGAAGAAAATATCAAAAATACCTACATCTAGGTGCATAATAGTAAAAATGCTAAAAGTCAAAGGCAAGCAGAATATTTTAAAACATTTAGAGACAAAAGGCATATTACCTACAAAGGAGCAACAGTAAGACTGCTGATTTTTTAAACATATACTATAAAAGTCAGAAGATATTGAAATGACTTATTTGAAATGCTAAAACCAATAAATAGAACAGCCAACTTAGAATCATATACTCCATCCCAAATATTCTTTAAAAATGTGAACAAAATAAAGATGTTTCAATTTAAAATATTGAAAGAAATCATTGTCAGCAGACCTATACTATAATAAATACTGAATGAAAATAAAAGGCTGAAGAAAGTGATCAGGTGGAAGCCCAAGACATTAGAAAGCAATAAAAAACAATATAAAGAAAATAATGAATAAATAAAAAGATTGACTTTTAGAAACAAAAGTAATAAGGATGTCAAATTTAAAACATATATAGGCCAGGCACAGTGGCTCATGCCTGTAATCCCAGCACTTTGGGAGGTCAAGGTGGGGTGATCACATGGTCAATAGTTCAAGACCAGCCTGACCGATATGGTGAAACCCCATCTCTAGTAAAAATACAAAAATTAGCTGGGCATGGTGGCCGGTGCCTGTAATCTCAGCTATTCAGGAGGCTGAGGCAGGAGAATCACTTGAACCCAGGAGGTGGACGTTGCTGTGAGCCAAGGTCACACCATTACATTCCAGCCTGGGTGACAGAGCAAGACTCCATTTCAAAAAATATGTGTGTATGTATACATATATAAAGGTAAACTACAGGATAGTAATAGCATAAAGGGAGTGAGATGGAATCCATGGAGTTAAATGGTTGTAAGTTTATTGCAATATTTGAAAAGTGGTATAAGTATTAATTTAAATATACCATAATAAATGAAAGATGAATATTGCAATCTTTGGTATTTAAAATTATATGAAATATTTTTTAAATCTCCATATAAATGAAAAATAAAAGAAGATACAACTAAGAAAGGAAAAAAAGGAGAATAATTGAAATATAAACTTGATTAATTTAAAAGGGAGCAAACTTAAAGTTGACTAGATCAGTTATTATACTAAATATAAAACCTTTAAATAGTTATACTATAAATGTAAATCATTAAATAGTATAATTAAAAGACAAAGTTGTCATCATAGATAAACAAACCACATATGTATGCTATTTATAAATGATATTTTTCATTAAAGGCCACTAAATATTGAAAATAAAAAGAAAAGAATATTCTGAGTAAATAAGGAAAGCTAGTATAACTATATTAATATGGCAAAGTAGACTTTAAGATAAGAGGAACTGTAAGATATAAAGAGGTACATTTTATAATGACAAAAGGTTAATGTAATAAAATATTACTTACTTTGTGTGCACTCAATAATATAGTTTCAAAAAATATAAAGACAAAATTGAAAGGAGAGGTAGATGAATATACAGCCAGGTTTGGAGATTTTAACACATCTTTCTCAGTAACCCATTTAAAAAGTAAACAGAAAATTAGTAAGGATATAGAAGATTTCGTAAACACGATTTGCCAACATGGCCTAATTGACAAAATTGACACTATTTTTAGCAACTGGAGAATATACTTTAAAAATATAGACATGGAAAATTTAATAACATAAGTTACATTCTGAGTCAAATGTAAATCTCAAAAAATTCCAAAAGGTTTATGTCATACAATGTATATCCTCTAACCACAGTAGAAATCAATAACAAAAAGATAACTATAAAAATTCCAAATGCTCGAAGTGTTTAGGAGTAAAACACACACTCTTAAGAAACTCTCTTGGCTCAAAGAAGAATCACAAGGGAAATTAGATAATAATTTGAGCTGAATGGTAATAAATATATGACACATCAAATTTGTGGAATGCAGCTAAAGCAGTGCTTCAAGGAACAGTCAGCTTTGAATGCATTTATTAGAAAAACAGAATACTCAAATCTCATTTATGCCTAGTGTTCCATTATTAGAACACTAAGCATGTGAGAGTTATTTATATCCTACTGCTCAAGGTCATTGCCAAGGTCTGATTGCAAAAATTCAAAAAATTGCAACCTCAGGCATAAATGGGTTAAAAAGCAATTATGTAAGTTTTCAATTCAATAATCAGAAAAAGAACATAAAATTAAACCTCAGGAAAATAAAAGAAAGAAAATTTATTTAAGAATAAGAGTCAATGAAGGAATACAGATATAAAAAGAGAAAATCAATAAAGCTAAAAAGTTGGCTGTTAAAAAACTAACGAAGTTAATAAACCAACAGTGAATATTAACATGACAGAAAAGAAAGAAAACACAAATTACCATTATCAGAAATGAAAAAGGGAATGATATTACATTCCTAGAAATGTTAAAGAAGATAATGGGATACTGGAGATATTATTATGACAATATCATTTTCAATTTAAATAAAATGGATAAATTTCTTGAAAAATACAACTTATCAAAATACAACTAAGAAAAAATAGAAACTCTTTATATTTCCATACTTATTAAAGTAATGAAATTAGTAACTGTGAGCATTTACACAAAGAAACTTTTAGGCCCACATGACTTCACTAGTGAATTTTAAAATATTTAAGAAAGAAATACCAATCTCACACAAGCTTTCCAGATAATACAAAAAGAGAGACCACTTCCCAAGTCATTTTATAGTTACTTTTGTCCAAAAACCTGACAAAAAAATTGCAAGAAACAAAAATTTATTTCTAATGTACACAGAAACAACATCCAAGAAATTGCAAATAAACCCATATATATGTAAAATGATAATATATCCTGATTAAGTATAATTTATTCCAGGAATATAAAGGTGATTTAACATTTGAAATTAATCAGTCTAAATTACCTTATTTTAGAAAAAAATTATGATCATCTTGATAGTTGCAGAAAAATATTTGACAGAATTCAATATCCATTCATGATAATAATTTCTAAAAAACCTCTCAATAAACTAGAAATAGAAGGGTGCTTCCTTAAACTATTAGAGAGTGTTTACAAGAACTCTACAGTTATCATCATACTTAAATGATAAAATATTGAATGCTCTTCCGTGAGATAGGAAATGAGACAAGTATATTTAAGTTACCACTTTTATTTAACAGTGTAGTGGAGATCCTTTTTATTTCAATAAGGTGTGAAAGCAAGTAATATTGGAAAATAAGAAATACAATTGTCATTATTCAGTAATGACATGATTGGTAGAAAATTCCCAATAATCTATTTTAAAAAATGTATTAAATGTATTAGGTATAATACTTGAATTAAGCAAGTTTGCTAGATACAAGTTACATAAACAAAACTCAATTAAACTTTCATACATTTGCAAAAACAGCAGAAAATTAAAAGAAAAACAATTTACAGTAATACCAGAAAAATAGCAAATACCTTGAAATTAATCCAGTGAAAGCTACACAAGATCTCTAAACTTAAAATTACAAAGAGAAATTTAAGTGGGTCTAAATAAATGAAAGTACATACCATGTTCATGGACTGGAAGACTCAATATTATTGACATAAAATCTGTCTAAACTGAAGGATAGATGAACTACAAGTCCTCACTTTAATTTTTGTTTTTGGTAGAAATCAGCAAACCTATTTAAAATTTATGTGGCTATGCAAATGACCTAACATATCCAATGCAATATTGAAAAAGAGCAAGTTAAAGAACTTACACCACTAGATATTCATGCTTATTATAGAGCTACAGTAATCAATGTCATATTTGAATATGGGTAAATAATAGACTAATGGTATAGAAGCCAGAGTCTAGAAACAGTCCTGCATAAGCCATATATATGGTCATTTGTTTTTTAACAAAGACTATTGCAATTCACAAAGAAAAGAGGATGGTGTTTTCAATAAATGGTGCTAAGTCAATTGCATATCTACATGGAAAAAAATAAACCTTGATCTCTAATTCACAATGTACATAAAACTTAATTTGTGATGAATTATAGACATAAATGTAAAAATAAAACAATCATAATATGGGAGAAGAAATTGAAGATATTCATGTCCTAGGTCATGACTTCTTAAACAGGTCTGTGGGTCAAAGAGTTCTTGAATAGGACACAAAAATATTAAACGTAAAAAGAGAAGATTAGTATGTTAGGGTTCATTACAATTAAGAACTTTTCTTTGCCAAAAGACAACATCAAAAAAGCGAAGTGATTTGGTAGGCTGAGGTGGGTAGATCATCTGAGGTCAGGAGTTTGAGACCAGCCTGACCAACATAGTGAAACCCCATCTCTACTAAAAATACAAAAATTAGCCAGGCATGGTTGTGCATGCCTATAATCCCAGCTACTTGGGAGACTGAGACAGGAGAATCACTTGAACCCAGGAGGCAGAGGCTGCAGTGAGCTGAGATCATCCCCTTGCACTCCAGCCTGGGAGACAGAACAAGACTCTGTCAAAAAAAAAAAAAAAAGAAGAAAGGCAAGAGGCAAGCCACAAGCTGTAAGAAAAAGTTTGGAATACAACATCCAGCAAAAAACTAATATTCTGAATATATTAGGAACCCCTACAAATCAATTAGAAATAGACAATCTAAATTTCATAAGTGGGCAGAAGACATAAACCTCAAGCATTTCACAAAAAGATACACAAATGGTGAATAAGCACATGACAAAGGATTGAGCATCATTAGTTATCAAAAACTGCAAATCAAACCACAAAAGTTAGCACTATATATCCATCAGAATGGCTAAAATTAAAAAGAATATAACATTGCCAAGCATTAGCAAGGATGTAGAGCATGTGAAATTATATTGTTGGTGGGTGAATAAGCACTACAGAAATATTTGGCAATACTTATCCTTTGTTTACCCTGTGATCTAGCAATTGCATCTCTAGATCTACATCCAACAAAAGTGAGTGCTTATGGTCACCAACACATGTATATAAAAATGTTCACTGCAGTTTTACTCCTATTCCCAAACTGGAAGCAACCTAAACACCCAACAATAGGTGACTGGGTAAATAAACTGTGGTACATCTGTACAGTGGAATATTACGTCGCAATGGACAAAAAGCTTACACATACAACACAGAAAAATCTTACTGACATAATGTTAAAGCAGTAAGGCACAAAGGACTACGTACTTTTGATTACAGTTATGAATAGTCAAAAATAATATATGCTGGTACAGGTTAAAGAGTGGTCTTGCCTAGTGGTAGAATGACAGAAGGAAAGTTAAGGAAGCCTTCTACAGTACTAGACATTTTCTACATTCTGATCTGGGTTGTGATTAAATGGATTGGGTTGTTGTATAAGGCACAAGAATCTTAAGGCACTCTTAAGATTTGAACATTTTACCATATGTAAGGCATACTTCTTGTTTTAAAAGGGATGGAGGAAGGGAAGAAGCATACCTCAACATCTGATGACATTGTGGCTAAGTGAAAAAACAAAAATTCCAGAACTATAAAGAGAAAAGATAAGAGAACCTTAAAAAGGATTAGAAAGAGATTGGTATCAGACTTCTTATTAGCTGCTCTGGATGTTAAAATGCATTGGAGGCATCTCTGAGGGGGAACTATCTGAATGTTTCAGAATATCTGAAATTCTAAGGGGAAACATTTTGAACCTAGAATTCTATAACCAGGCAAACTCATTCAATTGTTAGGACAGAATAGAGCCTTTTAGACAGGCAAGGTCATGCATGCTTAATAAAAATAATACTCGACAGGCCAATCAGCAAAATAAAAAATAACCAGGAAAGAGGACATCACATGATGAAAGAAATAATGGGATTATCCTTAGAAGTGGAATAATTATGACTCAAAGAAGTGAAGTGGAAAGAAAGTAGCACAGGATGTCTTAGACTTTCATACTTGGTTATATTACCTAATCTATGGTCCTGGTCACCCAACTTGGTTCCACTAAAATATTATTTCCATAACCGTAATATTGTAAATGTGACCTACTGATTTCAATTTTAGAACCCACCTGTTTAATAAAAGAACACATGAAAAAGCAAAAACAACTGAAGTATGGTTACAGAGTGGAATGTAACTGTTGCTTACTTTGATAACATTAAAATCATAATATAATTAACAAAACTTGGGAAGTGTAGGGAGAAGAAAAAGTAGAAAGAGTAAGGAATGAGGAGTATTTTTCCCATCTTTCACAATATGGAGTCAATAAATGGTGTCTAATAAATCAAGAATGAGATGTCTAAAAACATTATCTAGTCAGAAAAGCAGCCAGTAGAAAGCATAAAAATATGTAACAATAAAAGTTGAGGGGTGAAGTGGGGGAAAGGAGGTGGGTAGCTTAAGAGTGACAAAGTCCTAATCATTCATATTGGAGGGTGGTTAGTAGATCCTGGTAAGTGTGATAATTCAAAATAAAAAGTATATGCACATTTACGCATCCCTTAACAAATGCACTAGTAGGCAATTTTGTCATTTTGTGAACATCCTAGAAGTGTACTAACACAAACCTCTAGATAGTATAGCCTGCTACACTCCTAGGCTGTATGGGATAGCCTATTTGCTTCTAGGCTACAAACGCATATAGCACGTTACTGTACTGAATGCTGTAGGCAATTATAACACAATGATAAGTATTTATGATTGAAACATATCCACACATAGAGAAAGTACAATAGGCCAAGCATTGTGGCTCACACCTGTTAATCCCAGCACTTTGGGAGGCCAATGTGGGAGGATAGCTTAAGTTCGAGACCAGCCTGGGCAACATGGCAAAAACCCATCTCTATTAAAATAAAAAACAAAGCAAAACAAAAATAAAGACTGCAGTGAAAACATGGTATTATAATTTTATGGGACCACGGTTGTATATACAATCATTGACAGAAGCATTGTTATGCAATACATGACTATATTATTTACTGATACAGTAGTAACCAGGGAAGAAATAATTGTTAAGACAGTATTTCCTGAAAAGTTCTAAGAGAGCCTATGGCAGCCCCAGAGAATGGCAGAGAGGAGAGCAGGTGAGAGCTAGTGGTGGAAGTTTCAGAACAGGGGCTTCATACACAGAACACAGGATGTTATGGCAAACACCTCAGATAGGATTGGAGGATCATCTGTGAGAAGAGGGAACACAGGTGCTGTCTGCCCAGGGCAGCCTTCGAGGTGGCAGAGGAAATTTTCCTGAGCCAGCATGATGGGTTAGGCAGCAGCAGGGTAGAAATGGCAGCAGGGCTGACTCCCGCCTCAGAGAGGGCCCGAGGCAGCAGCCAGCATGGAAGAGCACAGGAGTCTGAATGTCAATGAAGGGGAACCACGACAGAGTGAGGACATCTGGACAGCTATCAGTGGGCGAGATGTTGATGAACATGCAGAGACATAAGGTTCATTTCGAAGGGTGTAGAATCAAGGTGGGCCACAGACCAGAGGTTCTGTGGCCCACCATGATGCCACAGGAGCCCCAGAATGTATATGCCACTCTGGAGAGAAGGGTTCCAAAGAAATAAATTCCAGTTGACTGAGTTTGAATCTAAAGTGACTGAGCAAACCCTGAGGTGAGTGAGTTTTTTTGGAACTGACGCAATTATGTTTTCTGTCTCCAGGCAGAATGGTGGACTGAAATACAGATTAATTTGAGTTATGGAAAAAGAGGGTCAATAGTTTTTGCATAATCCTGTACATGACTGTGAAATTCATGCCCCATCATTAAAAATAATAAGTTGTGATTCATTGACTCAATGGAATACTATACAGTAGTTAAAAGAGTGAAATATATCTATGGGCACTGTTATACAAAATTGTTGACATTACTTTTTTATTGATACAAATATTTGTACATAGTTATCAGGTGCATGCTGTATTTTGTTACGTGCACACAAAATGTAATGATCAATTCAGGATATTTACGTTGTCTATCATCTTGAGTATTTATCATTTCTATGTGTTGGGAACACTTAAAGCCCTCTCTTCTAGCTATTTTGAAATACACAATACATTTTTGTTAATGATAGTCACTCTACTCCGCTATCAAACATTAGAACTTATTCCTTCTATCTAACTGTATTTTTGTACCAATTAACCAACCTCCATTTCCCACCATGGCGCATCCAACACACACCCCTCACAGACTCTGATATCTCTCATTCTATTCCTACCTTCATGGTACCAACTTCCTCAGCTCCCACATATGAGTAAAAGCATGTAGTATTTGTCTTTCTGTTCCTGGTTTATTTCACGTAACATAATGAGTTCCAGTTCCATCCATGTTGCTGCAAATTTTGTTCTTTTGTAAGGCCAAATAGAATTCCATTGTGTATAAATATGTTTTTATTCCATTTGTCTATTGATGGACATCTACGTTGATTCCATATCTTTGCTATTGTGAATAGTGCTGCAATAAACATGATAGTGCAGGTATCCTTTTGATATACTGATTTATTTTCCTTTGGGTACATGTCCAGCAGTGGAATTGATGGATGATATGACACTTCCATTTTTAGTTTTTTGAGAAATCTTCATACTGTTTTTCATAGTGACTGTACTAATTTACTTTCTCACCAACAGTATATAAGAGTTATCTTTTCTCTGCATCCTCCCCAGCATCTGTTATTTTTTGTCTTTTTAATGATAGCCATTCAAACTGAGGTAAGATGATACCTCATTGTGATTTTTGTTTGTATTTTTCTGACAATTAGTGAGGTTGAGCATTTTTTATATATCTGTTGATGATTTGTATGGTTTTTTTTTTTGAAAAAGGTCTCAATGTTCTTTATCCATTTTTTAAAATGGGATTATTTGTGTTTTGTTGTTGTTGAGATGTTTGAGTTTCTCATATTTTCTGGATATTAGTGCCTTGTAGAATGAATAGTTTGCAAATATTTTCTCTCATTCAACAAAATTGTTTCTTCACTTCGTTGATTGTTTCCTTTGCTGTGTAGAAGATTTTTAGTTTAATATTGTTCCATTTCTCTATTTTTATTTTTGTTGCCTATGCTCTCAAGGTCTTAGCTATGAAATCTTTGGCTAGACCAATGCCCAAAGTGTTTCTTCCATGGTTTTTATGTAGTACTTTATAGTTTTGGATTTCATGTTTGAAATTTTTAATTTATCTTCACTTGGATTTTGTGTATGGTGAGAGATAGAGGTCCAGTGTCATTCTTCTGCATATGAGTATCCAATTTTCCCAGCACCACTTATTGAAGGGGGTGTCCATTTTCCAATGAATGTTCTTGGCACCTTTGTCAAAAATCAGTTGACTGTAAATTCATGGATATATTTCTGTGTTCTCTACTTTGTTCCATTGGTCTGTGTCTGTTTTTATGCCAATGCCATGCTTTTGGGTTACTTTAGCCTTGCAGTGTATTTTGAAGTGAGGTAGTGTGATGTCTCCAGCTTTGTCCTTTTTGCTCACGATTGCTTTGGCTATTCAGACTATTTTTTGGTTCCATATAAATGTTAGAATTATTTTTTCTATTTCTGTGAAAAGTGACATTGGTATTTTGATAGGGATTGCATTGAATCTATAGATTGCTTTGGGCAGTTATGGTCATTTTAATGGTATTAATCCTTCCAATCCATGAGTATGGAATGTCTTTCCATTTGTTTGTGTCCTCTAAAATTTCTTTCATCAGTGTTTTGTAGTATTCCCTGTAGAAGTCTTTCATTGCCTTGGTTAAGTATGTTTCTAGGTATTTTATTTTTTGTAGAAATTGTAAATGGGATTGCCTTCTTAATTTCTTTCTCAGCTAGTCCATTATTGATGTATAGAAATCGTACTGATTTTCATATGTTGATTTTTTATGCTACAACTTTGCTGACTTTATCAAATATAAAAGTTTTTTGGTAGAGACTTCACGTTTTCTAGACATACGATCATGTCATCTGCAAAGAGGGACAATTTGACTTTTTTTTTTTTCCTTCAGTTTGGATGCCTTTTATTTTTTTCTCTTGCCTGATTATTCTGGCTAGGACTTCAAATACTATCTTGAATAGGAGTAGTGAAAGTGAGTATCCTTATCTTGTTTCAGTTCTTGGAGGAAAGGCTTTCAGCCTTTCCCCATTTGGTATAATATTATTTATGGATTTATCATATATGATCTTTATTATGTTGAGGTATGTTTCTTCAATGGCTAGTTTGTTGAGAATTTTTTTTTAATCAGGAAGCAATGTTAAATTTTATCCAATACTTTTTCTGTGCCTTTTGAGATGGCATATGTTTTTTGTCCTTCATTCTGCTGACATGATGTATGACGTTTACTGATTTGCGTGATTTGCAAATTTTGAACCATTCTTGCATCTTTGAAATAAATTCTACTTGATTATTGTGTATTTTCTTTTTGAGGTGATGTTGGATTCAGTCTGTTAATATTTTGTTGAGGATTTTTGCATGTACATCAGTGATATTGGCCTGTACTTTTCTCTTTTATTGTGTCGTTGTCTGGTTTTGGTATCAAGGTAATGCTGTCTTCATAGAATGAGTTAGAGAGAACTCCCTCCTCTTCAATTTTTTGGAATAATTTCAGGAGAATTGGTGCTAGTTCTTATTAGAAAGTTTGGTGGAATTTGGCAATGAAGCCATCAGGTCCTGAACTTTTCTTTGTTGGGAGATTTTTTTTTAATGATAATTTTCTCTTTTTTAAAAATTATTTATTTATTTTTAATTTTACTTTAAGTTCCAGGATACATGTGCAGAATGTGCACTTTTTTTGTTATATAGGTATATATGAGCCATGGTAGTTTGTTGAACCTATTCTGTCACCCAGGTTTTAAGCCCCGCATGCATTAGCTATTTGTCCCAAGGCTCTTCTTTCCCTTACCCCCAACCCCCAACAGGCCCTGGTGTGTGTTGTTCCCCTCCTGTGTCCATGTGTTCTCATTGTTCAACTCCCACTTATAAGTGAGAATATGCAGTGTTTGGTTTTCTGTTCCTGTGTTAGTTTGCTGAAGATGATGGCATCCAGCTTCATCCATGTCCCTGTAAGGACATGATCGCGTTCCTTTTTGTGGCTGCATAGTATTCCATGGTGTCTATGTACCACATTTTCTTTATCCAGTCCATCATTGATGGCCACTTGAGTTGGTTCCATGTCTTTGCTGTTGTGAATAGTGCTGCAATAAACATACATGTGCATGTATCTTTATAACAGAATAATTTCTATTTCTTTGGGTATATACCCAGTAATGAGATTGCTGGGTCAAATGGTATCTCTGGTTCTAGATCCTTGAGGAATCACCACACTATCTTCCACAATGGTTGAACTAATTTACATTCCCACAAACAATGTAAAAGCATTTTTATTTCTCCACAGCCTCGCCAGCATCTGTTGTTACTTGCCTTTTTAATAATCGCCATTCTGACTGGAGTGAGACGGTATCTCCTTGTGGTTTTGATTTGCATTTCTCTAATTATCAGAGATGTTGAGCTTTTCTTCATGTTTGTTGGCTGCATAAATGTCTTCTTTTGAGAAGGGTCTATTCATGTCCTTTGCCCAATTTTTGATGGGGTTGTTTGTATTTTTCTTGTAAATTTGTTTAAGTTCCTTGTAAATTCTGGATATTAGACCTTTGTTAGATGGGTAGATTGCAAAAATGTTCTCCCATTCTGTACGTTGCCTGTTTCCTCTGATGATAGTTTCTTTTGCTGTGCAGAAGCTCTTTAGTTTAATTAGAGCCCATTTGTCAATTTTGGCTTTTGTTGCAATTGCTTTTGGTAATTTTATCATAAAATATTTGTCCATGCCTATGTCCTGAATGGTATTGCCTAGGTTTTCTTCTAGGGTTTTTATGGTTTTGGGTTTTACATTTAAGTCTTTAATCCATCTTGAGTTAATTTTTGTATAAAGTGTAAGGAAGGGGTCCAGTTTCTGTTTTCTGCATATGGCTAGCCAGTTTCCCCAGCACCATTTATTAAACAGGGAATCCTTTTGTTGGGAGACTTTTTATTACTGCTTTGATTTCATTACTTACTCGGTCTGCTCTAGTTTTCCATTTCTTTCCGATTCAACTTTGGTAGGTTGTATGTTTTCAGGAATGTATTCATTTTCCTTAGGTTTTTCAGTTTAGTGGTGTGTAGTTGTTCATAATAGTCTCTGAAAATCTTTTGTATTTCTGTGGTATCAGTTGTAATGTCTTCTTTTTCATTTCTGATTTTGTTTATTTGGGTATTCTCTCTTTTTTTCTTGGTTAGCCTAGCTAACAGTTTATTGATTTTGTTTACCTTTTCAAAAACAACTTTTAGTTTTGTTGACTCTTTGTATTTTTTAGTCTCTATTTCATTTACTTCTATTCTGATCTTTATTTTTTTCTTCTACGAATTTTGAGTTTTATTCTTGCTTTTCTAGTTCCTTGAGATGCATCATTAGATTATTTATAATTTTTTAACTTTTTTGATATAAGCATATATTGCCGTAAACTTTACTCTTAGCACTGCTTTTACTGTAGTCCACAGGTTTTGGCATATTGTGTTTCAATCTTTAGTAGTTTCAATAAATTATTTAATTTCCTCTTTAATGTCTTCACTGACCCAGTGGCTATTCAGGATAATGTTGTTTAATTTCCATGTATTTTTACAGTTTTCCAAGTTCCTCTTGTTATTAATTTCTAGTTTTAATCCATTGTTATCTGATAAGTTGCTTGATATGACTGATTTTTAAAAACTTGTTGAGACTTTTTTGTGTCCTAATATATGGTTTATTTTGAAGAACATTCCATGTGTTGAGAAAAATGTGTATTCTGTAGTTATTGCATGAAATGTTCTATAAATGCATGTTAAGTTTACATGGTCTAATGTGCAGTTTAAATCAAATGTTTCTAAGTTAATTTTCTGTATAGAGAATCTGTCTAATGTTTAGACTGGGGTGTTGAAGTCCCTAACTACTATTTTATTAGAGCCTCTCTCTCTCTTTAGATCTAATAATATATGTTTTATATATCTGGATGCTCCATTGTTGGGTGTATATGTTTAGAATTGTTATATCCTGTTGTTATAATGACCTTCTTTGTCTCTTTACTGTTTTTGACTTAAATTCTCTTTTATCTGATTCAAGTATAGTTACTCCTGCTTGCTTTTGGTTTCTGTTTGCATGGAATATCTTTTTCTATTTCTTTACTTTCAGTCTGTATGTGTCTTTGTAGTTAAGATTAATTTCTTGTAGGCAGCATAATATTGGATCTTTTTAAAATCAAGGTTATTTTTGATGTGTAAGGGCTTATTCCTGTCATTTTATTAAATGATTTCTCGTTGTTTTCTATATCCTTTTTTCTTAAAGCATTTTCAATATATTATTCCATTGTCTCTTGGCCTCTAATGTTTTTGCTGAGAAATCTGTTAGTCTGATGGGGAGTCCCTTATAAGTGACCTAGCTGCTTTTTTCTTGCTGTTTTTAGAGTTCTCTCTTTGACTCTGACTTCTAACAGCTTGATTATAATGTCCCACAGAGACTTTTTGCATTGTTTCTGTTTGGAGAACTCTGTGTTTCCTGGATGTCTAAATCTCTTGCTAGGCTTGGGAAGTTTTCTGCTATTATTTCTTTAAATAAATTTTCTAACCCTTTTCTTTTCCTTCACCTTCTGGGACACCAAATATTTATACATTTAATTGCTTTATGGTGCCCCAAGTGTCACATAGGATTTGTTCATTGTTTTTTATTCTTTTTTTTTAATTTTTGGCTGACTGAGTTATTTCAAAAGACATGTTTTCAAGTTTTGAAATTCTTTACTCCACTTGACTTATTCCATTGTTGAAGCTTTCAGATTTATTTTGTTTTTTTTTTTTTTTTTAATGAATTCTTCAGTTCCAGAATTTCTGTTTGGTTCTTTTTAATGTTATCTATTTCTTTGCTAAGCTGCTCATTCATATCCTGAATTGTTTTTCTGAGGTATTGTTTTTATGTGTTCTGTTTTATCTTACTGAGCTTCTTTAATATCATTACGTTAAATTACTTATCCAGGATTTCATAAATTTCTTTTTGATTGGAACCTGGTTGCTGGAGAATTATTATGTTCCTTTGGAAGTGTCATCTTTCCTTGCTTTTTTATGTTTCTTGTGTCCTTATGTTGATATCTGTGCATCTGGTGTAACAGTCACTTCTTGAATTTTTTTAAATTTTGCTTTTGTAGGGGACAATTTTTCCTAAAGATACCTATGATTTCAGTTGGGTAAGGCACTTTGGCTTTGATTCTGAGTATGTGCAGTAGTGTAGTCTTCATATGATTTATTTGGCTGTACACAGCATCAGTGGTTTCTGTGATTTCCTCAGTGGCTTAGGGTGTGGTTGTTGACGAAGGATGTAGCGATGTTTTTCTGGGGATGGGGATACCAGGTGGGCCTCTCCTTGGGCCCCAGTAGTGGCAGTGGCAAAATGAGCATGCCTGTCCTTAGGCTCCAGGGTGGCATATTCTGACACTGATGTTAGCAGGTTCAGGTCAGCTGATTCTTGGGCTTCCAGGCAGCCTACTCAGGTGCTGTTAGTGGCAGTGGTGGGCCTGGCAGGTGAGTGTGGCACAGGTGATGGAGGTAGCAGTGGTAGCGCTAACCTCTGGGTCCTAAGCAGTCTACACTGGTGTTGACAGTGGCTGTGATGGACTAGGTGGCCTAGTCCCCAGGCCTGGAGGTGGCACATGTGGCAGGGGTGCCTGCTCTGCTGGTAGCAGAAGGCTAGGTGATCCCAATTTCAGACCCCCAGAAAGACTGCTCGGGTGCCAAGGATGGTGGATCAGGCTGGGTAGTCCCCAGGCCCCTGGATGGCATATTTGGGCACTGAGAAAATGGAACCAGGCCAGGCAAATCTGTCCTCAGGACCACTGGTGGTGCATGCAGGTGCTGTCTGCGGTAGGCCAGGGTGAGGTCATCCCCAGGCCCAAGGCAAAATGTTTAGGTGGGTGTGGCAGCAGCTGCACTGCAACCCTGCTACTGATGAGGGCAGTGTTGCTTTCAGTGGCAGCAATCATGTGCCGGCAGCTGGGAAATATGCACTTTATTTATGCTTTGGCCCCAGCTGCTATAGCCTGCAGCAGCAGCTGCTGCAAGTGGGGGAGTTTGTCTTTGAGGCATGTGAAAATGCATGGCAACTTTGCTGCTGGTGGCAGCAGGATCTTTGCCAATGGCTAGTGCTTTAGCTCTGGCGGCAGCAGCCAGCTGCAGCAGTGGCTGCAAGTAAGGAATATAAGTTGGGCTCCAGAGATGTGGAAATGCAGGGGCTGCTGGGCCCCTGGACAGGATGCAGTGTTGTGGGAGCTGGGCTTTTAATATGGCACCTTGCTGTAGCTGCTTATGGCTTCATGGGGGAAAGGGTGAGCCCTAGCATGAGCTCCCTCTCTGGAGCAATTACCCTCACATGGTCTTTAGGCAGCTTCCTATGTTAGTCACAGGGACTGCGAGGGTCTAGGGGTTTTTCTGTAGCTAAGATGCAGGAGTTCATGGTTGGAATGTACATCACTGGAGGTCACTTGCTTGCTCTTTCCCTGCATTAGAGAGCCTCTCCAGGCTCTCAGCCAATCCTACTGAGCAGTCTGCCTTGCTTCCCTCTCTTCTCCTTGCTTTAAGTGTTTTCTGTTACTTCTATATTGAATTCCAGTGCTCTCTCTTTGATGATCTATTTGAAGTGTGATTATCTACTCACTATTTGGTTCTTCTTTGTAGAAAAGGCATTTACCAGATGCCTCCAGTCAGCCACCTTGAAGCCCCTCAACATTAAATTTTGAAAAAGTTGCAGTGTAGTATATATAATACGAAAGCAATATATAAAAACACACATGCATGTATACACATATACATGTGTGTATATACATATACATATGCACGAGCAGTTATAAACTTATATAGAATATATATTACACATTAATATTATTTACTATATAATATACCTAGATTGTTAAAATATATATTTGTATATTTTTATACATCTATATATGTCAAAGTGTGTTCATGTGTATGTATGTGTATATCTCTGTGTGTGTATATTTATATATGTATACATATATATATATATTATTCACAATGATTATCCCTGAGGAGTGGCATTTGGGGGGAAGGTGTGCAAAACCAGGAAATTTTTACTCTTTGATTATAAATTTCTCTAGTGTTAGACTTTTTTTTTTTTTTTTTACAGTTAGCAAGCATTACTTACTTTTTTTTAAATTAGAAAATGTGCATGACACACAGTAGGTAGTGAATAATGGTAGCTTCTATTTGGAGAAGGTAGCATTTACTGAGTTTTGCTATGTGTCAAGAGTTGCTTTAGTACTTTCACATAAACTGTCTCATCTAACCCTCTCCTGCTGCTGAACCGCACCTCTTGGCCCTTGGCTGAGTCCTCTTCTTGCCACACTAGCCGCATCATACTGTTCTCCAAGACACACACAAACCCCAGATGCCAACTCTGCTCCAGCAAAAAGGGCCCCTTTGGCGCTGGCCAGCTCCAGGATGCAAGTGGAACCAGAGGAGCATCAGAGGACAGAGGTGTGCAGGCAGCATGCCCAGTGCAATTAGAGGCGGATTAAGATGGAAACAGTGTGTGGTCCAGGCATGATGTGTTTTTGTCGTCTTGTCTCGGATTAGTAGTAATATATCTGCTGGTGTGAAGGACGCATCTGCTTTCGTTTATTCTGAGCCCTGGTAAGCTCACAGGCCTGGATTAAAGCAAAATCATGCTGAGCGAACATTGCTAATTTAGCTACTTTTTCCCCCTCTCTTTTTCTTTTCCATTTTCAAGTTTTAATGTGAAAGTAGCAAGAAGCCATTTTCACCCAACATGACTTGGAAAAGATGCCTCTACTTCTTATATTCTGAAGGCGAGGAGGCCTGAACCAGAAGGTGGGACCTGAGAGGTCAGGTGTGTATTATAAAGGGCAGAAAAGAGAAAGGAGAGAGATTCTGTGGGTTGTAGAGAAAAACGTGAATTTGTAGGAACAGTTCTGAGATGACTAGATCTGCTACACTTTCCCATTAAAGCAATAAACAGCCACCTCCTCCAACAACAAAGTTGACGGTGCCCTGTACATTTCACTCCACATTTCACACATCACAGAGGATTGGGCTTCTCCTGTCTTTTCCCTTGAGTCTTGGAGGAAGCAGGCTCTGGACCTGCCTGCCTCCTTACTGCTCTGCCATGCTCAGCCAGCCACTTCAAGTGCAAGACGACCTCTCTGGTGTGAGCTCCTCTTCAGGCCAAGCTATAGTTAGATGGATCCATTACAGGTACATCTCCTCATTTCTGAAACCGGGGGCTCAACAAGCTCATCTGCCTTATTTCACACCTAGTATTCCTTTAGTTGGATGTCTGGTTAACTCCATCATTTCTTGCTGGCTGCCCAAGTTCTGCCTTTCAATGCTGAGTCAAACAACTCCCTTTGCAGCCACCTGAATCCCATCTTAGAAAGTCTGCCTTCCTTGGTTTCAGCCCAGCACCTATTTATCCAAATCATGTCTTCAGACACTTTTTGGTGGACTACACAAGATCTTGAGAGTTCCCCTCTCTCTACCTCGTCGGGTTTTTCTGGTCAGACAATATGCTCCTTTACGCCATCCTTGTGTACTTAGCAATTTGCACCAATTCATCCTGCCAGTTCCTCTTGAGTTTCCTGTATTGTTTCAACTTCCTTTTTCTTTTAAACATATTCAGGACAGCAACATCTTTGTTAACCAAGGAGAAATATTACAAAAACATATTTCTGAAATATTATAACCAAATGTAGACTTTATAAATGAGGCCTAGGAATAAATGTTAGGCTACCAGGTGAGAGAAATTAAGGTAGGAACAATCTTTAAAAGTGAAATAAAATGATGCTGAAAGTCCTCGGGGTTGCATGGGACAAAGGGAAGGGGTGGCAGTGATTAGGTGAAGTTTAGGAGAATTGGAGGAGAAGATAGAGCTGAATTCAAACCAGAAGAGGTGTAAGGGGTGGTAGGAGGGCAGGACTGTAGTTGCCCTCCCTTGGAGTGAGGCAGGCTTTGGGTCCTAAAAATAGTGGCTGAGGGATTCACTTTCTTTTATCATCTGCATGGCTTGGGATTTCAATATCCTCAGATGACTGCATGCCTTCTCCCTGACCCAGTCTACCAGAGCAGGGGCCATTTAATGGGGGCAGTCCCTCTGACTACACTCCATCTCCAGCAAAATAAAAGGCACTTGAAAAGGGCTCAATCAGATTCACCTTCAGAACAGCAGAATCTGGCTAATGTGATTTCAAGCTTCCCCTCCCTGCCCCCAGAGCTCTCCACCTTCTTGCTGATGTCTCAGATTCTTTTAACAAGGGAAAAAGACTTTCATGCCACAATTAGGAATAAAAGGCATAAAATGCAAAGGACTGGCTGAGCTCCAGTTGGAGAATAATCAATCAATCCTTGGAATATAAATTACTGATATCAGATTCTTCCCTGCTATGATACAGGGGGGAGGGTTAAAAGAGTTGACACCTGAAATGGGCATTGCCAAGGAGATAGGCGGGGAGGGAGAGCAGTCCCTTTCAGGTGTACACCTTGAGGTTTGAAGTGTGTGTGCGTGCGTGTGTGTATGCTTTGTGTCACTTAATGTTCTGGGAGGCAGGCATTTGTATTCTTCCTGCTGTCCAAAAAAGGAAACTGAGGCTCGGAGCTGTAAAGTAACTATTCCCAGGACCAGTGACTATGGAACAAGAGATATTTAGTTTGAACTTATACCTGAGGTTCTGACTGCAAATCCAGTGAACATGAAAATACACCAAAGCTACAGAAAGAAACTGGAGACAAAAGAAATACCCTACAAACTTTTACAATTTTGTCTTGGCTGAGACTTGTTTACCTTCAAATAGGGGAGGACACGTGAATGTGTATGTGGAGCAATTTTAGTACAGAACTGCCAAGGCAGGCAGCCCGCTTTGCATGATTTATGAAAACAACCAAAAAACGGAAGTTGAGAGCTGACTGTAAAAATAAGTTCCATTTACTGTTAATTTGCTATTTGAAGTACACCCCTGTTTTCATTAATTTATCCTCCCTTCACAAAGTTCCTTTGACCTTTCCTTTTCAATCTACTTATGCAGCCGAGGGCTTAAACTATTTCTAGTTTAGCTTGGACATTATGCTTATTTTTCTTTAAAATGTTTTTTCAGTTGAAATATAACACTCATACAGAAATACACACAAAACACGAAACTACATAGTTCCACAAATTATCATGCAATAGACACCTAGGAAGCCATCACCCAGATTGGGAAATAAAACACCTCTAGCATCCAAGATGCTTTCTTCTTGTCCCCTCCTCCCCCTCACTACTCTCTTTCTACTTCTGGAGGCTTATTTTTATCCAGAGGTTACTCTTATTCTGGCTTCTAAGATTACAGATTAATATTGCCTATTTTGAGACTTTATATAAATAGACTCATACTATATATTATTTTGTGTTTGACTTATTTTGATCAGTATTATATACTTGAGAGTCACCCGTCGTTGCATGCAGCTGTAGTTTATTTTCATTGCTGTATAGTTTACCACTGTACAAATATACCCCATTCATCTGTCTATTCTACTGTTAGAATTTGGATTGTTTTCACTTTGGGGTTATTATAAATAATGTTACTATGAACAACATCCCTGCACAATTTTTATTTTTATTTTTATTTATTTATTTTTTTTAGACAGAGTCTCACTTCATCTCGT
The DNA here is from genome assembly GCF_028878055.3 of Symphalangus syndactylus. Classification (NCBI taxonomy): domain Eukaryota; kingdom Metazoa; phylum Chordata; class Mammalia; order Primates; family Hylobatidae; genus Symphalangus; species Symphalangus syndactylus. Next base: position 132,878,330 of record NC_072425.2, read on the forward strand.
GCCTAGGCTGGAGTGCAGTGGTGTGATCTCAGCTCATTGCAACCTCTACCTCCTGGGTTCAAGCAATTCTCCTGCCTCAGCCTCCCAAGTTACTGGGATTACAGGCACGCGCCACCCTGCCCGACCTGTACATGTCTTTTGATGCACATGTGTATATGTCTGCTGGATATTTACTTGGGATTGAAACTGCTGGTTCATAGAATATAGGTAAGTTTAAGTTTAGCAGGTAATACCAAGCTGTTTTCTAAGTAATTGTACCAATGTACAGTCCCATCAACAATGTCTGAGTGTTCCAGTGGCTGCGCAACGTTGCCAACACTTGCTATTACCAATCGTGTGAGTTTCAGTTACTCTGGTAGATGTGTAGTGGTGTTTCATTGTGGTTTTAGTTTTCATTTCCTTGATTACTAATAAGGTTGATGATGTTTATATGTTTACTGGCCATTGAAATATCATTTCTTATGAAGTCCCCTTTTCACCCACTTTTTAATTAATTGTCTGTCTTTTATTGATTTGTAAGAGCTCTTCGTATATTTTAGATTGAGTCTTTGCTTACTTTGTATGGATGCAAATAACTTCTCTGTCTGAGCACGTGTTTTTTTTTTCCTACTCATGGTATCTTTTGATAAGTAGAAGTTCTTAGTTTTAGTGTAGTCTAATTTAACAGCCTTTTCTTTCATGATTAGTACTTTTATGTGCTTCTAAATAATTTTTTTCTCCTAAGTCCATAGAAATCATATCCTATATTATCACATGGAATCTTTATAGTGCTGTCTTTCACTTTCAGGTATGAATACCAACTGAAATTAATTTTTGTATATGCTCAGGTATAAAGGTCAAGTTTATTTTTTGTATATGGGTATCCGAGTGTTCCAATATTATTTATAGAAAAGATTGTCCTCTTCCCACAGTTCCACAGTCTCAGAAGCCAATGTCCATACATGTGTGGTATTTTCTAAACTCTCTTTCACCTCATTGGTCTATTTAACTATCATTGTACTAATGTCACACTATCTTAATTATTATAGTTTAGTGGTATATCCTTCTACCTTTTTGTTCTTCTTTAAGGAATGTCTTAGCTTCTTGGCCATTGGTGGTTTTATATACATTTTAAAATAATATTTTCAATTTCACAAAGACAAAAGGAATAAAGAAAAATTATTGACATTTTGATTGATATTAAAGTGAATATATAGCTCAATTTGGGGATAATTGATGTTTTTGCAGTATTTAGTTTTTAATGCTTATGAATTTAGATCTTTTTATTTTTCCAATAATGTTTTATAGGGTTTTTTGGGGATGTATGTATGTGTAGAAGTCCTTCATACCTTTTATCAGATTTATTACTATTTTATATTTTCTGATGCTATTATGACTCGGTTATAATATCTAAAGAATAATCTATTTTCTAGCTCTTTGTTAGTATTATATAAACTTATATTTGGTTTTTATATATTGACCTTGTTTTTAACAACCTTTCTAAATAATTTTTTAAATTATGATTATTTATCATATATTCTTTTGGATTTTCTATGTTTAATATAATATTATATGTAAATATTGACAGTGTTCATTATCCTTTAATAATTTTTATTTTTATTTGTTCTCTAATGTGCTAGCTAGAAGCTCCAGTACGTGTTTTTTTTAACAGAAGTCCGTCCTTGTCTTGTTTTCATCTTCAAAGGAAAAGCTTTAATATTTCTCATTAAGACTGTTGTTGGCTGTTTTCTTTTTACCTTTTCTCATAAAATAATTTTCATTTCTATATCACTTAAAGCTTTTACAACGAGTAGGTGTTGTGTTTTATTAATTGCTTTCCATGCTTTGATCAAGAGTATCATATTAGTTTTCTTTATTCTGTTAATATTTTGAATTATATTCTTTTTTATTATTATTATACTTTAAGTTTTAGGGTACATGTGCACAATGTGCAGGTTCGTTACATATGTATGCATGTGCCATGTTGGTGTGCTGCACCCATAAACTCGTCATTTACATTAGGTATTTCTCCCAATGCTATCCCTCCCCCCACCCCCCACCCCACAACAGTCCCCAGTGTGTGATGTTCCCCTTCCTGTGTCCATGTGTTCTCATTGTTCAATTCCCACCTATGAGTGAGAACATGTGGTGTTTGGTTTTTTGTCCTTGTGATAGTTTGCTGAGAATGATGGTTTCCAGTTTCATCCATGTCCCTACAAAGGACATGAACTCATCATTTTTTATGGCTGCATAGTATTCCATGGTGTATATGTGCCACATTGTCTTAATCTAGTCTATCACTGTTGGACATTTAGGTTGGTTCCAAGTCTTTGCTATTGTGAATAGTGCTGCAATAAACATACATGTGCATGTGTCTTTATAGCAGCATGACTTACAATCCTTGGGGCATATACTCAGTAATGGGATGGCTGGGCCAAATGGTATTTCTAGTTCTAGATCCCTGAGGAATCGCCACACCAACTTCCACAATGGTTGAACTAGTTTACAGTCCCACCAACAGTGTAAAAGTGTTCCTATTTCTCCACATCCTCTCCAGCACCTGTTGCTTCCTGACTTTTTAATGATGGCCATTCTAACTGAGGTGAGATGGTATATCATTGTGGTTTTGATTTGCATTTCTCTGATGGCCAGTGATGATGAGCATTTTTTCATGTGTTTTTTGGCTGCATAAATGTCGTCTTTTGAGAAGTGTCTGTTCATATCCTTCACCCACTTTTTGATGGGGTTGTTTGTTTTTTTCTTGTAAATTTGTTTGAGTTCATTGTAGATTCTGGATATTAGCCCTTTGTCAGATGAGTAGGTTGCAAAAATTTTCTCCCATTCTGTAGGTTTCCTGTTCACTCTGATGGTGGTTTCTTTTGCTGTGCAGAAGCTCTTTAGTTTAATTACATCCCATTTGTCAATTTTGACTTTTGTTGCCATTGCTTTTGATGTTTTAGACATGAAGTCCTTGCCCATGCCTATGTCCTGAATGGTATTGCCTAGGTTTTCTTCCAGGGTTTTTATGGTTTTAGATCTAACGTTTAAGTCTTTAATCCATCTTGAATTAATTTTTGTGTAAGGTGTAAGGAAGGGATCCAGTTTCAGCTTTCTACATATGGCTAGCCAGTTTTCCCACCACCATTTATTAAATAGGGAATCCTTTCCCCATTGCTTGTTTTTGTCAGGTTTGTCAAAGATCAGATAGTTGTAGATATGCAGTATTATTTCTGAGGGCTCTGTTCTGTTCCATTGATCCGTATCTCTGTTTTCGTACCAGTACCATGCTGTTTTGGTTACTGTAGCCTTGTAGTATAGTTTGAAGTCAGGTAGCTTGATGCCTCCAGCTTTGTTCTTTTGGCTTAGGACTGACTTGGTGATGCGGGCTCTTTTTTGGTTCCATATGAACTTTAAAGTAGTTTTTTCCAATTCTGTGAAGAAAGTCATTGGTAGCTTGATGGGGATGGCATTGAATCTATAAATTACCTTGGGCAGTATGGCCATTTTCACGATATTGATTCTTCCAACCCATGAGCATGGAATGTTCTTCCATTTGTTTGTATCCTCTTTTATTTCATTGAGCTGTGGTTTGTAGTTCTCCTTGAAGAGGTCCTTCACATCCTTGCAAGTTGGATTCCTAGGTATTTTATTCTCTTTAAAGCAATTGTGAATGGGAGTTCATTCATAATTTGGCTCTCTGTTTGTCTGTTATTGGTGTATAAGAATCCTTGTGACTTTTGCACGTTGATTTTGTATCCTGAGACTTTGCTGAAGTTGATTATCAGCTTAAGGAGATTTTGGGCTGAGACGATGGGGTTTTCTAAATATACAGTCATGTCATCTGCAAGCAGGGACAATTTGACTTCCTCTTTTCCTAATTGAATACCCTTTATTTCCTTCTCCTGCCTAATTGCCCTGGCCAGAACTTCCAACACCATGTTGAATAGGAGTGGTGAGAGAGGGCATCCCTGTCTTGTGCCCGTTTTCAAAGGGAATGCTTCCAGTTTTTGCCCATTCAGTATGATATTGGCTGTGGGTTTGTCATAGATAGCTCTTATTATTTTGAGATACGTCCCATCAATACCTAATTTATTGAGAGTTTTTAGCATGAAGGTTGTTGAATTTTGTCAAAGGCCTTTTCTGCATCTGTTGAAATAATCATGTGGTTTTTGTCTTTGGTTCTGTTTATATGCTGGATTACATTTATTGATTTGAGTATGTTGAACCAGCTTACATCCCAGAGATGAAGCCCACTTGATCATGGTGGATAAGCTTTTTGATGTGTTGCTGGATTCAGTTTGCCAGTATTTTATTGAGGATTTTTACATCTCTGTTCATCAAGGATATTGGTCTAAAATTCTCTTTTTTTTGTTGTGTCTCTGCCAGGCTTTGGTATCAGGATGATGCTGGCCTCATAAAATGAGTTAGGGAGGATTCCCTTTTTTTCTATTGATTGGAATAGTTTCAGAAGGAATGGTACCAGCTCCTTGTACCTCTGGTGGAATTCGGCTGTGAATCCATCTGGTCCTGGACTTTTTTTGGTTGGTAAGCTATTAATTATTGCCTCAATTTCAGAACCTGTTATTGGTCTATTCAGAGATTCAACTGCTTCCTGGTTTAGTCTTGGGAGGGTGTATGTGTCGAGGAATTTATCCATTTCTTCCAAATTTTCTAGTTTATTTTCGTAGAGGTGTTTATAGTATTCTCTGATGGTAGTTTGTATTTCTCTGGGATTGGTGGTGATATCCCCTTTGTCATTTTTTATTGCATCTATTTGATTCTTCTCTCTTTTCTTCTTTATTAGCCTTGCTAGTGGTCTATCAATTTTGTTGATCTTTTCAAAAAACCAGCTCCTGGATTCATTGATTTTTTGAAGGGTTTTTTTGTTTCTCTATTTCCTTCAGTTCTGCTCTGATCTTAGTTATTTCTTGCCTTCTGCTAGCTTTTGGATGTGTTTGCTCTTGCTTCTCTAGTTCTTTTAATTGTGATGTTAGGGTGTCAATTTTAGATCTTTCCTGCTTTCTCTTGTGGGCATTTAGTGCTATAAATTTCCCTCTACACACGCTTTGAATGTGTCTTTGTTCTCGTTGGTTTCAAAGAACATCTTTATTTCTGCCTTCATTTTGTTATGTACCCAGTAGTAATTCAGGAGCAGGTTGTTCAGTTTCCATGTAGTTGAGCTGTTTTGAGTGAGTTTCTTAATCCTGAGTTCTAGTTTGATTGCACTGTGGTCTGAGAGACAGTTTGTTATAATTTCTGTTCTTTTACATTTGCTAAGGAGTGCTTTACCTCCAACTATGTGGTCAATTTTGGAATAGGTGCGGTGTAGTGCTGCAAAGAATGTATATTCTGTTGAGTTGGGGTGGAGAGTTCTGTAGATGTCTATTAGGTCTGCTTGGTGCAAAGCTGGGTTCAATTCCTGGGTATCCTTGTTAACTTTCTGTCTCGTTGATCTGTCTAATGTTGACAGTGGGGTGTTAAAGTCTCCCATTATTATTGTGTGGGAGTCTAAGTCTCTTTGTAGGTCACTAAAGACTTGCTTTATGAATCTGGGTGCTCCTGTATTGGGTGCATATATATTTAGGATAGTTAGTTCTTCTTGTTGAGTTGATCCCTTTACCATTATGTAATGGCCTTCTTTGTCTCTTTTGATCTTTGTTGGTTTAACATCTGTTTTATTTGAGACTAGGGATTACAGGTGCCCACCATCATGCCTGGCTAATTTTTTGTATTTTTAGTAGAGACGAAGTTTCACTGTGGTTGCCAGGATGGTCTTGATCTCCTGCCCACCTCAGCCTTCCAAAGTGCTGGGATTAGAGGCATGAGCCACTGCGCCCGGCCTGAATTACACTCTTTTTAAATATTAAATCAACCTTGCATTTTTGTGATAAACTTATGGTATCTTTTTTATATATTCTTGAATTTTATTTGATGATATCATGCTTATGAATTTTCTGTCTAGGTTTATGAGTAACTTTGACTTACACTTTTTCTTTCTTGTAATTTTCTTGTCAGGTTTTGATATCAAGGTTTCCTAATGCTTTAGATGAACTGGGGAGAATTCCCTGTGTTTCAAGTCTTTGGAAAATTTTTTGTAAAATTTTTGCTATCTCTTCCTTAAATGTATGTGTGTGTGTGTGTGTGTGTGAGCATTTTAAACTGTAGATTTGTTTTCTCCATTATATGTAGGACTATTCAGATTTTCTCTTTCTTTCTGTGTCAGTTTTGGTAAGTTGTGGGATTTTTTTTTTTTTTTTTTGAGAAATATGTCCATTAAACCTACAGTTGCAAATGTATTGGTATGGAGTTGTTTATACGAGCTTCATGCTCTTCTTAGTTCTGTAGGATCTGTAGTAGTATCACCTTTTTCATTCCTAATATTAGGTACTTGTTCCTATACTCAATAAGAAGAAATGTTTTTTTCAGATCCTGGGGCTTTGTGGATCTAGAAATGCTGGTGTAGATATCTTTTACCTCTGTGTTACAATTCTTAGCACCTAGCTCTCTCCTCCTACCATCACCTGTAGACACTAAAACCAGGCTAGGGAACCAGGGAGTTCCCCTAAATATTACTGGTACAATCACCAGTCTCTTATTTCTGCTGCTGTATTTTAGTTGATTTTTAGACTAATATTTATATATTTTAAGTTTTTATTGAAGTATAACATACATACACCATATCATACGGCTCAACAAATTCCCAGAAATGTACCTGTATAATCAGCACCCATAAGAAACAAAACATTACTAGGACTCCAGAAGCCTTCATCATGCTCCCTTCTAGTTATACATTCCACAAGAGTAAGCATCATCCAGACTTAAAATGGCATAGATTGGCTTTGTCTTCCTATAAATGTCTCTCTTCTTTCACTCAAAATTATGTCTTTGAGAAGCATTCCTACTATTGCAAATAGCTGTAGAATGCTAATTTTCATTGCTGCGTCATATTGCACTGTATTAATATATCATAATTTATTTATCTAGTGTATTATTGATGGGTATTAGAATAGTTTCCAGATTGGTGTGACTACAAATAGTTATACTGTGAACACTCTTGTACTTATTTCTTGGTCAATGTACATATACATTTCTTTTGGATATATACTTAGGAGTGGGATTGCTTGGTTATAGTGTTTGCATATGTTCAGCTATAGTGTACCTAATATATACTAACAAAAAGTTTTACAAAATAATTCTATAAATTTACACTCCTTACAAGCAATGTATGAGAGTTCCATTTTTTCTACATTCATGCCAACACTTGATATTTTCCATCTTTTTCATTTTATCGGTTGGCTACATGTGTAGTAGCATTGTATAGTGACTTTACATAGCATTTTCTTGATGTCTAATAAAGGTAGGAGTCTTTGTTTATTGGTTACTTGGTTATCTTCTTCTGTGTTTACTCAAGTCTTTTGCGTGTTTTTTTTTAGAGTTAACTTTTTTCATTATAAAAATTATGTATGTTCATGATAGAAGATTTGAAAAACATAGAAAAGTATATACAAATAAAATTCACCCATGGTTCCATTAATTTTTAAACACTAGAATATTATAATTCTACCACATTATATTATGCAATGTAGTTGTAATGTAGTTATAAAATAATACAGTCTTTATATTTTCCTAAACAATTACGTTCACCCCCGTTTTTCTTAGAGTCCTCCAAAACACATAAAGAAATGGGGACTTAAGGGAGGTCCTTTTTTTTTTCAACCTTAAAGTGAGTTGAGGATATTAGCCCCTTAATCTCATCTGATCATAGGGGAACCTCTTGCTGGTCACAGGGCCAAGCCCATTTCTGGCTTTTCTGTGTTTGAGAGTAGGCACAGCTGGGAATCATTTGTGCTGAGTTTGTTCCTTCTCCTGGTTAATGACATCACCACCCTCCTTCTTTCCTGAACCAGACACCCAAGTCAATTCCTACTCCTTTTTTTCACCCAGCTCCATTTCACCAAGTCCAAACCTTTCCTTCCCTGAGCCAGTTGCCCAGTTTGGCCCTCTTCTGTCTTCTGAATTATTCCCCTCTATTGTTACCCCACTCCTTCCTCCCACTGCAGTCCAGTCCATTCTTCATGCCCCAGGAAGCCTTTCTGAAAAGCACATCTAGCCATGTCACCTCCCTGCTTACAGAATTTTAGGGGCTTCCCAATGTTCTCATGTAAGATCCAGCCCCTTCAGGTAGTCTGCCTGGCCTCTTCCAATCTGGTCCCAGCTTTCTCTAGCCTCACCTCCTGCCACTGATAGATCATAGACCTCTGTGCTTCAGAGTTTGGGTTCAAAGTCCTCTCTGCTTAACACGTCCTCACCTTGTTTCTCTGATGGCAAAATCCTGTGCACATTTTTCAAGGTCTGGTTTAAGTGCCATCCTGAGCCCCTAGACAGAATTAATCTGCTCTCTCCTGGTTGTTGTACAAACCGCTTAGCCCAGTGAATTGCTGTTGTTTCTTTGTCACCTTAGTCACACAGTGCATTTCTCAAATCTTTATCTCTTGCATCCTGAGCACTTGGCACAAGGTCTGGCATATGATAGGTGTTTCATAAACATTCAAGGGATGCCTAAAGGGATTAACAAAAGGTAAAATGCAAAGGAAACTAATGTTAGTTAAGAACTTGCTATGCACTGGGCACTTTACTTTTATGTTATCTTTTAAACTTCCTAACAATCCTATGAATTAAGTGGTATCCTTATTACTCCCATTTTTTGTGAATGAGAAAATTAAGGCACAGAGAAATTTAGTGGTTTGCTTATGGTCGTACAGCTAATAAATGGCAGGGCCAAGATTTAAATCTAAGTCTGTAAACAAACTTGGTTGTTTACCATGAAGCCAACTACCCACAGATTATCATAATAATGATAATGATAACAACCATTAAGATAGTAGTAATAAAATGATCACAGTACTTGACATTTGTATATTACTTGTCAGTTCACAAAGCACTTTTTCATCCATTATAACTTGAGTCTCATCACAAACATGAAGTTGGCAGAATTATCCACCACCTCTAACTGACTAAGAAAATGAAGTTTGAGGATTAAAATGCTTTGCCTAAGGTCACAGGCTTAGTAAGCAGCAGAGCTGTAACTTAAATCCAGGTCTTCTAGCAATAAGTCCAGCAGGGGTTGGAGGGTGGACAAGATCCCAAAGGAAGAAGTGCTTTGACATAATAAGCTGGCTGCCAACTCTGCCTGACGTCCTCTCCATTCCCTTTGCAAGTCTTACTGGAGCCATAGCAGCTTCTAGGAGGTGGAAGAAATCACAGGCTGAAGGTTTCCACCATTTCTGTAGGGTGGGGAATTCTTTGCGTAAGAGCTATTGTTTGTCTTGGCAGGAAAAAAAATTAAAAAATAAGAGAAACCAGCATATATAAACATTTTTTTAAAGTTCCGTGGCACCCAGATTAACGTAGGAAACAGAAATCTCTCTTGGGCGGCTGCCCTGTGTTAGCCACTCTCAGGTAACCCCCTGTAGGCACTGCCCACCAGGGCTGCCTAGGGAATCTCCAGTCTCAGTGAAGAAAAGGATAAAACAACACAAATTCTCTAGGAGCCTCATTATTCAAACAGTTCCAGAGGCAGTGAGAAGACAGCGGTGACTTTGGGAGATGCACAATCTTATCTCCAGGGTGAATAGGACCATTTGTTGTTTATGTCCAGGAAAGCAGGGCAGCACGAAAAGAATGGGAGAACTCACAGGAGAAGGGCGCCAGAAGCCAGCAGCTGATCTACAAATCCTCTGCAGAAACAATGGCTTCTCCCGGGATGAGCTGCGGCCCCTTCTGAAAACAAAAGCTCTCACTGAGGAAATTGGTCTTTTGTGGTTCTGGCAAGAAGCAACCCAGATAAAGCCTGGCCTGACCTTCTCCCCTCAAGCAAAGGAGACACAGGACTAGTCAGGAAGTGGGGGAAGTTTGGGGGTACTGATCTTCCAGTTCCCCTGAACACTCCACAGAGGCCACTGCTCTTCTCCCGGGGAGGCTCCAGGGCATCCTGGTGACCGGCCTCTGAGTCCTCTTTCAGAGTTGCTCTGTGGCCTGTGGTCTGTCCCTTTCTTGTTCCAGCCAAAACCCAAAGCTGCTGTTGGACTAGAGGCCTCTGAAGTTTTTCTGACAATTTTTGAACTTGGGCTAAAAATAAAAACTGGCCTGGGACTTTGAAGCAGGCCCAAGCTTTGCCCTTACTCTTGAACTAATTTGGCCCTTCTCACCCTGCCAGCAAAAGCCCACAAATTTCAAAGCACGCACAGCTGGACAGGGAGTGGGCTGCCAGTCAGCAGCTGCCCCTCCTGCCAGATCACCATGGGTCCCTCGGATGGCCCCCAGGTCCCCTTCATTCTCTGGGGCCTGAGCTAGGGATGCAATTTAAGCTGACAACAGAGACTTGTTTTTCTTGGCAGCTCCCAGATTTGTATTTAGGAGGGACTTGGTAGGGGTAATTTGGTTGGAAAAGGGTCCTGGGGGAACCTGGTCTTGAGAATGTGTTTGCATAGCAGGGGAATGGTTTTTGTTCAGATTGCAGGTTTAATTGGGGTGGTCTGTAGGAGGGTGGTGGGGGTGGAGGTACTAGAGCCTCTTCAAGCAACCCTTACGCAGTTGTTTCTGTTAATGAGCACTTCACTGGCATGAGAGAGGGAGAACACCCAGGATCAGAGCAGAATTAACTCCACCCACAATGTCGGGGGCAGGGGGAGCCAGGCTATTCTTAAGGCTTCCACTGGAAAGCGCTCAGGTACCTGCAGCATAAGACACCCTAGGCCAGCCTTGGAGAGGGGAGGTGGAATCATTCCTTAGAGGAGCTATCTGAGGATTCCTCTGCAGTGCTGATGTGGGGGAGGAAACCACAATGGGGACGGCAGCTCGTGTGTGTCCTTCCTGTGCACAAACAAGACAGTGGCCAGGCTTAATCAGTGTTTGTTAATAATAATAACCGACCTATATCTTGCTCTGGAGCTAACAAAATGCTTCCATATACCTTCTCTTATATAGTCCTCCAAACAAGAATATATTCATAATATTAATAAAAACTAAATTTTGTTGAGTGCCTCCTATGCGCCAGGCAAAGTGCTCAGTGCTTTACACAACAGGGAGCTTTTTGCATAGAGGTCTACAGATCTCCCACAGAGGTAGAATGAAAATTTGGGGTCTCTGTGGACTGTTGAAATTCCAGGAACAATTTTGCATGTAGGCATGAAGGAGCTCATTCCTGAAGTGAAAGGCTGTGATTTTCATCCACTCCTTAAAGGCATTCAGAAACTACAAAACGTTTTTTTTTTTTTTAAAAAAAAAAAAAAACTACTTTAAAAGTAGAATTGCATTTTCTAGATTGTTTTGATATCGGGGTTATTCTTCACTCCGGCAGGTCTGGATACCTTATTCCTGTTCTCATATTGCACCTAATAGATACCTTCACTGGAGCAATTATAAAAGTATATTGTATTGTAAAGGACTCTTAAAATTATTTCCCCCTCATTCATCAGATTATAAACTCTTTGAAGACAGGTATTAAGCTTTATTTGCAATTGCATGCATGAACAAACAAATTTAAGTCTCCCTATGGTGAAACTGATCCTATTTAAGTGCTTGAGTGTGTAAGAGAGAGTGTGTGTGTGCCTGGGGAAGGTGGGCCTCGCTGAGATAGTGGTGAGAAGGTGGGTGTGTGGAGAGATTCGAGGCTGGTTTGCAGGAAAGCAGAGACAGCGAGTGTCAGGCGCAGAGCCAAGGGAAGCCATGTCCTCGCATCCTGGTGGCATGCAGATTTGGCTCAGGACCGGAATATCTCCTGCATGCCTCTCCCTGCCAGCACCCCTGTGCCTCCACTTTCCATGGCATCTATTAATGATAAAAGTCCCTGTGGTTTATAATTACCAGTTTGACAAGTTCAGGAGTTATCTGTTAATTATTATAATTAGCTTTCACTCAGCGAGGCTTCGGGAGTTTAACAACAATATTAACAACGAGAGGACGACGATCAGGAATTGACTACAAAGAATCGACTGGAAAGACTTCCTTCTGCTGTCAGGGAAACTTATTAATGAAGGCAAAACCTGCATAGTGGCTCCCCTCCCTCTATCTGCCTGAACTCAGCGATTGGTTCTAAATTTGCCTTGGGGAATTGAAAACAACTGTTGCAGCCAGGGCTTGCAAACCCCAGGTTTAAAATCAACCAGGGAATAAAGCAGCAGCCAATAAACTGACAACTGTGGGTCCTCCTTGACCAGGAATTGGGCGGAGGCAGCAGCCAGGGAAGAAAACATGAACCAAAGCTGCCAGTCATGGCCCCATACCTGGTTCTTAGGGAGTGAAGCCATGCACAAAGTGTTAGCAGCAGGAAAGAGGCAAAGGAGGCCTGGGCCGTCACTGGGAGCAGCCAGTGAATGCACCGATTGCAAGGCAGACTGCGACTTCTTTCTGCCCACCTCTCAATGCTGTCATTCCCTTGGTTGTTCCCTGCCTGATGGCCCTCTATATCTCTCACCTGAGCACTGCTGGACCTCACTGGACTCTTGGCCTCCATTGCCTTTTCCAACTCCACTCCAAACTCACAGACCTGCCAGATTACGCTTCCTGAGGGCCAGCTCTGATGACCTCACCCCTCCCCTCAAAATCCTTCAATGGTTCGCCATTGCTTATAGCATACAATTCAGAGTCCCTATTTTGGCACCCAAGTCCACTCAGTCTGGGCCCCAACTTGTCTTTCCAATATTGTCTTCTACTAATCATTCTTTTAGTCCTTCATTCAGATGATAAATATGCACCAGACATTGTTTCAGATGGTACTGCATCTGCAACCAATAAGACAGACAAGCTCCCTGCCTTCCAGGGGCTTTAACTCTAGCGGAAGAAATCAGAAAATGGACCCATAGATTAACACATAATATCATCGGAGAAGATGATGAGTTCTCCATGGTCATGATATCCCAAAACAGGCCAAAGGCACAGAGAATGACAAACGGCTTTCTAGGAGGTGGCCCGAGGCAAGCACTGCAGGATGAGGTGCCAGGCTCCTGAAGAGCGTTCTAATCAGAAGGAATGGCAAGTACAGCATCCCTTGGCAGGCAACCGATAAAGTGAGGTAGAGAAGGAAGGCTGGGGGACTTGAACTAGGGCAAAGTGATCAGAGAGGCTGGCAGGGGCAGATTATGGAGATGCATGGGGAAATAAGATATCAGGTGACTGCTATATTCTGAACTCCTCCCTTGCTACTGCTGTTCTGCATTCTTGCAACTCTGCCAGCCTGCTCATATTCCCACAGACAGGAGGCTGAGGTTGTTCTATGGAGAAGAAGATCACAGAAAAAAGACTTCAAGGTGCGGACACTGGGGGATCCCCAAGGACATGGCTGGGCCCTGATCTATAGGCTATTGGGTCCCAACAGTTGATAAGCCCTTACAGGGAATTTCCCGTAAGGTTTTTACGCCTCATGCTGAATGTCCACCCAAGATCACCAGACACTTAGAGAAACCCTAAAAGCAATGCCCAAACTATCAGGGAAAAAAATTCAGAGGAAAAGAAAGCAACCCAGGAAGCACAAGAAAAACATGAGAAGAAATAAATCCCCATAAAATATGTGGAAAGAAACAAGAACAGGATGTTATCATTTTTTTTAAATTATACTTTAAGTTTTAGGGTACATGTGCACAATATGCAGGTTTGTTACATATGTATCCATGTGCCATGTTGGTGTGCTGCACCCATCAACTCATCACTTAGCATTCGGTATATCTCCTAATGCTATTCCCCACTCCCCTGACCCCACAACAGTCCCCGGAGTGTGATGTTCCCCTTCCTGTGCTCATGTGTTCTCATTGTTCAATTCCCTCCCATGAGTGAGAATATGCAGTGTTTGGCTTTCTGTCCCTGCAATAGTTTACTGAGAATGATGATTTCCAGTCTCATCTATGTCTCTACAAAGGACATGAATTCATCATTTTTAATGGCTGCATAGTATTCCATGGTGTATATGTGCCACATTTTCTTTTTTTTTTATTATTATACTTTAGGTTTTAGGGTACATGTGCACAATGTGCAGGTTTGTTACATATGTATCCATGTGCCATGTTGATTTCCTGCACCCATTAACTCGTCATTTAGCATTAGGTATATCTCCTAATGCTGTCCCTCCCCCCTCCCCCAACCCCACAGCAGTCCCCGGAGTGTGATGTTCCCCTTCCTGTGTCCATGAGTGCTCATTGTTCAGTTCTACCTATGAGTGAGAACATGTGGTGTTTGGTTTTTTGTCCTTATGATAGTTTACTGAGAATGATGTTTTCCAGTTTCATCCATGTCCCTACAAAGGACATGAACTCATCATTTTTTATGGCTGCATAGTATTCCATGGTGTATATGTGCCACATTTTCTTAATCCAGTCTATCGTTGTTGGACATTTGGGTTGGTTCCAACTCTTTGCTATTGTGAATAGCGCCGCAATAAACATACGTGTGCATGTGTCTTTATAGCAGCATGATTTATAGTCCTTTGGGTATATACCCAGTAATGGGATGGCTGGGCCAAATGATATTTCTAGTTCTAGATCCCTGAGGAATCGCCACACTGACTTCCACAATGGTTGAACTAGTTTACAGTCCCACCAGCAGTGTGAAAGTGTTCCTATTTCTCCACATCCTCTCCAGCACCTGTTGTTTGCTGACTTTTTAATGATGGCCATTCTAACTGGTGTGAGATGGTATCTCACTGTGGTTTTGATTTGCATTTCTCTGATGGCCAGTGATGATGAGCATTTTTTCGTGTGTTTTTTGGCTGCATAAATGTCTTCTTTTGAGAAGTGTCTGTTCATATCCTTCGCCCACTTTTTGATGGGGTTGTTTTTTTCCTGTAAATTTATTTGAGTTCATTGTAGATTCCGGATATTAGCCCTTTGTCAGATGAGTAGGTTGCAAAAATTTTCTCCCATTCTGTAGGTTGCCTGTTCACTCTGATGGTAGTTTCTTGTGCTGTGCAGAAGCTCTTGAGTTTAATTAGATCCCATTTGTCAATGTTGGCTTTTGTTGCCATTGCTTTTGCTGTTTTAGACATGAAGTCCTTGCCCATGCCTATGTCCTGAATGGTAATGCCTAGGTTTTCTTCTAGGGTTTTTATGGTTTTAGGTCTAACATTTAAGTCTTTAATCCATCTTGAATTAATTTTTGTATAAGGTGTAAGGAAGGGATCCAGTTTCAGCTTTCTACATATGGCTAGCCAGTTTTCCCACCACCATTTATTAAATAGGGAATCCTTTCCCCATTGCTTGTTTTTGTCAGGTTTGTCAAAGATCAGATAGCTGTAGATATGTGGCATTATTTCTGAGGGTTCTGTTCTGTTCCATTGATCCATATCTCTGTTTTGGTACCAGTACCATGCTGTTTTGATTACCTTAGCCTTGCAGTATAGTTTGAAGTCAGGTAGCTTGATGCCTCCAGCTTTGTTCTTTTGGCTTAGGATTGACTTGGCGATGTGGGCTCTTTTTTGGTTCCATATGAACTTTAAAGTAGTTTTTTCCAGTTCTGTGAAGAAAGTCATTGATAGCTTCATGGGGATGGCATTGAATCTATAAATTACCTTGGGCAGTATGGCCATTTTCATGATATTGATTCTTCCAACCCATGAGCATGGAACGTTCTTCCATTTGTTTGTATCCTCTTTTATTTCATTGAGCAGTGGTTTGTAGTTCTCCTTGAAGAGGTCCTTCACATCCCTTGCAAGTTGGATTCCTAGGTATTTTATTCTCTTTAAAGCAATTGTGAATGGGAGTTCATTCATAATTTGGCTCTCTGTTTGTCTGTTATTGGTGTATAAGAATCCTTGTGACTTTTGCAGGTTGATTTTGTATCCTGAGACTTTGCTGAAGTTGCTTATCAGCTTAAGGAGATTTTGGGCTGAGACAATGGGGTTTTCCAGATATACAGTCATGTCATCTGCAAACAGGGACAATTTGACTTCCTCTTTTCCTAATTGAATACTCTTTATTTCCTTCTCCTGCCTGATTGCCCTGGCCAGAACTTCCAACACCATGTTGAATAGGAGTGGTGAGAGAGGGCATCCCTGTCTTGTGCCAGTTTTCAAAGGGAATGCTTCCAGTTTTTGCCCATTCAGTATGATACTGGCTATGGGTTTGTCATAGATAGCTCTTATTATTTTGAGATACGTCCCATCAATACCTAATTTATTGAGAGTTTTTAGCATGAAGCATTGTTGAATTTTATCAAAGGCCTCTTCTTCATCTATTGAGATAATCATGTGGTTTTTGTCTTTGGTTCTCTTTATATGCTGGATTATATTTATTGATTTGCATATGTTGAACCAGCGATGCATCCCAAGGTTGAAGCCCACTTGATCATGGTGGATAAGCTTTTTGATATGCTGCTGGATTCGGTTTGCCAGTATTTTATTGAGGATTTTTGCATCAGTGTTCATCAAGGATATTGGTCTGAAATTCTCTTTTTTTGTTGTGTCTCTGCCAGGCTTTGATATCAGGATGATGCTGGCCTCATAAAATGAGTTAGGGAGGATTCCCTCTTTTTCTATTGATTGGAATAGTTTCAGAAGGAACGGTACCAGTTCCTCCTGTACCTCTAGTAGAATTCGGCTGTGAATCCATCTGGTCCTGGACTCTTTTTGGTTGGTAAGCTATTGATTATTGCCACAATTTCAGAGCCTGTTATTGGTCTATTCAGAGATTCAACTTCTTCCTGGTTTAGTCTTGGGAGGGTGTATGTGTCGACGAATTTATCCTTTCCTTCTAGATTTTCTAGTTTATTTGCGTAGAGGTGTTTATAGTATTCTTTGATGGTAGTTTGTATTTCTGTGGAATCTGTGGTGATATCCCCTTTATCATTTTTTATTGCATCTATTTGATTCTTCTCTCTTTTCTTCTTTATTAGTCTAGCTAGCGGTCTATCAATTTTGTTGATCTTTTGAAAAAAACCAGCTCCTGGATTCGTTAATTTTTTGAAGGGTTTTTTGTCTATTTCGTTCAGTTCTGCTCTGATTTTAGTTTTTTCTTGCCTTCTGCTGGTTTTTGAGTGTGTTTGCTCTTGCTTTTCTAGTTCTTTTAATTGTGATGTTAGAGTGTCAATTTTGGATCTTTCTTGCTTTCTCTTGTGGGCATTTAGTGCTATAAATTTCCCTCTACACACTGCTTTGAATGTGTCCCAGAGATTCTGCTATGTTGTGTCTTTGTTCTCATTGGTTTCAAAGAACATCTTTATTTCTGCCTTCATTTCATTATTTACCCAGTAGTCATTCAGGAGCAGGTTGTTCAGTTTCCATGTATTTGAGCTGTTTTCAGTGAGTTTCTTAATCCTGAATTCTAGTTTGATTGCACTGTGGTCTGAGAGACAGTTTGTTATAATTTCTGTTCTTTACATTTGCTGAGGAGAGCTTTACTTCCAACTATGTGGTCAATTTTGGAATAGGTGTGGTGTGGTACTGAAAAAAATGTACATTCTGTTGATTTGGGGTGGACAGTTCTGTAGATGTCTATTAGGTCTGCTTGGTGCAAAGGTGAGTTCAATTCCTGGGTATCCTTGTTAACGTTCTGTCTCGTTGATCTGTCTAATGTTGACAGTGAGGTGTTAAAGTCTCCCATTATTATTGTGTGGGAGTCTAAGTCTCTTTGTGGGTCACTAAGGACTTGCTTTATGAATCTGGGTGCTCCTGTGTTGGGTGCATATATATTTAGGATAGTTAGCTCTTCTTGTTGAATTGATCCCTTTACCATTATGTAATGGCCTTCTTTGTCTCTTTTGATCTTTGTTGGTTTAAAGTCTATTTTATCAGAGACTAGGATTGCAACCCCTGCCTTGTTTTGTTTTCCATTTGCTTGGTAGATCTTCCTCCATCCCTTTATTTTGAGCCTATGTTTGTCTCTGCACGTGAGATTGGTTTCCTGAATACAGGACACTGATGGATCTTGACTCTTTATCCAATTTGCCAGTCTGTGTCTTTTAATTGGAGCATTTAGCCCATTTACATTTAAAGTTAATATTGTTATGTGTGAATCTGATCCTGTGATTATGATGTTAGCTGGTTATTTTGCTCATTAGTTGATGCAGTTTCTTCCTAGCCTTGATGTTCTTTACAATTTGGCATGTTTTTGCAGTGGCTGGTACCAGTTGTTCCTTTCCATGTTTAGTGCTTCCTTCAGGAGCTCTTTTAGGGCAGGCCTGGTGGTGACAAAATCTCTCAGCATTTGCTTGTCTGTAAAGTATTTTATTTCTCCTTCACTTATGAAACTTAGTTTGGCTGGATATGAAATTCTGGGTTGAAAATTCTTTTCTTTAAGAATGTTGAATATCGGCCCCCACTCTCTCCTTGCTTGTAGAGTTTCTGCCTAGAGATCAGCTGTTAGTCTGATGGGCTTCCCTTTGTGGGTAACCCGACCTTTCTCTCTGGCTTCCCTTAACATTTTTTCCTTCATTTCAACTTTGGTGAATCTGACAATTATGTGTCTTGGAGTTGCTCTTCTCGAGGAGTATCTTTGTGGCATTCTCTGTATTTCCTGAATTTGAATGTTGGCCTGCCTTTCTAGATTGGGGAAGTTGTCCTGGATAATATCCTTCAGAGTGTTTTCCAACTTGGTTCCATTCTCCCTGTCACTTTCAGGTACAGCAATCAGACGTAGATTTGGTGTTTTCACATAGTCCCATATTTCTTGGAGGCTTTGTTTGTTTCTTTTTATTCTTTTTTCTCTAAACTTCTCTTCTCGCTTCATTTCATTCATTTCGTCTTCCATCACTGATACCCTTTCTTCCAGTTAAGCACATTGGCTACTGAGGCTTCTGCATTCGTCACATAGCTCTCGTGCCTCGGTTTTCAGCTCCATCAGGTCCTTTAAGGACTTCTCTGCATTGGTTATTGTAGTTATCCATTCGCCTAATTTTTTTTTCAAAGCTTTTAACTTTTTTGCCGTTGGTTCACATTTCCTCCTGTAGCTGAGAGTAGTTTGATCGTCTGAAGCCTTCTTCTCTCAACTTGTCAAAGTCATTCTCCATCTAGCTTTGTTCCATTACTGGTGAGGAACTGAGTTCCTTTGGTGGAGGAGAGGCACTCTGCTTTTTAGAGTTTCCAGTTTTTCTGCTATGTATGTTTTTTCCCTATCTTTGTGGTTTTATCTACTTTTGGTCTTTGATGATGGTAACGTACCGATGGGTTTTTGGTGTGGATATCCTTTCTGTTTGTTAGTTTTCCTTGTAACAGACAGGACCCTCAGCTGCAGGTCTGTTGGAGTTTGCTAGAGGTCCACTCCAGACCCTGTTTGCCTGGGTATCAGCAGTGGTGGCTGCAGAACAGCGGATTTTTGTGTACTGCGAATGCTGCTGTCTCATCTTTCCTCTGGAAGTTTTGTCTCTGAGGAGTACCCGGGCATGTGAGGTGTCAGTCTGCCCCTACTGGGGGCTGCCTCCCAGTTAGGCTCCTCAGGAGTCAGGGACCCACTTGAGAAGGCAGTGTGCCCGTTCTCAGATCTCCAGCTGCATGCTGGGAGAACCACAACTCTCTTCAAAGCTGTCAGTCAAGGACATTTAAGTCTACAGAGGTTACCGCTGTCTTTTTGTCTGTCTGTGCTCTGCCCCCAGAGGTGAAGCCTACAGAGGCAGGCGGGCCTCCTTGAGCTGTGGTGGGCTCCACCCAGTTCGAGCTTCCTGGCTGCTTTGTTTACCTAAGCAAGCCTGGGCAATGGTGGGTGCCCCTCCCCCAGCCTGGCTGGCACCTTGTAGTTTGATCTCAGACTGCTGTGCTAGTAATGAGCGAGACTCTGTGAGCGTAGGACCCTCCAAGCCAGGTGCAGGATATAATCTCCTGGTGTGCTGTTTTTTTAAGCCCATCGGAAAAGCACAGTATTAGGGTGGGAGTGACCCGATTTTCCAGGTGCCATGTGTCACCCCTTTCTTTGACTAGGAAAGGGAACTCCCTGACCCCTGCACTTCCCGAGTGAGGCGATGCCTCGCCCTGCTTCGGCTTGCACACGGTGCGCTGCACCCACTGTCCTGCGCCCACTGGCACTCCCTAGTGAGATGAACCCAGTACCTCAGATGGAAATGCAGAAATCACTCGTCTTCTGCATCGCTCATGCTGGGAGCTGTAGACCGGAGCTGTTCTATTCAGCCATCTTGGCTCCACCCCCCGCATTATTATCATCATTTTTAAGGAACAATGAGAAAATAAGAAAGAGCTCTTGGAAATTAAAGCTATAGTGGCTAATAATTTTTTTAAAAAATCAATGGAAGATTTGTAAGACAAAGGGAAGTAAATATCCCAAAAACTGAAAATCAAAGAATGAAAAATTATCTGATGGGAAATGGAAGGGAAATGACAAACATATGAAGTAAGTTATTGTGTTTTATTGAATCAGTGAAATAATAGTATGTGATAGCTGCTAGTTTTTTTCTGTTTTAATGTGGAGAAAACTGAGGCTCCAGGAAGCTTAAGTAATCTTTCCAACATCATGCATAGTGTAATAGCAAAGCCAGAGTTTGAACCCACATCCTGATGACCCCAAAGCCATGTTGTTTCTGCTCAGTTGTGCCCCAAGAAAAGCAGGCTCAGCCTAGCTTTGCTGGAAGATGCAGAGTGGGAGGGAGCTGAGAACGCAGGTTCATTTGAGAGCATCATATTTTCACCTTCGTGGCACATGAGTAACTATAATGCACATGCTTTCCATCTTCAAAAGCTTTCTGTGATTATATATAAAAGAGAACTCACATGGCTTCAATATAGGGTTCTTTTCTTTTCTCTCCTAATCTGGAACTGGCCTGAAATCCCAGTAATTCATTATACTGGGATTTTATCTGATAAAGTCGTAAACATTCAAAACATAAAGCTGTCCTTTTATCAGACTTAGTGGAGCATTTTCATAAAGTGTCAGTGGGATTGAGGAGACGGTTGTACATCAGAACATTCATCCAGGTGGATTAAATCATGACATATATTTCAAGTCGGGGAAAATGTAGTGTCAGGGGAAACATAAGCAATAACAACTGGGACTGGCAGAACTGCTGATGAATGGGCCTCTTTTCAGCTGCTGGTCATGGACAGTGGAAGGAAAGAGACAGGAACCCCAGAAGACTGGCTCTTGTTCCCTGGGAAAGAGGATAAAAGAAGAGAAAGATTAGGAGACAGTGACTTCCTGTTGATCAAATTAGGCCTATTGGAATAGAGGTGAGGTTCTACAGCCCACAAAATGCTTCCCTTTCTTCCAACCTCACTCTCTTCCTTCCAGGAGACAGAAGACAAAGGTCAGACCTATCACCTTGATTATTGATAAGGGTTAGTTTGAGGATATGACTTCAATAAATATATGATAACAATGGGCCTCCAGATATTACTTGAATCAGAGAGGTTTGATTGTAGGTGTCAGGCATCAACTCTTCCCTGTCAGCTCCCAAGACTTTCCCCACTAAGATTTTATGAGGGTTGAAAGCAGAACAGAGAGCGCATTGGTCAGAATAATTCATATTTGTGTTCTGCCAGATGATTCAGAAGACAGTGCCTTTTCTCGGGAGTTGTGGGGAGACTGTTCTTAACACCTGAGGACACTTACCTTCTAAAGTTCTGTGGCACCCAGATTAGCATTTCTCACATGGTAGAACTTCAATGAGTGCTTTTTAGATGGATGGATGGATCGATGGATGGGTACATGGGTGGGTGGGTGGATGGATGGATGGATGAATAGATGGATGGATGGATGGACAGATGAACAAATAGATGGATGAATGGGAAGGAGGAAAGAAGGATGAACTGATAAATAGATAAGTTAAGCAGTGACTTGGTGAGTCCAATAATGGATATGTGAACGGACAAATTGAGGAATTATGGATGAATCACAGTGATTAAAATAATAAAGCTATAAAGAGGAAATAAGATGAATGGAAAAATTACATATAAAATGTAGTTTCATTTTCGATGATTTTTTGAGTGTGACATTGTAATATTGTCTTCCTACAGACAGATTATATAATCACACCACACTCCATGGTTACAAACACTTCCTTACCCCAAACTCCTCTACTCTCGTCCCTTTCCCTCCTTCCATTTTTTAGATGAAACTTGAGTTTTCATTCAATCAGACCCACTAATGCTATGTGACACTGGGCATGTCACATCAGCCCCTATAGCCCTAGTAAGAGGGTTGATTCAGGTAATGCTTGGAGACCCTATTAATGCTCGGATCATTGACCTCGTTATTTTTAAAATTTGAAGGAATATCAGATGGTTATATAGCACAAGAATGATATTTTGGGACTATCTAACATTTCCAGTTTGGGAACCAATGAAATAACCTGTATTTTTTTATACATCTGATGACATGGCTCCTTTTCTTCTCATGTGAGAGAGAGCGAGAAGGTTAGAAAGAAGTATGGGGGAAGGCTATCCTCTTGGTGCTGGCCATAGGACCTCTGCACCCAGCTTCCCTGAGCTGGCAAACTCATTGCAAATAGGAAGGAAGTAAGAGGAGCTGAGCTCCACAGAGCTGGTTCCTCCCCTAAAACCACCAAGTGGATAAGCAGCTAATCCTCTCTGGGGAAGAGTGGGTGAGAATGGAGAGGGGCCAGGTGTATTCTGCTAAGTAACACTCCTCCACTGGGAGGAATCATGAGGAGTGGGGTCTATGCTCTCTTTAGATCACAAGCAAATGCTGGTATACAGTAGGATTTGTGGGGTAGGGATGGCACTTGTGGAGTACCAGGAAGACAATCCCTTTGCAGAGTGGGTGTGAGAGAGAATGGCATGTTTGTTTTCTTTTTGTCCTCTTTGTATAGTGTGTTTTGATAAGCATTTGGCTACTTTGAAATGATTCATTTCTAGTTTTTCTTACTAGTTGGGAATCTTGCAGTCTGGAGATATCACTATGCCGCCCCCAGCAATGCACTTCATCTTCTTGGGTTTCAGTTGGTCTGTCTGTGAGCTGGGCATAACACCAACAGCCTTATTCACCTTACAGAGTTGCTGCAGGGATCAAAATGCAACATGGTTGGTTAAAAAGGAATCACAAGTGCTAAATATCACAGAGGATTGTTCCCACGACTCCCAGTATGGCAACTATTCAACCCTAAGGCCCTTTCCTTCCATGGGCTGTCCTCCTGATCCCTCTCCCCATAGGGCACCTCCTTACCTCTGATCCACAGAGATGCTCAGGAGAGAACTTCCATGGCCAGAATTCTGCCCTCCTCTGTGTTTCTGCCCCTACTCCTATCTCTTAGTATGTGTGGCCAGCTACAACCAAAAAGAAAGAAAAGAAGATAGATATTTAAAAAATCTCTACACCTTTTGCTCAGAAATGGCACAGCCAGGGAGGTCTTAAGACATAGTGATTAACTTTCTCCGAAAGCCAGTGCACCTGGGAATACACAGCGAGACACAATAAGCTGAGCAAATATTAGACAAATATCACTTTTCTGCATTGCCCACTTTGCCGGAGATGAATGGATTGACTTTTCAAACACTACAGGAGTGAACCAGCCAGCCTGGATTCAAGATCAACATCGCTTGCCTTTTTTTCCTTTGTACCCCTCCCTCCTTTTCTAATTTCTAGAGTAAATGTATACAAAATATTTATCTAAAATAGAGGCACTCAGGAAAGCAAGCTGTGCAAATAATTAGTGATCTGCAGCCATTGTGTGCCTAACAGGGGTGACTCCAGTCTCTATTATTCGGTGGCCAGGCACTCATGTTGACCCCACCTTGCCTTGCAACCCAGGAATACTTGGGGAAGCCTCACTTGGCTCAAAGCTGATGTTCTCTGGAGCTCTTCTCCTCCTCCAGTCAGTGATGGCTTGGAGGGGCAATGGCATGGTGCGGCACATTGAGAGGACCCCTAGAGGCATAGAGACACATATTCTCTCAAGAAAGAGCTAGGCATCTGTAAATGGGCTTAGGTTAGATTTGAGAAAACATGTTAGAGTGGGTCCTGTTTGAATGTGAAATAAAGGGAATAAAGAAGGCTATGGAATTGCTTCCTAAGGTGCAACAGGAACATGTAGAGTAGAAGGGTTGTAGGTCAGGTGATGCCTGTGAATGAAAGGAAGATTGTCTTGAGGCAGAAACATGCTTGAGGTGACCTTTCAATGTTCCTGCCTGCTGGAACCAGAATCCTAAGGAGCCAATGCTGGATGGTAGCTCTGAGGTCATGGCGCTTTATCAGTAGTTGAAGGAATGAGGTCTGACAGGGTGGAGGGGCTCTCCCAATGTCATACACTAAGGCAGTGACAAAGATGAGATTGCAGGCTTATCCTGAGCCGTAGCCTGCCTAGCTGGGACTTCATCTCCTATGCCTTCTTTTGTGCTTAGCTGTCTCTGAGTCCCTGGCACAGGCTGGCCCCCTGGGTCATGAACTACTCATTCTCTCACTTGGAGCATCACTGTGGCTCTGACCCCCTGACTGATGCCCTATCTCATGGTGTGATGTCACTATATGAATTACACATTGTATACATTACACATCTCTCCATGGGCTGAGATGCTAGCTCCTTCCATATTGTCACTCAGTGCCCCCAATATTGGTCTTACACAGTCTCAGCTTCTTTTCTTTTCCCACCGCCTAAGGCAAAGGTCTTGGCATGCCTTTCTGATGAGTCTATTTGCATTAGGGTAAAATTGGTGAAAGTAGGATTTTTCTCATTGCTCCAGGCCCCATCTGATGGTGGTCACCAGGATGTGACATTCTCATTTTTCTTGCAGGAAGAAGAAAGATTGTTATCTTCTCTCTAGAAGAGGGAATGACAGGAAAGCTGCAGCAGCCAGGGTTGGAAGACAGACTGTGGTTTCTCATCATTAGAAAAATTAAAGTATACAGACAGAAATGTGGTTTTGCTTCATAACTGTATCCTGTCAACTAAATATTTCATTTAGACCTAATGCCTGAGCCAAATGAGAATCTCGAGCAAAACTGCACTATTAGAATACACTTAATTATTGATTCAGCCAGGCAAAAAATAAAAAATAAAGAAACCGGGCGGTACTCTAATTCCTCTTATCAAGCATCTCGAGTGCTAATATGCACTTGAACAGCTGCTATTATCCTGGGGAGCCCACTGCCTTCAGCTGCAAAATGTACAACTTCACACCAGCCACATGGAGCCAGATTAGAAGCAATGACTGAAACACATCCTCTTTCCAGCTCAGGGAGGCTGGGGGCAGAGGTCCTGTAGCCAGCACCACGAGGAAAGCCTCTCCCCATACTTCTTTCTAACCCCCTATCTCTCTCTCACATGAAAAGAAACGGAGACATTTCATCATGTATATAGAAAGTAGCAGATTATTTTATTGGCTCCCAATCCGGAAATTTTGAATATTCTCAAAATATCATTCTTGTGCTATCTGCCATATTTCTTCATGTTTTAAAAATAATAAGGATGATGATCCAAGCACTAGGTTCTCCAGGCACTATCTGAATCAACTCTCTCATTTACCCGGACAATTACTAAGGTTCTAGGGGCTGATGTGACATGCTTACAGTCATATAGCAATAGTGGGTCTGATTGAATTAAAACTAAAGTTTAATCTAAAAAAAGTTGGAAGAGAAAGAAGAGGGAAGAGAGTAGAGGAGTTTTGGGTAAGGAAGTGTTGGTAACCATGGAGTGTGTAGTGGGGACATGTGGTGTGATTACATAATCTGTCTGTAGGAAGACAATGTTAGAATGTCAGACTCACAAAATTGAAAATGCAACTGTGTTTTATTTGTTATTTTTCTACTTACTTATATGATTTCCCCTTTATAGCTTTATTACTTTAACCACCATGATTCATCTATAATTCCTCAATTTATCCATTCATCTATCCATCATTTCACTCACCAGGCCACTGTTCCCCTTGTCTATCATTTCATCTTTCTTTCCTTCCTCCCATTCATACAACTCTTCATCTATCCATCTGTTCATATATTCATCCATCTATTCATCTGTCCATCCGTTCTTCCATCCATCTATTCATCCATCCATCCATCCATAATTCATCTATCCAGGAAGCACTCATTGAGGTCCTACCAGGTGTAAGGTGCAGTAAGGTAAGTGTTCACAAGTGAAATGACTGTGTTGCATTAAGACAGTCTTCCCACAAGCTCTTGAGGAAAAGTACTGTTTTCTGAGTCACCTGAGAGAATCAAAATATAAACTTTTCTGACCAATGTGTGCTCAGTGAGGCATTTATGATCAAAACTTAACTTTCTGCAGACGGAGGTGATAGCATGAGCAGATTGGGAGAAGCCTTTAGAGGCCATCTTGTCCCCACCTCCACTCTCAAGGTAGCCCTTGAACTAGATCCTACTATCTTGTCAAAATTTGTTCCCAGAAATGATGCTGATTTATGCCTCTCTTTTGGATGACTAATCATGCAAATTTTCCCAGGACGGAGGAGATGCCCCAGCAAATTGGGATGAGTTGGTCACCTTACTGCCTTTGTTTGCACAGCTCCTTCTACCTGGATTGCAATTTTCTTGCTTCTATCTGTGTAAATCCCTCTTAGCTCAAGTCCTACTGCTTCTACAAAGATTTACCTAGATATTTTTCCTTCTTTAAAATTTTATTGAAATTAGAGTCACTGCCAGATCACTAGTGTATGTACAGTGACGTTGTGTGAGTCTATTGTCTTTATTAGCTTATGTGCATTACTCTGGAAGCTCTAACAATATTGGAAACTTCTTGAGGGCAGAGACAGTGTCTCACTCTTGTCTCATGTTCTGTTTACTACATCTCTTACAAACAGAAAGTTCTCCACTCCATCTAACCTGATTCCCTCATGCTGAATTTTAAAGCATGTATTTCACACTCTTCTCTCAGAAAAGATAGACAGGAAGTCATGTTCCTGCCAGTACTAGTTCTCTGAAACATGAAACCAATGACTACATTCACTCCCAGCCTTCTCTCTCTCTCCTCTCTCTTCCCTCTCTTCCCAATAAGGATCTTCCCTTTGGTCTATCCTGCAAGGCACCATTTCTCTTTTCTATTATCCCTTTCTTTTCTTTCCATTATTCTTCAAATGCAGAGTCCAGACTGGACATGGTGTCTAAAGGGAGTCTGGCCATACTTGCCATTCATGTCTGCTTTGAGAGTGTGGTGGCCGCTGCAAGCCTGGGAGGCCCATTGGCCAGGTTCTGACAAGCTGTATCACACAGTCCCATATCCACAGGAAGAGGCCTGGGAGGTCTAGGAGGCAGCATTCTATCTTTCAGAAGGACTGGTGAGCAAGGGCCCAGCTTTTCTTTGGAAATTCCCTACCTCCTGTCACCAGCAGGGCCTGTGATCACTGGCCTTGCCCTGACACCTTGGCTGCCTGGGGGAGTGCTGCAGCTTCTTTGTGCACTGATGTAAAAGAAAATGCCCGCAGAGGCCTGAGGGATGCACAAAGCAACCAACAGTTTGTGGTGTTAAGGAAAACAACATTGGAGACGCAGAGGATGGGAAATAGGAAATCGATGGCAAGTGAAGACTGGACAGAGCAATTAGGACTGGTAGCCTGGCTCTTGCCTGTGGCTGGTTGGTCAGTATGAGTTGTGGCCTGATTTAGTGTTCTCCTGAAAAATAGCATGTCCCTGAGCCCCCTCCCACTTCCAAACCATGGGAAATCTATGGAGACAGTGAGGGTTATGGAGGTATGGCAGATCAACTGCAAATATGTGCTGCAATTATTTTTTACCTCCCTGTATCCATGTACCTTGCACTGTGACTTTGCTGACCCTCCTAGCATGAGGAAGAGTTTGCTTTTCTATCCCTTAAATCTGGACTGATGTGTTTTTAACTTCTTTGGCTAATAAAATGCAGCAGAAGTGATAGTGTATCAGCTAAGAACCAAGAAACCAAGAATCCAAGAGCTCCTGTGTACTTCTGGGTCTTGGAGAAGGCATTGCCATGTGAAAGCCTGAGCTAGCCTACTGGGTGACAAGAGATGAATGGCCCAGTCACTCTGTTGCCACAGCCAATAGCTAATGATCAGGTACAGGAATGATGCATTTCAGAGCAGCCAGCCCCCAGCCAATCCACCAGCAGACCACAATCATACAGTTGAGCCCAGTCAAGATCAGCTATGCCTGGCCCAAGTCAGTGGAACCACCCAAAAGGTTTACAGGCTTGTGAACAATAATACAGGTCCATTGCTTTAAGCTGTTGAGTTTTAGGATAGCTTGCTATGCAGTAATTGTTAACTAATGCAGAGATTGAAATGGTGGAGGGAAGACACGTTGCCTGCCAGAGCTTGAGTGTTGGGATGAATCCAGTTCATCATTTATTGCACACAGGACTCTACATGATCTGGACTTCTCTTATCTCTTTGGTTTCACATATTGCCATGGGTACAAATGTCTCCACCACCCTACCCCTTCCCCCAAAACTACCAAGTTCTAACCTTACTGAGCTCCTTGTACAGTTTGAACTCTTGCTTTGACTTCTGCTTTTCCTCTTCTGAGGACATTGTCCCGTATCTCCTTTCTCATTGCTTGGCTAACTTCTACTCAATCCCCAGGCTTTCAGTTTAGCTGTCACTCCCATCTACCGTTACCTCCTCTCTGTTCTTTAGTTCTCTTTATTTATGCCTCTTGAATACTTACCACATTATATTGAGGTCAAATATCCCTCCAAGGGTCATATTCTCTGGCTCAAAAAATACTGATGGCTGGACAATGAAATCCTGGGGTTGGATGTCCATAGGTCTTAAGGCACACAGATGATTCTTCTGTGCAGTCAGGAGTGAACCACTTCAGGTCAAGTCTATCTGGGCAGAAATGGATGTGTGTGTGTGTGTGTGTGTGTGTTTTGGGGGCTGTCCTGACATGAACATCTGCAGCTACTTCTCTATTCCTCTCAGCTCTGCTCAATGCTACTGCTTCGTTTGTTATTGACCACTGCCTGGAACTCCAGGGTTGCTCCCTCCCTCAGTGTCATATTCTCCTGTCACTCTGTTCTCAATCGAAAAGGGGTGTAAAGAAGCTGAAATTTCTCTATGTTGCCATATTCAACAATTTCTACAAAACCACTAACGACAGCTATTTGGTATGATATATTTTACTTAAGTGATATAAGGCAAGGCAGAGGGGTAGCACACAGCAAAGAACTTAAAACAAATACTAGCTTGGTCTTAGAAGTCCTTTGGATGTTCCCATTACCATCAACTTCTCTAATTTTGCCTCTTCCGGGTAATGGGTTCTTTCATTTTCCCCAATTCTCATGGTGTTCTCTATTTATATCTATTACTGCCTCTTGACTCTTCCCAGTAAGTCTACTCAAGTGAACTAACATTTCCTCTTTACAATGAAAAGCAATACCTTGACTCACTCTCCTCCTGGCAGGCCAGGCCCTGAGCCTTATCTTTTCATCATATGCCTATCAAGGTATATTGCTAAAGAGAAGAGAGCTCTCCAATTTCAGAAGTTCTGCCTAAGCTTTAGCGTAAGTTATTTTTCCCCTGCTACCTGTAATTTTTGCCTATTTACTTATCAGCTCCCCATACCCCATAGTAGATAGTGAGCAATTTGAGTGCTAGTTCTATATTGGTTATGTTCACCAGTGTGTTCTAGGGTTGAGCAGAGACACATAGTAGTTGCTCAATTAATATCTGCTAGACAAATGATTCATGAATGAAAAAATACAGGGATCCTATGTGCCAGTATGAAGCTGTGCAAGGGCTGTGCCTGAATCTGCCAGGAGGAAAAAACCTCAATGAAGGAGTCCTTGGAGAATGACAAGGGTCAAAAAACGGGGGAAGTCCAGTTCCATTGTTAAATCTACAAGGTGAAAGTTCAGTTTGAAACAAGACAATCTAAAGGATCCTACACAGAATGACTGAGAATGAAGTGGGGAGTAGTAGGGCTGAGGACCGAGGACTGGGGGTTTAGGGGGTCATGTGTCACCATCTGCCACATGGTATGTGGCTGGGCAGGGTTTCATAAAGCAGAGCTGAGGAGGAAACATGGGTGTTTTGTCCCCCAACCCATTTCAGAATCATTTCCCTCTCTCTTGGTATGAACTTGGATGTGTATGTATTTGCACGCAGGCACACACACAATCACATGTATTTATGTATGGAGCATTTGGATCAGACTTTTAAGAGCAGATGTGAAAATGCCAGTGACTTTGAAACACAGCTGATGGTAAGAACAATTTTTTTTTTTCCTTCAAGGAAATAGTATAATAGGGTGCCTAAGAGGACTGGGTTTTGGAGTCAGGCAGTCTGTAATGCTGGCTCCACCTCTCAGAAGTGGTGTGACTTTAGGATGAGGAAACTGCAGGGGCCTTAGTTTCCTGAACTCTAACAATACCTAATGAGTAGGCTTACTAGGAGCATTAAGTAAAATAAAATTATCTATTATGTGTGAAGTACTTAGCATAGTCTCTGGCATGCAATAAAATAAAACTATTGTTAGTGTTAATAGTCAACAAATACTTCCTGACTGCCGACTCTGTGTCTGATGCTTTGCTAGGATAGATGACTCTGAAGAAGAAGGCTGTTTTCACAGATGTTCCTGAGTAAAGATACCCTTTAAGTATTTCCCTTGCATATACTATCTAAGGGCAGCAGGTAGCAATTGGGGTTTATCCTGAGTGTTCCATCCAGGTGTCTAAAGACTTGGCCTTTTGAATGCACTGGTGACTCTGGGCTGGGAAAAGGAAAAGGCACCACCTTCCAGGAGAGAGATTATCTATGGAGCAGCCCATTCGGCCGCATCCTAGGTGTTCCTAGGAGATTTCCCCATCGTCCAAAAACCGATCAGGTCTGACCTTGCAAGATGGGATGAGCTCCCAGCCCAGAGCCATGTGACTGCAGCTGAGGACGAGCCCATTCATAACCCAGGCACAGACAGACCCGTTAGCGACATTGCTGCGGGCAAGCTATTACTTACAATGTAGTTAGTGTCATTTAACCAGAATGGATGGGACACAATGTTTGGGAGAACAGCCCTGAATCTGACCGAGAGGAAAATAAGTTAGAGCAGCAGCGGGCTGGTCTAGGGAAAGAGGGGGCAGAAACGGGGGTTTCCACTGAAGACAGGTCCTCTCTACTCAATACAATTGTTTTTCTTTATTAATAAAATGTTCAAGATTAAAGCTCCCACTGAAGGATCTGATGTGAGGTTAAATTATTGGGGAAAAGTGGGCATGGCTGCAGAAAGAGAAAATACAAATTATATGGCAGAAATAATAGCAGGGCTTAGGGACAGTGGTAACCATGACCACAGGGATGGCGCAGCAGAAGTTGTAACTGTTTGGAATGTTTTCTAAGGCCTAATGTCAAGGAACTAGTCTAATTCTGCCACTTTAAGGGTCTACTCTGTAGTCCTCAAAGTTCAGATGATTCTTCCCCAAACCATCAAAGACAGCCCTGGCTGTCTCTGGTGAGAGCGTGTGGTGTGTGTGTGTAAGCATCAAGTTCTCAGCCCAACCGTGATTTATTTTCCCTTACAGAGTTCTTATGCCCATGAGGATGACCTATGAATCCCAGAAAGATACAGGTAGATAAATTTTCCATTCACCCCCAACCTTGCTCCCTTTCTAGATTCCTTGGAGATTATCAGCAATGGCGAAGGCACAAGAAAATATATGTGAACTCTTGCTCCTTAGTTACATGTTGTGGCCAGTTTCCTGATAGGACACACCAGTGGATCCTAGAATTCCAACAGCCAGCTTGAGTCCCATCTCCCCAGTGAAGTCTTTCATGAACTACCCTGACCCCCATTGCTTTCTTGTGCACCTAGCAGGAAGCTAATAGTTACACAGCAGAAAAGTATAAGGTTTGGGTGAGACAAATGGGCTCCCACCCAAGATCTACAACCTTTGAGCTGTGTAAAATTACCCTTTTAAGTATCTGATTCTTGCTATAAAACGGATTAATCATAGTGCCTACTTCACAGAGTTGCTGTGATTATTGAGAAGATGTATATAAGGTACTTAGCATTGCAAGCATTCAATAAAGACTACTATTTCTCTCTGTCAACCTCCCATCATCCTTTTCTGTTTCCAGAATTGAGAATCACCAGACAACTCTGTTCCAGGAATCAAGTGATTAAAGTTACAGTTCCAGCGTCATCACTAAATAGCAAGGTGACCTTGGATGCCTCATTTTATCAAATCTCTCCATTTTTCAACCTCTAAAAGTGGGATGATAATTTCACAGATTTGTTATAAGGATGAAAAGAGAAAATGGATGCAAAAAGTTTGTGAAAGCCTTTGAGATGTAGGATAATAAAAATGGGAAGAGATCTGCTGGGAGGTTATCTAGCCCAACCTTCCACCAGGTGCTCATTGAGACTCTGCATGGAACTTTCACTAATGGAAAAATCACTCCCTCGCAGCAAGGTTTCATTGTTGGCAGACACAAAAAGGGCTTTAAAAATTATTTTTAAAATTTAAGAGATATTGTGTCTCTAGGATGATATACATGTTTCAAGTAGTATTAAAAGCCACACTGATGGATATGTAATAATAAACATATCTGTTACTAATTTTTAAGAAGAAAGAAACATTATGTAGTACCAATTTGCTTGCCAATCACCAAGTTTTTTCCTGGGACATAGCAGGCAACTAGACAATGCATGGAGCATACATAGGGTGCAGATTTAGAGAGGTCTTCCATTCATTGAAGTGAGTTGGATTTCCTGTAGCTTCTACCTATTGAGTAGTGCTGCCCCCTGCGTCAATGACCATCACCGTTTCCCCAAACACACACACATATACACAGCAGGGTCCTTAATTCCAGCTTTCTTCAATGGTTCCTCATTAGATATATGACCCAGTATGAGCAAAGTGTCCTTCACTTTTACCCCTCACCTAGAGATTGGAGAAGCAAACAATTTGCATATGGTTCCAGAGGTATTTCTTCCAATGAAATAATGTAATAGGATAACACTAGCTGCTGAAACAAATAAGCCCCTCAATCTGGCTTTAGCACAGTAGATACATGTTTTCTCATTTACCTAATGGTTTTATGCTAGAAGCCCTCCAGATGGTAATAAGGCTTCAGGACCCTTCAGTATTGCCTCTTTATTCTCATCCAGGGCTGCAAAAATCTTCTGCGTTAGCTAGTAGATGGGAAGAGAGAGACTGTGGGAGATACATCTATTTCTTAAGCTCCATTATTTGAAAGTGATGCACACCACTCCTGCTCACACTCCATTGACAAGAATTCTAGTCCTATGGCCCTTCCTGGCTTCAAGAGAGGCCAAGAAATTAATTATAGTCCCTAATTGGGCAGCTAGTTGCCATCATCAAGTCTCCAATATAGAAGCTAGCTATCTCCGCCATAAAAAGGGCCAATTTTATAATAGTAAGAGTAACAGGCATTTGCGAGCAACACGGGTAGTCTTTGGAAGGAAATTGCCACTGTGGTACTTTCTATTTCATTTTCAAGGCCTCTTCCCAGCCTTCTTCCACCAAATTTGCAGCATGGAATTTATCTTTCTCCCCACATTGTGGAGACAGCAGAAACTGAGCAGAGAAGAATTTCTGAGGCAGCAGAATTTGAGAGCCAAGAATAAAGTGGGGATTGACTCTTTTTTCTGGGATGGCATGTGGAACAGAAACGATGGTCAGGGAGGAGTTAAATGGCAAGGACTGTGACAAAGCAGATGAGTGGAGAGATGAAAGCAGGAAACTGAGAGCACCCACATGGGATGTGTGGGGCCACATCCTTCTGTGTGGTGCTAGCAAACAGGTAAGCTTAGATGAACCTATGCTCTATTTCCCTTTTTCTCTCTACTCTTTCCCTTTCTATTTTATGGCTTTGGGGCTGATCACCTGAACATTTTACAAAAGAACTATTTAAATGCCAATGGGATTAGTGTCTTTTGTGTAAGAAAAGTGGGCTAGGGGGTGGCGCCAAGATGGCTGAATAGGAACAGCTCCAGTCTACAGCTCCCAGCCTGAGCAACACAGAAGACGGGTGATTTCTGCATTTCTGTTTGAGGTACCGGTTTCATCTCACTAGGGAGTGCCAAACAGTGGGTGCAGGACAGTTGGTGCAGCGCACTGTGCGCGAGCCGAAGCAGGGCAAGGCATTGCCTCACTTGGGAAGAGCAAGGGGTCAGGGAGTTCCCTTTCCTAGTAAAAGAAAGGGGTAACAGATGGCACCTGGAAAAACAGGTCAGTCCCACTACTTATACTGCACTTTTCCAACGGGCCTGGAGAACGGCACACCAGGAGATCGTGTCCTGCACCTGGCTCTGAGGGTCCTATGCCCATGGAGTCTTGCTGACTGCTAGCACAGCAGTCTGAGATCAAACTGCAAGGTGGCAGCAAGGCTGGGGGAGGGGCACCCACCATTGCCCAGGCTTGCTTAGGTAAACAAAGCAGCCAGGAAGCTCGAACTGGGTGGAGCCCACCACAGCTCAAGGAGGCCTGCCTGCCTCTGTAGGCTCCACCTCTGGGGGCAGGGCACAGACAAACAAAAATTCAGCAGGAACTTCTGCAGACTTAAATGTCCCTGTCTGACTGACAGCTTTGAAGAGAGTAGTGGTTGTCCCAGAATGCAGCTGGAGATCTGAGAATGGACAGACTGCCTCCTAAAGTGGGTCCCGCACCCCCAAGCAGCCTAACTGGGAGGCACCCCCCAGTAGGGACAGACTGACACCTCATTCGGCCAGGTACTCCTCTGAGACAACACTTCCAGAGGAACTATCAGACAGCTGAATTTGTGGTCTCACAAAAATCTGCTGTTCTGCAGCCACCGCTGCTGACACCCAGCCAAACAGGGTCTGGAGTGGACCTCTAGCAAACTCCAACAGACCTGCAGCTGAGGGTCCTGTCTGGTAGAAGGAAAACTAACAAACAGAAAGGACATCCACACCAAAAACCCATCTGTATATCACCATCATCAAAGAACAAAAGTAGATAAAACCACAAAGATGGGGAAAACACAGAGCAGAAAAACTGGAAACTCTAAAAAGCAGAGGACCTCTCCTCCTCCAAAGGAATGCAGTTCCTCACCAGCAATGGAACAAAGCTGGACGGAGGATGACTTTGACGAGTTGAGAGAAGAAGGCTTCAGATGATCAAACTACTCCGAGCTATGGGAGGAAATTAATAACAATAGCAAAGAAGTTAAAAACTTTGAAAAAAAATTAGAAGAATGGATAACTAGAATAACCAATGGAGAGAAGGGCTTAAAGTAGCTGATGGAGCTGAAAGCCAAGTATCGAGAACTACGCAAAGATTGCAGAAGCCTCAGTAGCAGATGCAATCAACTGGAAGAAAGGGTATCGCTGATGGTAGACGAAATGAATGAAATGAAGCGAGAAGGGAAGTTTAGAGAAAAAAGAATAAAAAGAAACGAACAAAGCCTCCAAGAAATTTGGGACTATGTGAAAAGACCAAACCTACGTCTCATTGGTGTACCTGAAAATGACGGGGAGAATGGAACCAAGTTGGAAAACACTCTGCAAGATATTATCCTGGAGAACTTCCCCAATCTAGCAAGGCAGGCCAACATTCAGATTCAGGAAATACAGAGAACGCCACAAAGATACTCCTCGAGAAGAGCAACTCCAAGACACATAATTGTCAGATTCACCAAAGTTGAAATGAAGGAAAAAATGTTAAGGGCGGCCAGAGAGAAAGGTCGGGTTACCCACAAAGGGAAGCCCATCAGACTAACAGCTGATCTCTAGGCAGAAACTCTACAAGCCAGGAGAGAGTGGGGGCCAATATTCAACATTCTTAAAGAAAAGAATTTTCAACCCAGAATTTCATATCCAGCCAAACTAAGCTTCATAAGTGAAGGAGAAATAAAATACTTTACAGACAAGCAAAGGCTGAGTGATTTTGTCACCACCAGGCCTGCCCTAAAAGAGCTCCTGAAGGAAGCACTAAACATGGAAAGGAACAACTGGTACCAGCCACTGCAAAAACATGCCAAATTGTAAAGACCTTTGAAGCTAGGAAGAAACTGCATCAACTAACGAGCAAAATCACCAACTAACATCATAATGACAGGATCAGATTCACATATAACAATATTAACTTTAAATGTAAATGGGCTAAATGCTCCAATTAAAAGACACAGACTGGCAAACTGGATAAGGAGTCAGCACCCATCAGTGTGCTGTATTCAGGAAACCCATCTCACGTGCAAAGACACACATAGACTCAAAATAAAGGGATGGAGGAAGATCTATCAAGCAAATGGAAAACAAAAAAAGGCAGGGGTTGCAATCCTAGTCTCTGATAAAATAGACTTTAAACCAACAAAGATCAAAAGAGACAAAGAAGGCCATTACATAATGGTAAAGGGATCAATTCAACAAGAAGAGCTAACTATCCTAAATATATATGCACCCAACACAGGAGCACCCAGATTCATAAAGCAAGTCCTGAGTGACCTACAAAGGGACTTAAACTCCCACACAATAATAATGGGAGATTTTAACACCCCACTGGCAACATTAGACAGATCAACGAGACACAAAGTTAACAAGGATATCCAGGAACTGAACTCAGCTCTGCAAAAAGTGGACCTAATAGACATCTACAGAACTCTCCACCCCAAATCAACAGAATATACATTTTTTTCAGCACCACACCACACCTTTTCCAAAATTGACCACATAGTTGGAAGTAAAGCTCTCCTCAGCAAATGTAAAAGAACAGAAATTATAACAAACTGTCTCTCAGACCACAGTGCAATCAAACTGGAATTCAGGATTAAGAAACTCACTCAAAACCGCTCCACTACATGGAAACTGAACAACCTGCTCCTGAATGACTACTGGGTACATAAGGAAATGAAGGCAGAAATAAAGATGTTCTTTGAAACTAATGAGAACAAAGACGCAGAATCTCTGGGACACATTCAAAGCAGTGTGTAGAGGG
The DNA here is from genome assembly GCF_028878055.3 of Symphalangus syndactylus. Taxonomy (NCBI): domain Eukaryota; kingdom Metazoa; phylum Chordata; class Mammalia; order Primates; family Hylobatidae; genus Symphalangus; species Symphalangus syndactylus. The sequence goes on from NC_072425.2 coordinate 132,915,089, forward strand.
AAATTTATAGCACTAAATGCCCACAAGAGAGAGCAGGAAAGATCCAAAATTGACACTCTAACATCACAATTAAAAGAACTAGAAAAGCAAGAGCAAACACATTCAAAAGCTAGCAGAAGGCTAGAAATAACTAAAATCAGAGCAGAACTGAAGGAAATAGAGACACAAAAAACCCTTCAAAAAATCAATGAATCCAGGAGCTGGTTTTTTGAAAAGATCAACAAAATTGATAGACTGCTAGCAAGACTAATAAAGAAGAAAAGAGAGAAGAATCAAATAGATGCAATAAAAAATGAAAAAGGGGATATCACCACTGATCCCACAGAAATACAATCTACCATCAGAGAATACTACAAACACCTCTATGCAAATAAACTAGAAAATCTAGAAGAAATGGATAGATTCCTCGACAAATACACCCTCCCAAGACTAAACCAGGAAGAAGTTGAATCTCGGAATAGTCCAATAACAGGTTCTGAAATTGTGGCAATAATCAATAGCTTACCAACCAAAAAGAGCCCAGGACCTGATGGATTCACAGCCGAATTCTACCAGAGGTACAAGGAGGAACTGGTACCATTCCTTCTGAAACTATTCCAATCAATAGAAAAAGAGGGAATTCTCCCTAACACATTTTATGAAGCCAGCATCGTCCTGATACCAAAGTCTGGCAGAGACATAACCAAAAAAGAGAATTTCAGACCAATATCCTTGATGAACATTGATGCAAAAATCCTCAATAAAATGCTGGCAAACCGAATCCAGCAGCACATCAAAAAGCTTATCCACCATGATCAAGTGGGCTTCATCCCTGGGATGCAAGGCTGGTTCAACATACACAAATCAATAAATGTAATCCAGCATATAAACAGAACCAAAGACAAAAACCACATGATTATCTCAATAGATGCAGAAAAGGCCTTTGACAAAATTCAACAACCTTCATGCTAAAAACTCTCAATAAATTAGGTATTGATGGGACGTATCTCAAAATAATAAGAGCTATCTATGACAAACCCACAGCCAATATCATACTGAATGGGCAAAAACTGGAAGCATTCCCTTTGAAAACTGGCACAAGACAGGGATGCCCTCTCTCACCACTCCTATTCAACATAGTGCTGGAAGTTCTGGCCAGAGCAATGAGGCAGGAGAAGGAAATAAAGGGTATTCAATTAGGAAAAGAGGAAGTCAAATTGTCCCTGTTTGCAGATGACATGATTGTATATCTAGAAAACCCCATTCTCTCAGCCCAAAATCTCCTTAAGCTGATTAGCAACTTCAGCAAAGTCTCAGGATACAAAATCAATGTACAAAAATCACAAGCATTCTTGTACACCAATCACAGACAAACAGAGAGCCAAATCATGAGTGAACTCCCATTCACAATTGCTTCAAAGAGAAGAAAATACCTAGGAATCCAACTTACAAGGGATGTGAAGGACCTCTTCAAGGAGAAGCACAAACCACTGCTCAATGAAATAAAAGAGGATACAAACAAATGGAAGAACATTCCATGCTCATGGGTTGGAAGAATCAATATCGTGAAAATGGCCATACTGCCCAAGGTAATTTATAGATTCAATGCCATCCCCATCAAGCTACCAATGACTTTCTTCACAGAATTGGAAAAAACTACTTTAAAGTTCATATGGAACCAAAAAAGAGCAAGCATCACCAAGTCAATCCTAAGCCAAAAGAACAAAGCTGGAGGCGTCATGCTACCTGACTTCAAACTATACTACAAGGCTACAGTAACCAAAACAGCATGGTACTGGTACCACAACAGAGACATAGATCAATGGAACAGAACAGAGCCCTCAGAAATGATGCCAAACATCTACAACTATCTGATCTTTGACAAACCTGACAAAAACAAGCAATGGGGAAAGGATTCCCTATTTAATAAATGGTGCTAGGAAAACTGGCTAGCCATATGTAGAAAGCTGAAACTGGATCCCTTCCTTACACCTTATACAAAAATTAATTCAAGATGGATTAAAGACTTAAATGTTAGACCTAAAACCATTAAAATCCTACAAGAAAACCTAGGCAATACCATTCAGGACATAGGCGTGGGCAAGTACTTCATGTCTAAAACACCAAAAGCAATGGCAACAAAAGCCAAAATTGACAAATGGGATCTAATTAAACTAAAGAGCTTCTGCATAGCAAAAGAAACCACCATCAGAGTGAACAGGCAACCTACAGAATGGGAGAAAATTTTTGCAACCTACTCATCTGACAAAGGGCTAATATCCAGATTCTATAATGAACTCAAACAAATTTACAGGAAAAAAACAAACAACCCCATCAAAAAGTGGGCGAAGGACATGAACAGACACTTCTCAAAAGAAGACATTTATGCAGCCAAAAAACACATGAAAAAATGCTCATCATCACTGGCCATCAGAGAAATGCAAATCAAAACCACAGTGAGATACCATCTCACACCAGTTAGAATGGCCATCATTAAAAAGTCAGGAAACACCAGGTGCTGGAGAGGATGTGGAGAAATAGGAACACTTTTACACTGTTGGTGGGACTGTAAACTAGTTCAACCATTGTGGAAGTCAGTGTGGTGATTCCTCAGGGATCTAGAACTAGAAATACCATTTGACCCAGCCATCCCATTACTGGGTATATACCCAAAGGACTATAAATCATGCTGCTATAAAGACACATGCACATGTATGTTTATTGTGGCACTATTCACAATAGCAAAGAGTAGGAACCAACCCAAATGTCCAACAACGATAGACTGGATTAAGAAAATGTGGCACATATACACCATGGAATACTATGCAGCCATAAAAATGATGAGTTCGTGTCCTTTGTAGGGACATGGATGAAACTGGAAAACATCAGTCTCAGTAAACTATCGTAAGGACAAAAAACCAAACACTGCATGTTCTCACTCATAGGTGGGAATTGAACCATGAGAACTCGTGGACACAGGAAGGGGAACATCACACTCCAGGGACTGTTGTGGGGTCGGGGGAGGGGGGAGGGACAGCATTAGGAGATAGACCTAATGCTAAATGATGAGTTAATGGGTGTAGCAAAACAACATGGCACATGGATACATATGTAAGAAACCTGCACATTGTGCACAGGTATCCTAAAACCTAAAGTATAATAATAAAAAATAAATAAATAAATAAAAGTGGGCTAGATGATATTCAGAATGGATCAAAATGAGTCATTCTTTGGTCTTATGATAAGCATTAACCCACACCCTCAATTTGGAATAATCAAAAGTGAGGAATAACCACCAGGAGATGATGACCCTGCATGAGAGATATTCAGCCAGTTCTGTCATTGCTTATCTCCCCAAAGCAAAAGCTAGAGATACACCCTGAAAGCCATGAGAGTTTCAAGCACCTTCCCATTAATGCTCACTGCGATTTCAAATACAGCACTGGAAATGAGCATAATTATCCTGATGTGTGTGGACAGTTCAGTGCACAATAGGTTGAGATGATTAACTCTCTTATTCAGGACACTACATTTCTATTAATGTTACATTAGTTTTGTTGAAAGTCACGTACCGTGCTACTCCATAATGAGCTTACAGTCAACTAATCCCCTATGGCTTTGTTTTACACGAATTTCTAGAAAGCTAAGACTTCTCCCACTCTATATTTGCACAGTTCATTTTGGAACTAAGGGTGGGACCCAAAATGTATCTCTGATAAAATTCATCTTGTGTATTCTATCCCATCCTTCTAGCCTGCCTTCTGAATCTAGATTTTGTCATCCAGAGTTATTAACTATCCCTCACAGCTGGGTGCCATCTGCAACTTTGATAGCAAGCTTTCTCCATGATTTAGGCAGACATTTGTGATGGTCAAGTTTCAGCAGACTACTTCTGTTTTGCATAGGCTATTGTTAAAATGAGCTTGTATCCCTTTGCATATATTATTCAATGAAAGGAAATTAGTAGGCCAGTCAACCAATGGTTGAGCTGCCACCTGCAGACAAGGTGACATGTTAAAACTTTGAATTGGCTCTATTTTACTTTTTGTATTGCTCCCAAAAGGTGAAAGGGGATAGCAGAAAAATGCTTTCTTGGTGCTGGAGAAATTGTTTGTTTGTGTTTGAGGGCTAATAGATGTCTAACAGGTATCATTGGAACCTGCACATATCCAAAGCAAAACTTTTATTTTCCCTCCCAAATCAGCTTTTCCCCTAACCTGCCTCATCTCAGAAAATGACACTTTCATTCTTCCAGTTGCTCAGTCCATAAAACCTGGGTGTCATTTTCACTCTTTTTTTTTTCTACCACTCCTAATTCCAATTATTAGCAAATTTTTTCAGCTCAACCTTCAGAAAATATCCAGGACTTCATCATGTTTTCATCACCCCAACAGCCACCACCCTTTTTCACCCTGACATCTTCTCTTGCCTGGATTATTGCCACAGCCTCCGAAGAGGTGAACCTGTCTCCTGATTTCCACTGTTGTCCAACTATAGTCCCGTCAGTAGCCAAAGCCATCCTTTAGAAAAACTAAGATCATGCCACTCTTCTGCTTAAAACTCTCCGATGGCTCACTCAGAATAAAGTCTAAGTGACCTATGTCAGTCTAAAGCGTCCTAGATGATCAGGCCCTTCTGACCCCTCTGACTCCTCTGACCTCCTCTCTCAGTCCTCCCCTTCGTTCACAGCACTTCAGCTACAGCTTTGGCTGTGCCCTTTCTATTTGACATTTTTTCCTGCTGAAATGCTCCTTTCCTGGTTATATGCATAGCAAGGTTATGTTACCTTCTCATAAGGCCTTCTCTAACCATCCTATATAAAATAGCACACCTCTCCCACCCCGAGTGTTTTTTTCTGTCTTTTTATTCCATTTTATTTTTCTCCATAGCCTTTAGCACTACCTGGGCACAGTATTCACTGATTTATGGCTTATTGTCTCTCTCTTTCCACTAGAATATAAACTCCATAAGGGCAAGGGCTTTGTTTTGTTCACTACTATACTCCAGTGCTTAGAACAAGCCTGACACATAAAAAGCTTGCAATAAATATGTGTGGAATAAATGAGCCAATGGCATTGAGTTCAACATGGTGTTATCTGGTCTCAGTTGCTTCAGATGTAATGTGATATTCGTTCAACAGATTTCAATCCATTTTTTCTCCCAGTGCTAAGGAATTCTTCCTTTAAGTGAATATATAAGCAGAAATCAAATAAACCATTTCAACCAGAAAACCTCCACTTTTAATTAAGTTAATTAATTATATTAAGTGAGCTCTTCTGGTTTACATGAGGGTAGAAAATAAATCAAGAACTCCCCTCCACTCCCCCCAAGTCATCATTTCTGCTCCAAAGTTTCCTCAGGGAGAATGTTTGAAAACCACAAAACCTAAATATTCTATGACTTGATCAGTATGATGACTAGCAGTTACCAGAATTCATTACTAAGAATCATTGTGGTATATCATCATTTATGATTTTTTTTTTTTAAGGGGAAGCAATTATTTTTTAAACCTTATCTGAGCTTAGCTCTTACATCCTCCCTCCCAGTACCGAGGTGGGGGATGGATGAGATGACCTCTGAAGGTCTTGTTTCAGGATGAAGATTGTATGATGAAACATGAGCAGTCAGTGCTGCCATAATGCGTGTTTCTGCCTGAGATAGGAGAAAGGAGCTGTGGATTTTAAGGGAAGATGAAACTGAAATTTCAAATGTGACTCAACCCATTGCTGAAATGGAGGAACATTAAGTCTTCAAAGTTAAATGCAGATTCAATTAGAAATTTCACTGAAATTTCAAATTACAACCATTTTTCCCTCTAAACGACAGAATTATATGGCGTCACGGAGAAACTGACAGGTAATTTGGGAAACTAAAGGTTCCTTGGACTCCGTAGTTAATGGAGAGTTTAGCACCAATTCCTGCGTAATTTGCACTTCTGAGAAGCAGAATTATTATAAAGTCAGACATCTCCAGCACTTTCAACTCTTGGATCTGCCGGGCTCTAAGATGACCAGGAATGTGGAAGGACCGAGGTCAGAGGTTGCCATTTCAATATCTGAGGCTGCCCAGCTCCCCCAAACTGGCATTTGAACTGAAGAGTTGAAAATTGGAGGTGACATTCAGAAGTCTCTGAAAATTATAACCCCGACTTCCTCCTTGAAAAGCTTATCTGAATCCTAGCTTATCCTTTGATGAGGTTACTGAAAAAGCACTCTGCTCTGAGCTCTTGAAAGATAACAGTCAGCGCAAGTGAGGCCCGGCTGTATCCCTTGGGGGAAAACAGTGGCAGATGTAACAAGCTGGGGACGCTAATTAAAGGGTCTGGGCAACTTTCTGGGGATGAAGGAGTCTGCCCCTTCAGTCTCTGCTCCTCATGCTCATCAGGGAGTAACACCCTGAGTGCATGGGGCCCCGTTAATAGAGGAGCCCTCCACCGTTGCCCCAGGAGGCAGCCTTTGTGCCTAAAACGGGGGTCACTCGGGAGAGGATGACTTCTCCTGCTGCGCAGGTGGCTGCTCTGCCTGTCTTTCTGTGAAACAGGGATGAGAAGGGAGTGAAGAGTTGCAAGGCCAAAGATCCCTTCTTTCCCAGGCATCAGGTAAGTCTCAGCAGTCCTGCAGATGGAACCACGGTCAGTGTTGGAATCAATGCTCCCGACTCCTTTGAAATGCAACTACAACCATCCCTCATTTACTGCCACCAGTGCTGGTCTACTCTCTTTCTGAGCTCCACACTGCTCAGGGTCTCCCATGTTTGTTTTGGCCCTTCTCATTCTCTGCCTTACATGGCTATTTAAACATTTGCTTGTGGGTTCCAGAACCTTCCAGCCAGGTGATAAGGTCGGTGAAAGCAGGAAACGTGTCTTATAATTGTAGTGCTCCCAAAGCTTCCTGTAACTTGCTGAGTACATGATAGGTGCCCATAAAATACTCTGCTCATCATCAGTCAAGTATCTAGTGAGCACGTTCGTTTTGTAGGACATGGCCCACTAAGTAGGAACCTGCTGCCTCCTCCTGCCTCCTGCCTCTGCCTCCAGCTGGCTGTGTGACTTTGGACAAATAAACTCACTCTTGTAGCCTCCGTTTTTTACCTATCATGAAGGGTAGAAAAGCCAGCCTTGTCAATTTCATAGCATAGTTGTAAAGGTTAAAGCAGTAAATTAATATGCTTGGTTTTTGGTCAAAATTATAATTTTTGTTTATAAGCACATGGGATTTAGGCTAGTTTTAGACACCTCTCTGGGTGTCAGTTTTTTAAATAACATTTTTCATTCTTTATATTTTTAAAATGTATCCATTGTTCAATAAATATGCAATGAGTACTCACTGTATGCAGAATACATTCCTGTTAGGAATAAAAGGATGCATCTAAGCCATGTCTCCTTTCCTACCATCTTACATTTCAGTGAGAGAGATAAGATTGGCAAACAACTAATAGATAAAATAAATGCTTCCTTATGTAAGAGATGATTATTACATATTGTTGTATATTCCCTATGATTATGCACATTACTCAAGTTGTATTAATTCTGCAAACATGTACCTATATGATTCCAAAAATCTCAGATGAACCCAAAAAAATCCATTCCTGGACTTTGTAAAACACAAATCCACTTGATTTGTAGAGGTTTCTTTATAAAAATAAGCAGTGGTTATGGGAAGAAACAGCAAAACCTTTTTTACCTATTAAGTGAGTATATAGATGGGAAAAGAATGGTTTTAGAAGACACACAGCCAAGTGTACAGGTCAGTGGGCAGCTCAAATAATACCCTCAGCCCCAATGCCAGCCCTGAAACAAAACCAGTGGAGGCTGCGTGGCCTCTGCAGCAGATAAACCAGGCACATGGCCATGGAAGAGTCAGTGCTAAGGAAGGACTTGGGAAAGTGGGAAGCACCATCTGGGGCTGTTCTGGAGCAAAGAGTTCTCTGAGCTGACAGTCCAAGTTAAGCAGTAAACAATCATTGATTTTGCAAACAGAGTGCTCTTTCCTGAACCAAAGAGTAATCTTCTTATGTGCACAACATGGAAAGGACAGTTGGTCCCAGGATGGTCTTTTCATCTACGGCCGCACACACAGATAACAGTTATTGTCAGTATCACCAATCCCTAAAATAAATGACAGATAAATACAAATCTGGGAAGCTCACACATAGATGTACTATCTTCATAAAGTCCTTGTGTAATATAAAAATTTAATAACCCAGATCATAGGTGTGGTAAAAAAAAATCTGTAAGTAGCATTTTAAAACAAATGTACTGAAGTTTGTGACAACTGTGCTACTGACTCCCATCAGGTAAATTTTGATGTCTTTGTATATATAATCTATCTTGTTCTCCCCAAAATGCCTAGAAGACCATCTGGAAATAGTAGGTATCAACAAATTAATTTTTTTTTTTTTTTTTTTTTTGAGACGGAGTCTCGCTCTGTCGCCCAGGCTGGAGTGCAGTGGCGCAATCTTGGCTCACTGCAAGCTCCGCCTCCCGGGTTCGCGCCATTCTCCTGCCTCAGCCTCTCCGAGTAGCTGGGACTACAGGCGCCCGCCACCACGCCCGGCTAATTTTTTTTTTGTATTTTTTAGTAGAGACGGGGTTTCACCGTGGTCTCGATCTCCTGACCTCGTGATCCGCCCGCCTCGGCCTCCCAAAGTGCTGGGATTACAAGCGTGAGCCACAATTTTTTAAAAGTTGTACTTAAGTGTTGCTAAAATAGCTATATCAGTAGTGAAATAGTCAGTCATCTTATTCCGTTAAACACCCATCAATCAGATTGGCCCATTTGTTTTCCCCCTTTTAGAAAGTTGGCCCCATGAGAGCAGATCTTGTCTTTTTTATTCACTGATAAACTCTCAGTGCCTAGAACAGTGTTTGGCATATAGTAGGTGCCCAATAAACATTTCTTCAGTGAATGATCCAGTAGGCAAACTTGTTGACTGAGTACATTGGTTTCAAGTCCCTGTTAACAAGTAAGGGACCTTCTGTACTGGTTGAACTGAAATCATATTAGCTATGCAACAAAAGTTTATTCCTTTATTCATTTATTCTCCATTTATTTACTTATTTATTCATTCATTCAAAACGAAGCTATTTAGCATTGAGTATGTTCAAGTGACTGTAATGGAAGACACAAAGTTACATTATGGGAGGCACAAAGATGGACAAGAAACATTTTCCACCACTAGAAAAGTTATAATCATGTTTGTGTCATGGAGAGAAGCGTAATCAAACAGAACAATTGGATTAGGGTTGAATTGGAAAGATAACCTCTCAAGTTTCCTTAATTCTGAGATTCTGTGATACTGTGATTGAAGTGCTGATTTCAGATATCTATGACACATGCAACCTGGTGTTATTGAGATTAAAAAATTAAACTCTTTTAATGGCAAGGGCTTTATGAAGAATGTGTATTTTGAGTGAATTGGTATTTGAGAGCTAGAGAATCACTAGATTGCCCTGGGTTCTGAGCAGCCTCCACATCACTGGGTCAGATAGTGTACTATCCATGCCTTCCATGCCTTCCATGGAGTGTATGACCGGCAGCCCAAATTCAAAATGGCCTTGGCCCCAGCCAGTAGCCATCCTACAGAACAAGTCACCCTCTTATGTACCATACCTCCACTGAGTCACCAAAGATCTGCTGCTAAAACATGGAAGGAGTGTGTAAAAGTCACAGCCACATTAAATTTGAAGAGGATGACAGATATAACTTGAAAGTCATAGAAATCAGCTTCAAGCAGAATAATCCCTTCCATTACATAGACTTTAGTTTCTGAAATACTTTTCTTGTACGTTGCCTCATTGGCTCTTTTACAATACCTGTTTTGTTTTTTTTTTTAACTTTCTCCATTCATTTTATTGAAGAGGGCACTCAGTCTCTAAGTGGGAATGTCGTTTGCTCAAGCCGATATGATTAATCAGTGGTAGAACTAGAATATGCTTTTTCCTCCACACCATGAAGCCTCCCATATTGGATACTATGATTCTGTGGGAGGACCAACTATCCTTTCTTTGCACAGGGAGAGGCTCTCTCTGCCCAAAGGTGAGGTTAGAAAATAATGCAGTCCCTATGCCCCAAGACCCTCCGTGATGCCAGCACCAGACAACATTTCTCCTGATTCACTAGTGTAGTATGACACACTGGCTCCCAGCAGGCCAATCAGCTGACAGCTGGAGGAGAGGTACTCCATCTTTTATGCCTGTCAACTCCATGAATGTATTAAGGTATCAAGAGAAGACAGCACCAGGGAGACTTTGGGCCACAGCCAGGACCAAAAGCATAAAGAAGTGAAGGGGCAGACGGAGTTGGAAGATAAGCTCCCCGCCTCAGTTGTCTGGAAGGGGTAGCAAGTGCAGCCTTTCTGCCCTGAATCATGCTGGGTGGGCTACTCTGGAGTACCTCGGTCTAATGATGCCATTTATCTTTTGAAGCCACCACTATGAAGGGCCATTTCAAAGGATATTGGGGGTCATAGGCCTAGAGGCTTTTGCAGTGGAGTCAAAAATCCTGGATTCAAGTTTCACTTCTATCCTTCATAGTATATACAGTCTTGGGCAGAACACCAGAAAGTATCCATAAAATGGAGATAAAATGATACCATACCATCTATACCACCAGCTTTTTAGGATGATCAAATAAAACAGCATTTATGGAAATTCCTTGGAAATATTCATATTCTGTACAAACATGAGTACATTTCCTGGTGCAGAGGAGTATGATGAGTCATCCTCCAACAACCCCTACCCTCCAGGGCCTGGTGCTCCTACCCTAGCCAGTAACAGTAGCTCAGCTATTTCCTGCTGAGAGCGGCATTTTTAGGCTTACCAACACTGGCTTACAACCCATGGGGAAGAACAAGGACCAAGATGTGCAAATTGCAGAAAAACAAAGTTTGGCTTCACATAAATTGCTATAATAATAACTAACCTATATTGAATGTTTGCTCTGTGTCAAGTCCTCTGCTAAGTTCTTTGCTTATATGAACTTATTTAATATGTTAAACAAAGTTATGATCAATCATTTAATACACATTCATTCATTCATTCATTCATTCATTTGAGACAGGGTCTGGCTCTTTCACTCAGGTCAGAATGCCATGGCACGATTTCAGCTCACTGCAACCTCTGCCTGCCAGGTTCAAGAGACCTCCCACCTCAGCCTCTCGAGTAGCTGAGACAACAGCTGTGCACCACCACACCTGGCGAGTTTTTGTAATTTTTGTAGAGATGGTGTCTCACTTTGTTGCCCAGGCTGATCTTAAACTCCTGAGCTCAAGCGATCCACTGCCTCGGCCTCCCAAAGTGCTGGGATTAAAGGCATGAGTCACTGCACCCAGCCAATAAATATTAACTGAGCACGTACAATGTGTGAGGCTCTGAGATAGGGACAAAATCTATAGAGAAGAGAAGATATAATTTCTGTCCTCAAAAACTCATGGTCTTATGGGGAGACAAATACAAAAAAGCAATGTATTGAAATCTATAATGGGAATATATATTAAAAACAAAAGTCAGGAAGATGGAGGGTCCAGGTTTGCTAGGAGGTGTCAGGCAAAGTCAGTAGAGATGGCCAAGGAGCTAAGACTTGAAGGATGTATTTGTGATCAAGGCTTGATTTGCCCATATGGGCAACATGGTAGAAAGAGTGCCCCTCAAATAATCAGTAGGAAAATAAATATTGCTCTGTATCATGTGGGCTAAATTAGCTGCTCGAGGGGCCAGATAATGACACAAATATGATTGTGCGAAGCGAGACATTATAACGTATTTCATAAGCTGCAGCGATCTTTTTTCAGCTCATGAAAAACAAGATAATGCCCATAAAAATAAGATATTATGGCAAAATTGGTATTAATTACTAGGAGCAAAGTGCACTGCTTGAGGCTGTAAAACTTTTAATATTCCAGAAGAAAGCAGTTCAAGTAACAGGCTAACCACGATCGCTTAATCGCTTGGCAGCTTCCCAGCCTATCTTGGTGAACAACAGAGCAGAGGCAGCAGAATCAGTCCCAAACAAACAGCCCCATGAAGCGTTGCTAATTTCGCTGAGATGACTGGGTGGGGTGAGGAGGGCTGAGAGCAGAAATGTGCTCTCCTTGCAATTTACCTTCTTACTATTGACAAACTGGGCTCTGCAAAAAGCCACGGGTTCGCCTCGTTGGGGTTTTTGAGATGCAATGGGCCATTGGTTCCTTAAGATCTGGTTTTCCAGTTGTCGTTGGTACAGACGAACTACATGGGTCCTTGGTGGGGGTCGAAAATTATATCCTCTTTCCTGTCTCTTCCCTTCTTTCAGGGATAAACGTACACACACACATGCACTCAATGCACAAAGCTCCTACCTTACATAAGGGTCAGGATCTAACTGCTTCTATTTCCACATTTTGAATGCAAGACCAATTTGGTGACAGCCTCTCATGTGCCATAAACGAAATAGAAACATATGCGCATGCAGCGATAAAACAGATCTGAAACGACATCCCTGCCACCTGTTGGGTGGCAGCTGAAATCAGACATCTTAATGTATGATATTATGGGAATTACCCACATTAAGATAAAATATCTGGATTTAAGTAACTGTCTTTTGCTCTGAATTAACTTGAAGGTTGAACTCAGAAAACAAAGGCAAACGACTTGGAGCTAAGCAACTTACTCCACAGCCGTTGTGCCTGGCTGCCGCTCTGGTGGAGGCACTATGTAGAAACGTCGGTGGCAGTTTTCACTTCTCCTAATTGACAGCAGAGGATCTAGCTGTGCTCCAGCTTTCTGGACATGAAGGGAAATGAGAACGCTAGCCTGTACCCAAGATGTGAGCTTCTAAAAGAAACAGGAACTAGGGTCTGCTTCATTCCTGAGTCTTTAGCACTTAGCAGAGTCCCCAATATATAGTGGATCTTTACAGATATTTGTTGAGTGAAAGAAGAGGTATGGTAAGTCCTTTCTTAACCACCAAGTACATTCTCTATTCCTTCTGCTTCCCCCTTCCTTTTCTTGTACATTTTACACCAGTATAAACCTCCACTTCCCTCACCTGGCTGGAATCTATATTGCAGCATCACCAGCATCAGCTAGTGCCAGAAAGGTTTCCTCTCTTCAGGAGCTTTGCAAGACTTCACTGTGTCAGTTCTATTCCTAGCTGCAGGAAGTCCCTTTTCTGGTAGCCTCCTTTGCTGGCTCATGATGCAGACCTGACTAGGAAGACTAAGGCAGTTTTGTAAATTGGTGTGGGGGCAGCAAGTACAAGACTCCAAGCATCCCCTCCGGTGGTTGGCAGAGGATTTCAGTCTCCTGGGCTGATGAAGTGGAGAGGCTGCCCTGGGCTTCAGACTGGACCTGGTACCACCTCCAACCTTGTGGATGTTTGCTTCTGTAGCATATGACCCAATGCACCTGACTGCCTTAGTTTTCCATGGAAAAGACAAGAAGGTGGTTTCCACTCCTCCACCATGTTTATTCAGCCTCATTAACTCCACTGAGTTTGCTCCGATAGGCCAGAAAAAAAAAAAAAAAGTTATGGTTAAGGTGTAATGTGTCCAGAAGGGCCCAAATTGTTGTTTTTTTTGCCAGGATGGGCAAGTCCACTGAGATTTAAAGATCTAAGCTGAGATTGACCTTTGAATCTTCTTAACAGGTATTCATTGAATCTATAGGAGGTCTGGTACTATGTGAGGTTTTAGGGATGGGTTTGGAGCCAAACAGAGAGAAAAAGAAGTAAAAGAAATAGTCCCTGTTCACAGGAGTTAGTGTGTGAGACAGAGATATATGCACATAACACTATGTTATAAATTGTAAATCAATGGTAGAGGTAAAGGTCAAAGAAGGGGAAGAGAGAGAAGACTGGCTAATAGAGGATTATGGAAGAATTCTGGAGGCGTTAGGTCTTGAGGACTGGATTGTACTAGAGAGTCATTGGGGGGAAGTCAGTAAACAGAAAGAGGAGATATTCCTGAAGACCAGGGGTCCCCTAGCCTTGGGCTGTGGACCAGTACCAGTCTGTGGCCTGTTAGGAACTGGGCTGCACAGCAGGAGGTGAGTGGCCAGCAAGCGTTACTGCCTGAGCTCTGCCTCCTGTCAGATCAGCGGTGGCATTGGATTCTCATAAGAGCACGAACCCTATTGTGAACTGCACATACAAGGGATCCAGGTTGCGCGCTCCTTAGGAGAATCTAACTAGTGCCTGGTGATCTAAGGTGGAACAGTTTCATCCCGAAACCATCACCTGCCCTGCACGTCCATGGAAAAATTGTCTTCTGCTGATCCAGTCCCTGATGCCAAAAAGGTTGGGGACCACTGCTGTAGATGTTTAAGATACCGTGGTATTATAGCTTGAATGCAGTGGCTCACAGCTGTAATCTCAGCACTTTGGGAGGCTGAGGTGGGAGAAAAGCTTGAGGCCAGGAGTTGGAGGCTAGCCTGGCTAACATAGCAAGACCCTGTTTCTATTAAAAAAATTAAAAGATATAGTGGTATTAGCACAGGGATAGACTAATTGACCAATGAATCAGAATACAGTGCTAGCGACATATCCACGGAAACTAATATGACTGGTGGCCTTGCAGGTCACTGGGGAGAAAAGGGACAACTCAACACTGGGGCTAGGACAATTGCCTGTACTTATAAAGAATAACTGAAATTGGATCTTAATGCACAAATCCTAAAAATAATTTCTTGAAAAACTAGACTTAAATGTAAAAGGCCAACCTGTTAAATGTTTAGAAGTAAATAAAGGAGGCTCTCTTTGTAACTATGAGGGGTGGAAGATTTTTTCAGCATAACACAAAAAGTATTAATAATGAATTCAAAAACTGATAAATGTAAATACATTAAAATTAAGAATTTGTGTTCACCAAAACAATGGCATGGAGAAAGGGAAGAGACAAAGCACAGATGGGAAGAAATATATTTGCAACAAATAGATTCAGTAAAGGATTAGTACAAATAGATTCAGTAAAATATAAAGAATTCAGAAAAGCCATTAAGAAAAAGACAAGCAGTACAACAGTTAAGTGGAGTGGGGGGAGATATAAAAAGACCTTCTATAGTAAAGAGAATAAAGACTGACAAGGGGCCAAGAGCTGGGTAGAAACTGGGAAGGTTAAAGGGTCATAGAGTAAGGAAAGGGGCCAAGATGTATACCTGTAGGCAGGAGAGTCACTATAGTCTTAAAAGCAGGGGCAGGTACAGAAATTAGCAGCAACTTCCACCTTTTGAAACTCTCACCAATAGCTTTGCATTAAAAGCGTGGGCTCTGTTGGCCACTGGCAGGTCACTGAGGAAGGTCAGAGCATGGAATGAATAGCTCATAGACAATACACAAAGTCGTATGTCAATAAGCCCCTACTCTGGAACCCTCATCTTGGGCACTTCTGCAATAGATCTGAAGCCTGTGAACTTCGTGGAGACCTGATCTGAAACCTGCAGCAGCAGAGGGCTGGATTTGGCTGGATCTGGCAGTTGTCTCCATTCCTTACCCTCATTCCACCTCATAACTCCTTCTGGGGCCCCTGCACCATGGGGTTGCCTGTTATTTTCCTGTGGTGGTACAGTGGCTGATGAAGTGCTGTTCCTCAGCTATGGCAGCCAACACTACTAGATAGAAGCTGCTCATCAAGAAAATCCTTCAAAGGCCCTATTGTCTTGAAATGATATGCACTATTTCTATGTGCTCTTAAGCAGAATAATTCATTAGTCAGTGAAGAACAATCAATATCGCACTCCGACAATTTACACACTGACTCTGTTTACCCAGTGGACCCTCTCTGATAATATTATTTATGATCCTAAATAACTCCATCGGTGTTCAATAGAGCTGGAGGTGCCTCTGGGACCAGGACACAAATTATGAAGACATATGGTTTGCTCAGCTCTGGGGCTGGAAATGAGCACTGGGGCTGGAAATGTTCAGACGCATTTCATTGATGTTAGTCTCACAGTGGTAACTTCCCCCCTCAGTTCTACAACCTTCCTAATGGTGTCTGCAGGAGGGCCCTCCTCCTTAGGAAGGGGCTGCCGAGGGAATTTTATGATGGCTATTTCAGGATTCTCCAAAGTGAAGGACACATCGAATAGTTCAATGGATTCTAGACCAGGCTGGCAATTATGATGTACTAGGCTTTGCCTATAGAAGGGTATGGAACAAATGTGCTTGGGAGAGATTTGTGAGGCAGCAGAGAGACGAGGATGTGGGGTGTGTGTGTGTGTGTGTGTGTGTGTGTGTGTGTGTGTAGAAGAACACAGGAGGGGTGAGGTTAGGTGAGAAGCAGAGGATTTGTGGGGTCAAATAAATACGTTGGAGTTTGTAAGATTTCACGGAGGTCCCCAGACTTACTTCAAGACAGAAGGAGAGAAGTAAGGTGAGACTATTCACTTAAAAACACATCCCTTTATTATGGGACTTCTTACAATGAACATGTGTTATTTATGTAATTAAAAACACAGAGAGATGGCAAGTCTCCCTCTTTTTCCTCTCCCTCCCTCCCTTTATTTTCCTCCCTCCCTGTTACCCCCTCTCTCTTCCTCCTTCTCCTCCTCCCTTTTCTTTTTCTTTGTCTCTGTCTCATATGCACACCACAGGTTACAGAAGCAGCATCAAGTGAGGCTCTGATGTGACTTCATCACTAACTGCAGCAGGACAATATCAGTGCACATTCGGAGCCCATTTTATAGAATGGACAGTGAAGGCAAAGTGTCAAAGAGGGAAAAGGCAGCATTGCAAAGAGAGGGCAGGCACTAAAATCTCTTTTATTTTCTTACTCATTAACCCTTTAGTCCTCAGGAGAGCAGGCAAAATGGGGAGGGCTGCAGTCATGAAGAGAGGAAGGGCCCGGCCCAGGATCTCCTAAGCTGTCTACATCGTAGTGTTCTGATCCCAGCCCAGGAGGGAAGCCCCCAAGGCCCAGCCTATGTGGGTTATGACAGCCTTTCAAAGGGCAGCTGAAATCTGGGGGAGGTGCCAGCATCTGGCAATCACTTTTGAAACCTGCCCTTTCCAAATACTGTACATAATAACTGAGAGCTTAGCAGAGGAGACATTGCCATCCCCACTTACTAGATGAGGCAATGAAGAGTTCCGGGCATGAATGCCCAGACCTAGTACCAGGAACTCTGGACTCCTAGCCAGCAATCTAGACTAGCCCAGCAGCATTTCTGCTCATCTGACCTGTGACTAATGGCCAGCAGTGAGTAGCTATGTGCAGTTCTGGACCAGAGGGTAATCTGTGGCAAAGGCTTCAAAGACAAAAAATACATGGTAGTGTGTGGGGAAGATGCCCATCAATTTCTAGCCCCATAGTCCTCTGGTTCTATTGATGAACTGATCTTTGCTGCACAAGAGTCTCATGGATGCTCTGACTCTCTCATTTCTCTCTCTCTCTCTCTCTCTCTCTCACTCTGTCTCTCCCATCCTCCCTTCCTTTCTGTTTTCCTTTCACCCTCAGATATTTACTGAATATCTGCCATGTTCCAAACATTCAGAAAGGAGTTGTAATCGATAAAGAAGATACCTGTCTACAAGAAGCTTACAGTCTACTGGCCAGAGATGAGATGTGTCCACAGATAACCATGCTGCAAGTTAAGTAAAGAAGAATCTGTAAGAGTGCTATGCCACTGTGACCTGTTCTTTGAAAAAACTTGGCATGTGAAATGAAATCACAAAGCAACTTTCTTTGATTTCTGACTATCCATTTACATTTACTTAAGGAGGAAAGTTCTACTAACCCCGAATATGTACAAGGAAAGATCCATGACCTTTAGGAATATTTTGGGGGAAATAAAATGTTCAGTGATACCTGAAATCATATCTAGATTCAACTCATATTTAGAATGCCTGATCCCATGTAATGGTCAAAGCTTCCAACTTCATACAAAGTTATAGCTGGTTTCTCTCTCCCCAGCCAGTGCCTGCAGCAGGGCAGAGGTTGAATGGTCAGCTTCTATCTACAGAGGTCCCATTGTTCCTGCGTGCAGCCCAGTGGGCAGGGCCTACCTTTGTACCATCCCAGCTCTCTTGCTTGCAAAACCCGTATGCAAACCCTAGGAAACACTTACGCATCTTTGCCTAAGCAGATACTGGGAGAGCAACTCACCCATGTGCCACCTCCTCTGCTTTCCTCCCTTCTGTCACGTAGATTTTACAGGTGAAGGCCACATGTCAGGCACTCATTCTCCCACACTACAGGGGACATAACAGTCTGCTGTCTGAGTGGTCCCATTGAAGACCCCCTAGCAGACTTGAGATAAGGTACAGTTACACTTGCCTCTCCCCTTAGGTAGGTGGAACTCACAGCTCAGCTGTCTCTAAAGATGCCCTCTTCACAAATACCTTCCTGTCAATCTCCCACACACTTATTTTTTTTAATACCCTTGACAAGAGTGAGGGTTTTGAGCTGTGAAACCAGTTTCTGGATATTTCCTTTGAAATTTCCATCCCAGTCTGACTCCTTGCTGGAGCAGCCAATATTCTGCCATTTCAGGTGCTGAGCCCTGGCCTGGGAGGTGACAGCAGGGAGAGGCCAATTCCAGCAGAGGAGATTCCAGGCATGTGGGGATATGGTGGTGTTCTCCATGGAGGGAGAAGCAGGGCATTAATAAAACAGTGTCAGGAATAACCCTGTGATTGCTGGGTAAAAGTCATGGACTCTGGGATACTGGCACGCACTGATGGGAACCTGTTAGGGCTGGACCGGGGCCATCTCTGGCTTCCTGCTTCCCTCAGGTACCAGGATGCTCTGCTATGGTCTCTGGCAAAACTGAGCACTGAGGCTGGGAACATAATTTTGCCTGGGACAACTGCTGTAGGGGCTTCAGAATGCCTGGTTTTCTAAATTTTATTGGTGTCAGGAGAGAGCTTTGATAAGCTTTAATGTGCTATTAATTATTTGGGCTGTTAAAAAAGGGAGTGCATGAGAGGCCTGGAGTTGAATGATCTCATTTCTGAGGTGCTGAGGAGGTACACACATATACCCCAGAGGAAGCCAACTCAGGATCCAGCTGCTCATGGAGTTCCTCCCTCTGCTCAGACACCAAGAGCGCTGCTGCCTGAGACCGAGCAGAGTGGGGAACTGGGGAGGATCTCCACTGCTTTGAACTTAAATGTAACTTGGGCAATTTGGACTTTCTTTGGGCTTTAATTTGCAAGGGCTAAATACTTTGATTTTGGACTTTAATCTCTTTGGGATTTTAATCTCTAAATTTTTCCCTAGGAATTTGATAATGGGAAGGGTTTATATCCGAATTTGGGGCATCTTATTTTCCCATTTATTATTGAAGAAATCTTTATACATTTTTTATTAGCTCTTTATGCATTTTATTATTGAAGTATCTTCACTCTGCTATTAAACCTCATTACAGAACCTCTGATGAGGTTAGTGGGCCATGTGGCTGGACATCAATTTGGATTGGAAATAGAACAGGCTCCGAACTTGCAGTCTTAGACACAACATAGCCTTGGACTGGATTTTATTAACACACTGTTCTGGCTCATCTCAGAGGCTTATGGAAGTGAAATCGACAGTGTCTTAGGATGGTCCTAGGAAGGCACAGGAAGGAACAGAGGTTGATGCTGGGGGAGCGACCTCCTGCTCAGATAGTTAGCTCATCCCCTCCTGGAGCCGGATGACCACATACCTGGTTGTCCAGGGGTTAAACATTAAGCCCAGATGGTTAAGATAACAAAAAGCTGGGGAATTTTTATCTCCTTCCTTCTCTAGTTTTCACATAGAGGGACTTCCCTGACCCCACACACTTGGCCCCTCTCTGATCCCTTTTTGACCCAGCTAGGAGTGATTTGTCACTTGAGTTTATGTATGACTCACTCTCTTCCCCTCCCTCTCCCTCTCTTTTGGTATATGCCTGCCCTGGGAGAACACACAAGCTCTGCTGTCAGCCATGTGGTAAGATTTATGGGACTGGCTCTGCCCCTACTGGGGAAGCCTGAAGTTTTGGGGGATCAGATCAGCTCAAGAGTAGAGTAGCAGGTCATTCTGGTCAGACAAAAGCCACACCCTCTAATTTAACATTATCAGGAATAAAGGTGCTATTTCAATCTTCATTTCTCTGGCTCTTGGTCTGTCAATGGAGTGGTTCTGTAGTTGGAGAGGGAGAAAGTGGAGTTACAAATTTGCCCCCCTCAAACCTAAGAAGCAACCCTTTGGACCAATATCAAAGTGATTTCTCAGCTGTAAACTAACAGTTTTCTTTTGGAATGAATCGTGTGCTTTCAATTTTCCACTTCAAAAACACACACTTCAGCAGAAGTCACTTTACAGCAAATGAAAGAAGAAATTTCTCCAGGGGAGGAAGGGGTTTGATACTTAGAGGAGGGTAGAAGGGATGACTTAGGAGCATCTATTTTTCCCAACTGTGAAGTCACCAGGAGGTCTTTCTGATATTATTGCCCTTCTAGCCAGTAAGGCAGTGGTTTGCAAAATGCTAGCAATTAAGCAGTGTTCTAATTGGCTGAATTGTATCTCTCTGTCCAGAGTTCTGGGAGAGAACATAGGCAGGGTTAGGCATGGCAGAATGTGTCTGACTCACAATGAAGGTAGGAAGCTTCGGCTGGGTGGGTTTTATTGTGGGATAACTTTCCCAGAGCCTCCTCTATTTAGCTCTGCATATGGAAGCAGGGCTGTCCAAATGGCAAGTTCTACAGAGTGGCCCATTGCAACTGCTCCTCATTAAACTCCCTTCAGAGTCAAGAATGTGTTCACTCTCCTCTTCCTCTTTATATACTCACCACCGCCATTGCCACCACTTTCACCATCATTGCCTCTCTCATTTATGGAGCACTGTGCTAAGCCATTTTTATGCATGATCTTCTCCTCACAACAACCCTGTGAGATAGATACCCTTATTTCCCCCCATTTCCAATGGGTAAACTGAGGCTGCAGGAAATTGAGCCAATAAATGGTAGAGCCAGAATTCCAGCTCAGACCAATGTGACTCCAGTACACTATGCAATGTAGATGCCTATCCAATGTCTTCTTGGATGCTTCCAATGACGAGGCGCTCAGTAGCTTCTGAGCTTCCCATTGCACTGTTGGACAGAATGCAAGCCTCCCTCCCCAGGTCTTTGACATTCTGCCTTTCGTTACACAGAATGCATCCTGTCACACCATGGCAGCATGTTTGATTGAGGCAGGGCCCTAGTTAATGCTTTGCAGTCGAGCAGGGATACTGGGCTGGTGCAATGTAAAAGGCTGACCTGGGGAGATGGCATTTCACTGAACTCATTGAGGCTTGAAATGGGTGTGCTGTGAACTGTATGGCCTTGCCCTCCTGAAGGGAGGGCCCTGAGGGATAGCTGGAAGACCTGGCAGAGTGCCTCTCCTCCCTCTCAGCATGCCATGGCCTTCTAGGGGGCTTCCAGTTCCATGCTGAGGCTGTACTTCCCTCACAGGGAGAGCTGGTTGCTCCCGCATGCCGTTTGCAGTGTTTTACATCTACCTCTGCAAACCTGCTGGGCGTTCTGGCTGGATGATGCTGTTCACATTCCGAATGCTTGTGTTTACCCACCTCCTCACTGAACAAATTTACAAAGTCAACATTTTGGGACATCTCAGAGATTTTAAAAAAATGGCAACACAAAACTAACACAACTATGTTGTCCTCTCCCACCCCCTTGTTTCTAACACATCATAGAGTGGAATTAACAAGATTCTAGTCCTTGGCACTGGATCAATTCTGAGATGCCGTCTCCACCCAGTCTCCATCCCGTCTTTCCCCTAACTCTCGCTGTTCTGAGGAGTGATGGTAAACAGAATACAGGCCATTGTGTCAACTATACCTGGCTTCCAATCCCAACTCAGTTTCTCACTAGCTCTGTGATGATGAGTAAGTTACATAATCTCTGTGAGCTTTAGTTTTCTCATGGGAAACTGATACCCGCTTTGCATTGTTGTGCTGAGCTTTAGGCAAGGTATCCAGGATGTGCATGGTTTTGGTTGCTGGTTGGTCATTCCAGGATTTCATCCTTTCGACCTTGACAAGTTCAGTGATTAATGGTTTTCATCAGTTAAATCTCGATGATGGAGTAATTGAGTCAGGAGTGGGACAGGGCAGCTGGACCCAGAGCAGACACTGAGCACCCCTGGGCAAGCCCCCAATCTTTCTATGCTTTCGTGCCTCCATCTGTTGTGCCCTGATCTGAAATCATTTTGTCTCTTACTGGAAGGATGTGACGCTGAGATGGAAAGAAGAAGGAGAGGTACTCAAAAGTCTGCTGAAGAAAGATGAATAGCCCCTCGTAAAACCCACTTGCTGCTGCCCACCCTTGATTGTCTGTGGCCCTAGAGGAGAGAGAGCGTAATTCTATAAGAGAGGAGCACCCAAAACTGCTGCTTGATAACCCTGGGTGTCTCCTGGACAAAAGCCCTACTTCTTGGGGTATTGTTCATGTTCTTCATGTTCTGGTCCCAGGAGACTTCTGCAGAGGCATCTCTCTGCTCCCCTCTCGCTCCCCAGGGACCACCCACTCTGCCTTGAATACACAATGCCCATTTGCTCCTTTGATTTTTTATTCTTGGAATGTCCTCCCTTCAACCTCCTTTGCCCCTATACTGCCCCACCAGGTGAACTCAAATTCATCCTCATGGTTTCCTTTAAAGTGTCCTCTGATCTCTATGTGGCTTTCTGTTTGTTTTTTTCACTCCTCCTGACTTCCTCTTCATCTTTCTCCCTCTTCTCTTCTCCCTGTACATGCAGCGACAGACTCTACTACAGCACCTCACATTGTGCTGCAATGTCTGTTTACATGGCAGCATCCCCTGCCAGATTTAGGGCAGGGACTGTGCTTATTCTTCCCCATGTCCCCAGTGCCCAGTAAAGTGCCAGGCAAATAATAGACAATTAATAAATACTTGTTGTTGACTTGCATTCGGAGCTGTGTATGCCCCAGCTCTCTTCTTCCACCTTTCCCTTCCCACAGCACACTCATGGTCTCTCCCTCTCGCCCTGCCCTTTCCTCATCTCTCCCCTGCCTTGTCCCGTCACTGTCTTTGCTATCTCCTAATTGAATTTTTCTGGACAGTAACAAGGCCAGAGATACCTTGCAAAGTGAATACACCACCCACAAATAATCAAGTTGCCACCATTCTCTTAGGCGAGCACTATTTTGGGGATACTATTTATCTCCCCTTCTTCCCAGATGTCCACCCCCAGGGTGGGTCATAAAGGGGACAAAACCAGCTCCTCTAATTTGGTGGAGTCCAGCGTGGAGCCAAGCAGCACACGTCCCTCCTCCTGCTCCTCTTACCTCTGCAGGCAGCTCTGGGCAAACAAGTCAGTCTTCATTAAGACAAGGCACACCTGTTACCTGCGCGAACTCTGCCCTTCTCCCCGGTGGCAATTAGCCGGGCTCTGGCTGGTGGAAAAGCAATGGCTTCCCCTGCTCTCTCTGGGAGCTTTTCTTAGTGAACGGGCTATCGGAATCTCCTGCCCAGGGGTCCTGCTGTCCGTTATTATATCACCGCCCCTGCCATCCTGCCTTTACAGCAGCCCTTGGAGAGGAATCTTAATGTGTGCTGAAGACAGCAGCAGGAGTAGGAGGGGGCAAGGAGAGACAAGAACTCGGGTTTCTGGGCGGGTGAAGGGGGCCTGCACTGTACTGTTTTAAACTTCAGAGAGACAGTTTCAGGAACCTTGTATTTATTTATTCCTTATTTCCAGTAAAGGTGAGAATGCAGTGAGGGCTGATCCAGCATGGATAAAATAGAGCTGCCTGCACGGTGGGGATTGTGGCGGGAGTGGGGAGAAGAAAAAGTGCCACTTTGAACAGAGTAAGGAGGGAATGGGCTTTGTGGGGTCATTTAGTCCATCCCCCTGCCTCCCTAGCCTTCTGAACTATAAAAGCCTTCCCTTTCTCTCAATTAGGAACGAAGCATGCCGGGCCTCACCTCAGACCTGCACACTGCCCCTCATTATGTTCATGATCGGGTGAGGATTCCTGTCACATGTCTTTCCAAGTCCTTGCAAGGCAGTGTCTCTCTGCTTACAGCATTCTATTCCAGCAGGAAATGGAGAAACAGTGCCCAGAAGGTGAAAAAGAAGAGACGACCCCCTGAAGGGGACATCCACATTTATTTGAGCACCTACCAGGTACCAGACATTATGCCTGACCATTTTTAGCCACAATTTTAGTTAATACTCATGATAATGCAGGAAATATTAATAGATTGATTTCCCCACT
This sequence comes from Symphalangus syndactylus, assembly GCF_028878055.3. Classification (NCBI taxonomy): domain Eukaryota; kingdom Metazoa; phylum Chordata; class Mammalia; order Primates; family Hylobatidae; genus Symphalangus; species Symphalangus syndactylus. The sequence continues at coordinate 132,939,244 of NC_072425.2, forward strand.
TTACAGAAGTAGTCACTAAGACCCAGAGAGAGGAAGGGATTTTCCAATATTGCCCAGCTGTACGTAGTGCCCACCGTACCCTTCTACCCATTGTATACAGTTGAGCAGGTTTTTTAAAGCTCTCTACACCTCAGCTTTTCCATATGTAAAATGACAGAAATAATAGTAGCAGCCTCACAAGGTTGTTGTTAGAATTAGAATCAGTTAACAGATACAATTCTTAGAAGAATACTTGGTACATCATAAACATCTTGTAAATGTTAGCTGCTATTATTAGTAGTATTAATTATTATTACTTGAGACACAGTCTTGCTCTGTTGCCAAGGCTGGAGTGCAGTGGCACAATCATACCTAACTGCAGCCTTGACCTTCCCTGGTCAAGTGATCTTCCCACGTCAGCCTCTTGAATAGCTGGGACCACAGGCATATGCCACCACCCCCAGCTAATTTTTTTATTTTTTATAGAGACAGGCTCTCATCATATTTCCCAAACTGATTCTGAACTCCTAGCCTTAAGTGATCCTCCTGCCTCAGCCTCCCAAAGTGCTGGGATTACAGGTGTGAGCCACGGCACATAGCTATTATCATTATTTTTAGTCTTTTATTCCTGAATGACAGCGCTTTCTGGGCTTAATAATAATAATTACTATGTATGGAGCACCTTCTATGTTCCAAGCCTGTGCCTGGCACTTTACATTAATTATCTTATTTAATCCTCAATGACTGTATAATGTAGTATTATTATTTCTATGTTTCAGAGAAGTCAACTGAGGTTCAGCGAATTTATAGAACTAAGTAAGCTGCAAGGCTGGATCTCCAAGCCTGCGTCATGTGATTCCCAAGCCCACACTCAGCCAATGCACTGTACCACTTCCCAGAAGAACCTGTGGGCAGGGGTGATCTACCTGGAGATGATCCATATTTGCTTATTATCATGTGAGGCTGCAAAACCTCCTTCTGTGGCAGAACCTCCCACCCTCCCCACACCCCAAACATTTTCCATCTGCAAAAGACATCGAGGGGCAGGGAGGCAGGTTTGCTTCCTCTTCCTTCCCCTCCCCTCTCTTCTTTCTGCTTGCTCTCCAGTCCTTCCCTTGCACACTGAGGTAGCCTTGTGGAGCTGTAACTGTGTCTTCGTGGGATGTCTCATAACTGAGGCTGCTGGGAGAGAATTTTGGACGGGGGAACTTTGGAGGGGTTTCCCTTTGTGTCTCAGGATGAGAAGTTCAGAGGAACAGCTGGTAGCCATTCATCATGCATGCCTACTCATACATAGGTCAGATATGAGGCAGGGAAAGCCCCATTACTAGAAGGGTTTAAACAGGGACTGTATAACCATTGGCCAGGGTTATGAAAGTAGCATATGCCTACTCATACATAGGTCAGAAATGAGGCAGGGAAAGCCCCGTTACTAGAAGGGTTTAAACAGGGACTGGATAACCATCGGCCAGGGACCTTATAAGGGGGAATTCCCTCTATTGTCTGAGATTAAAAGAGTTTCCACAGTTTAAGCACATGAGAGGGGAGCTCAGGAGACTTAAAGCCAACTTCTGGAGACTCCTGCAGTGACCACAGTGGGTTCTGAGCAGTAGAAACATGATTCACATTCACATCCAAAGCCCCTACCAGCTATTCCTAGGAAAGCCCAAGCTGAAATGGCATATCGTTTTCCCAGAGGTTTCTACTCTTACCCCACACTCTAGCCTTCCTCATGTATCCATTTCATTAGGCCCAAATTCCCCAGAACAGAAAAAGACAGCAGAGAGCTAAGAGCCTTTCCACCTGTCCAGAGCAAATATGTGTTGGATGTGTGTGTGTGTGTGCATGTGCAGAAGTGTGCTGTAGGGGCAGGATGGTGGCTACGGGTGGCTTGTCCTGGCCTTTCAAGCCCCATGACCTGAATGATGTAGCTTCTTAGGAGCTGGCCATGACTCAACTGTGGACAAAATTCAGCTTCTAAAATTCTGGAAATCCAAAGAGAGTTCTATTGGCTTGTAAGCCAAGGAGTGACCAAAGTACATAAACAACAATGTGTGTGTGTGTGTGTGTGTGTGTGTGTGTGTGTGTGTTGGGTTGGGTGTGCAGGGATTCCTCCTCTTTGGGCCATCATTCCGTGCCCAACTCAGCCACATACTTCTCCTAGGATTCTGAGGAGTTTCCCAAAACTCAATGAGCCTTCTTTTATTGAAGCATTGTAGAAATAATAGTAATAGTAAGTAAAGCAATAATAATAGAAGCAGTTCCACAAAAATGTGGTAGGACCAAGTGGATAGTGAATGCAACACACTTAGTGGAAAGAAAACACATGCTGATATGGTTTGGCTCTGTGTCCCCACCTAAATCTCGTCTCTAATTGTAATCCCCAAGTGTTGAGGGAGGGAGGTGATTGGATCATGGGAACAGTTTTCCCCCACGCTGTTCTCGTGATAGTCAGTGAGTTCTCACAAGATCTGATGGTTTTATAAGTGCTTGGAAGTTCCTCCTTTGCTCTTCTCTGTCCTGTCACCTGGTGGAAAAAAGTGCTTGCTTCCCCTTCCCCTTCTGCCATGACTGTAAGTTTCCTGAGGCCTCCTCAGCCATACTGAACTGTGAGTCAATTAAACCTCTTTCCTTTATAAATTACCCAGTCTTGGTATGTCTTTATAGCAGTGTGAGAACAAACTAACACATATGCCCTGGATGAAAGAGCTCATTTCATTAATGCTGAAGTCAACAGAGCCTTGAAAACGGCTTGCAGGCATGGCCTCAGGAAAAGCCAAGAGCCAAGTGTGATCCCCTCTTCTACCCCTAGGAGCTATGGGCTGAGCCCCTTGACCAGCAGACTTCCCAGGATGGAAAGGAGAAGAGCTCAAGGAATTGCCATGAAGAGTTAGTGTAGAGAGTAGTTTGGTGATGGGTCAATGGTCATTCACCCCCCACCTCACGGTGCAAGACTTTGTAGTGAATCTTCTGAGTCCTATGTCTCATTTTCCTTATCTAACAAATGGCGTGGTGGTCCTTGCCCTAGCTAACCCATAGGGTTGACTTGATTTGAAAACCCTGAAATGTTACTCAGTGGTGGGCTTCAGGCTCCCCCAGGCAGGATCCTGCAGCTCTAGGCTATATATATGCCTCTGTGGACAGGGACATCATCAGCTCTTTATCCATCCCGCTCCCTGCACTCCCACCCCATGGCAAAGCCTAAGCTTTGTGCCTGCTAGAGGGACCAGAGCCTCACTTAGGGAGAAACAAATCTTCCTCCTGGTGGAGAACAGGCAGCACTCTGGGTGTGTGCCTGGGAGCCCCACCCACTCTGGCCGTCCTCCTATGTGAGGATAGGGAGCCAGGTCAGGCCACCCCCTGCATGTTGCTGCCTTTAAACTACTGTGCTTTGTGCTTTCTGGTGTTTCAGTTTATCATCTCAGGATTTGGAACTGGGAAGCAGGACGCTCCTTCAGCTCAGATGTTTGCTTGTGCCCCAGACTCCAGAGACCCTCTCGCCACCTCCTTTCCTCCCTTGCCCCCTTCCATGGGGACCAAGAGGGGCTCCTGTCTCAGGCCTTGGGGAGGGGTTCGAATGCCCTACGGAGGCTTCCATGGAGAGACAGTGGCAGAGGACGAAAAAGAGGAGCTGAAGAAGCAGAAAAAGGAAGAGAGGAGGAAAAGCCAGGAGATTACAAGGGATCAAGAAGAGGCTGTTTAAGTACATGGCAGCGTACCCAGGAGCTGGGCTCCTGTGGCTGTGTGGGCCGGAGGCTGCATGGCAGCAGATGCTGAGAAGAAGCTGTGCATTCGAGAAGCTGAAAGATGGTCTGTCCTCCCACAGGGGCCTCAGGGACCTCAGGCAATGCTGGGCTCTCAGAGGGTAGGGTTGGGGCATCCATGCCCTCATTTTGGCCTAGGAGGCAACAGGTGTTTATCTGAAGCGCCTCTGCATGCGGTGGACATCAGACAAAGACAGTGTGTGTGTTTATGCATGTGTAGATGCACGTGGGAGACACGTTTCAGTGTGCAGACTGCGTGCATTCACATCTGTGTGTTTTCGAAAGTGCAGGTGTGCATGCCTGTCAAAGAGGCCCATGGGCAATCTGAAACCATGACTGGACGCCAGCCCAGGCTGCGAAAGCCCAAAGGACAGCCCTCTCCCCACATCAGGGCTGCTCTGACCATGTCCCAGCTTAAGCAGGGCAGTTGTCCAAGGCTATCACCTTGCTCTCTGCTGGGCTCAATTCATGACTGACAGGTGGCCAGGACCCAGTGGTTTACCAGGTACTTTCACCCTTAGGCTCTCACATGGTCCTGGTAAAAACCATGTGGTACACAGTACATTTCTCTTTCCAGAGACAGGGACCAAAACTTAACGTCTCAAAAAACTGCCTTTTGAAGTCAGATCCAGTATTGTTTCCTTTGCCTGCAAATGTCATTAGGTACTGTTTCTTTATTTTTGGGCCATCTCCTCTTACATCTCTATCCTTTTAACCCCTAAGGGTCAGAAATGTGAATAAAAGGCCAGAGTAGGGACCTTGCTTTCCCCATCCATGTTCTTTGTGGCTGGACTTAAATGGTTAGAGTGAAGGTGGATCATAAGTCCAGAGTTTAGCTCCTGGGGGACTTTCTTCCAAGGCCTGGGGGCCTATAAATTCCAAATTCTAGACTTACAGGGATTTTAAAGTTGGGAGCAGTTCTGTATAGGAGGGAAGAGGTGCTGCTATCAGGAACTCAGAGAGGATTTTTGGAATCTGTTGGGACTGTTTTCGAATCCCAGTTATGTGACAGAGGCCAATCAGTACTCTCTCTCTCTGCATCTCAGCTTTCTCATCTATAAAACGGGAATCTAATAAAAATAATAATAGCAAATACTTGTAGAATGCCAACAAGATGTAAGACTCTATTTTAAGTACTTAATAGATATCAATTTAATCTTTACAACAATCTTGTGAGTCAGGAATATTATCACCATTGAACAGACAAGAAAACTGATTCTCAAAGTATTAAGTGACTTCCCCAAGATCACAGTGCTCATACACAACGAACATGATACTTGAGCCCAGCAGTCCGGCTACAACATCTGTGTTTAACCCCTGCAATACTTCCCAGCAGGGCTGGATAACTACCTGAACCTTGGGTGGCAAAAAAAACAGATGAACAACATGTGGTGGTTTTAAAACCTGTCTGCAAACTCTTTGATACTCCTCCAACAAAAGGCAAAATCTAGGTCTCCTCCCTTGAAAGTCCTAGATAAACTGTGTGACAAACTTCAAGAATTAGGATGCAGTGAACAGGATGCTATGAAATTTCCAAGGGTGGCTTAGGAAAGGCCTTTGGCTTCTGCTGGTTTCTCTGGGGATACCTGCTTTGGGAGCCTTCTGCTGCTGCGTGAGATCCCTGGCTACCCTGGAGAGACGTCAGACAACAGGTGAGACGCCCGATAGCCCTAGCTGTCTGTGTCTTTCCAGCCCAAGCTCCAGACATGTACTGAAGAAGCTTTAAGGGTAAATTCAGTCCCAGCTACTCCCTGGCTACAACTATAAGACAGACCCTCCCAAGTAAGAACTGCCTAGCCAAGCTCAGGCAACTCCAAGATTTAAGAGCAAAATAAAAGATAGTTATTGCTTTAAGCTACTGTTTGGGTGGTTTGTTATGCAGTAGTAGATAGTCAGAACATAACACTTACTTTACAATAGTTGTAAAGTAAGGAATGAGGAATCATTTCAATGAGGAATCATTGAAAATGTAGATGTCGTGCCCTTGGTGGTGACTGCCACTTCACTTTCCCTCATTCATCTGCACTCTCTGGGTATCCTCACAAATACCTCTTGTCTTAAAACAGAAGTGACTCATACACAAGTTCAATAGCCACCTCCACCAAACTCTGGAAACCAGTGTCATGGATCGCAGCTTTCTCACTTATAACTGGTGATCTTCACAGCTCTTTAAAAAACAAAAACACTGCACATGATGCTACCACGTGGAGGCACTGGCATGTATAGACAGGGAATTATCAGCACCTTATGTCATTCCAGAAAAGCTCCTGGAACTTACACTGGGCATGCTCTGTTGCTGACCTCTCTCCCTTCCCTAAGTACACATTAGGTTCACACTGTGCCAACTTTTCCTTAGATGTGGTTTTTTGCGGGTAAAGACTTTAGCTTTATTTTATTCTTCCATGCATTTTGTGGATTACATCACTGAGACAGAGAATAATGCATATTACAGTATAATGAGGGAGCCACAGGCCTATCCGAGGGAAGAGAAGTGGAAAATGAAAGAATAAAGGGGAATGAATAAAGGCTAAAGAAAAGAAAGGCATAGAGAGAAAGAAAAAATCAGAAGGGGGAGAGAGAGAGGAGAGAAAAGATAAAAACATGGAAGGCAAATGAAAGGGAAATGGGAGAAAGGATAGGAAGGGGCTTGAGATGAAAGACAAAATGCAACGAGGACAAAGTGGCCATTTCATTCTGACTGCTCTACCCTCAGCTGAGTCCTGCAGCCGGAGAGCCTGGAGGCTGCAGTCCCCAGATCTGCCCACTGCACTCGGTGCCAGGGCTGGCCATGCACACATAGCTCTTGCCTGCAGCTCAACACCCTGAGCTCCTTAAATAGCTTTGAACCGCACTGAGTGGTGGATAAACATTTGTTTCACAGCTCACAAAGCAGAGCTGCTGGCTACCAGCAGGTTTGATGTAATGAGTTCCATTCTGGACCCCGGGGAGCATTTAGAATGGGCTCTTCTTTGCCCAGGCTGCCAGTCAAGTTGGTACCAGGGGGAAAGAAAAAACACAACACTAATCTCTTCCCCACCATCCCTGTCCAGATTTGGAGTCCCCAGAAACCAAAGTACTCCATTCTCAGGGGATGGGATTAAGGAGCAGGGTGCCCCAGGAACCTGAAATGCAAGTGCCAGAAAGGGTGGCTGGATAACCTCCTTTTTTACACATCCTCGGGAAATTACTTGGACTCATGAGCAGTCCAAAATCCACTGACTTCTCAGGAGCTGAGAATTGCAGACAGAGTCTCTGGTCTCATCCCCTCTCTGCTTGCTCCACACAGCCGCCTTCTGCAGCTGTGGAGCTCAATTCTTAAGAAAGGAGATAGCAGTGGAACAGCCTGGCATTGCTGCCCTTGGTTGGCAGCTGCCCTCCTTGACCACTGCTCTCTACCACCCAGATCGTGCCCAGAGCTTCCTGTTTACCTCTGTGCTCAGAGAGCCACAGTGCCCTGCGTTCTGACCCCCATTCCCATCACAGCAGGGGAGGGAGGGTGGTGGGGAAGGGGCTGCTGATCCTCCTCTTTATTCCCCCCTTGCCCCCAAACTCCCCACTCCAGGACAATAAGACATGCCGCCGGAAGGAGCTGAAGACCAGTTGATTTGATGAATAAATTGTAATTATGTGGTTGGCCTTTTGGCGCTTCCTCTGTGGATATTAATAGCCATTAATGCCCTGCTGTTTTGCACTGCACCAGAGTCTGCCAGACAGAGCACAGGGCAGGTCACTGCCCCAGCCCTGTGCTCACCCCTACACCAGCACTGCCTCATTTGCTTCAGAATTTTAGGAAGGAAATGAACTTGCAAAGACATTGGATAGAAAATTAAAAGGGTGAAAACAAATCCAAGGGGAAGTCATTTAGATTTCCAGGCAAATTTGTTGTTGAAATGGCTTCTTGGACTGTTATGATTGGGATCTCCTAGGGGTCATCTTGTCTCTTTCCAGATTCTAGGCAGAAGCCACCATGAAAACTTATATCTTTTCCCTTAGAGTTACTAGGGCTGAGAGAAATTAGCAGATGAGTACAGAGGCAGACTTGAATTTCCCCACCAAAGCAAGTTGGGCAAGAGCAGAACTGACCAGGCTTAAATGGCAGAAGCGTAGACAAAAGTGGACCGCCTGAATCCTACCATTCTTTGTAGCAGCAACATGGTGTACGGAAGGGGCATAGCCTTGAAATCAGACCCTGGGGTTAACCAGCTGGCCCTACCACCTGCTAGTTCTACACTCTAGACTACAGGAGATAACAAAAAGAATGCAGCCATGGCACGAGAAGACTCAACTTTATCGTAGTGTGATCTTGGGTAACTTACATACCTTCTCTGGACCCTAATTTTCTCATTAGAAAAAAAATTTCCTAGAACAGGACAGTATATAATAAATAAATACTAGTCCTTTTAGAGTACTGTGTTGGAGCTACCGTGTACCAGCTCATGAGAGCAAATGGTATGCCTCCCTTCCCAAATCTGTGTTCAGTGACATCACGTTGGTAGCTTGAAATTGGCCATGGTAGGAATATTTACACCAGAAAAATTGGTAATGCTACAAATTAGGTCTATTCCTACCCCCACCCCCCTTAGGCTCTGATTGTTAAACATATACCAGCAAAAGGCTGTTCCTGCCTGTTTCAGCTGTTTGGAATAGTGGGGTCTTAGAGCGTGTCCTCAGGCTCCTGAAAGCCACAGGCCAGCCCTTTGGACGATCTATTTGCCTCCCATACACCTCAACAAACTGTTCACTTCTAACAGCGATTGTCAAAATCTCCTTGAGGCCCTATTAGAAAGCTGCAGCTCCTTTATCTATTCAGCACCAAGAGGCAATTGTCGAGGAAGCTGATTGTAGTTCAAATCCAGGTATCAATTCAAAATGTTTTTGCCTCAGACAACTTTGTGCGATCAATCAGTAATGTAATCCTCTGCTGGTAGAACACAAAAACAAAGCCCCACCTTGCCTCATAAACACAACATCATTAGTCTTAGGGTAAACTATAAATTGATGCATAGAGCAAACAGCCAGAGCTGCGTCCCGGGGAATGGGAGCAGATGAAATAGCAGTACTTCATGGTGAATGACAAATCATTGCTTGTTCCGTTCCCTATCAAGTGGAACACCATCAATCACATGGTGGACTTGTTGGGTTCCAAGACAGATAGGACACCATGAACAGATGCTATGGCTGAGACTGCTGGCCTGGGCAGCACTGTACTTTTTGCTTTTCCTGTAAGGGGAAGAAGAGACCAATCCACTTTCTGTAGGGTCCTGTCCTTCATTCGAATTTATAATGGTGAGTAAGTCAAGGAATTCCATCAATCATAATGTCCTTGAGAATGGGAACCTTCATCCTTTTCATGTTACACAAAGTCCTGTTTGAATGGCAAGGGAAAGGCCAGGCTTCTAACCAAAGAAAGAAGGAGCAGAGGACAGATCAACTGCTTTTTTGATTTCAGAAACTCATTAAAGTCCTGTCTGTCCTCATATAGTGACTCTCAATCTCTGGGTCTGCCATAGTGCCTGTAATCCCAACCCATCGGGCCACTCTTTTATATTAAGGTATTATATTCAAAAGGAGCATATTACCATGTGCATCCCAGCTCCGACACAATGGGGCATTATCTGAGCACGTAATAAGTGCTCAGTGTCTATCTTCTAAATGGATAAATGAAAGGATGGATGCATGATAATACACAGTAGGTAGTTTGGATGGAAGGAAAACAGGAGGAGGAAAGGAGTGAGAGGTATGATTGTAAAATTAACATTAGAGTAGGCGACACTGCATTCAGGCACAGGAGGCTGGAATGGGTGATCCAAAATGAGGAAAGGTGATATAAGAGGGAAAATAGGAAGTCCTGAAGCTAATAGCCATCTCCTTTCTAGTGTTTCCTATGGCCAGTTGGTTTTTAAGCAAAGCATGTTGAGGGAATAAAAATCAAAGCCTGTCTCTATTCTAATGGGGACATGAGGCAAGGAGGAAAAGTTAGGTGTTTGTGATTTGCTGTCGCTCATGCATAATCCCACAGGCCCTATTTCTGGCCTTCTGCCATTCATGGGGCCAGGGAACTGAGAAGCAATGGAATCTTTCTGACTGCTGATTTAATTAAGTGTGGCTAGTCTGTGACAGAGGCTGACTCGGCACCAAGCCAAAGTCACAGGTGAGTTGGTCATGTCACTGATGGGTGAGTTGAGCCTCATGTTTGACCAAATCAACCAGTCATTTGGGATATCTGAAGACTTAGGGAAAGCAATTGATCCTGCTATGGTGCTGGAAGACACTGGTGATTTGGTTAAAACCCATCTCTCTCTACATATATATATAGTAAAGAACATACTGGCTAATTCAGGCAATCTGACAGTCTGGGGTAGCTACAACTTTAGTGATACCAAGTATTCAACATTATGTAGTAAAAACCATGTTTGACTTATATCTTTTTTCATCTCACTTAATTGTTGTGGACATTGTGCTGACATACCTAAGGGTGGTTTGGAAACAGTTGGCATGTTTTCTTTATGTATTTTTCACCTCTGCCATCTGTAACTGGGAAAGGGTATCCTTCCTCCTGCCAGTTCTTCCCAGCTGAAGTCTACACAACTTTTACCCAGACATCAGAAACAGCTGTCTCAGGCAGACGGTGCTTGACTCCAGGTGGGCGCTCAGCAGCAAGGGCAGGTGAGATAATGAGCAACAATAAAGTCCTTTTCAAGGAGGTGGGAGTCTGTTGGAGGGGTGAATTGGTTAGCATATGCTGGCCCTTACTTGGCTTCTAGTATTTGTTCTTCTGTGCAGCTTGTTTCTCAGTGTGATATCAGATTTACTTTTCCTTCTCTTCCTCCTTTCCTGCCTTCTTTTCTCCCTTCATTTACTGTGCATGACACTGTGCTTGATGCCACAGAAGAGTCAAAGATGATGCAGCTATCACCCCTACCCTCAAGGACCCAGCCACACTCTATCTAGGAAAAAGGCAAATCGAACGCAACCATGTTGCTAATAATAATAATAATAATAAATGAAGAAAAGATAAGAAGAGATTAAGCATTTGGAGTTCAGGAGAAAGGAAGTAGATGTGTATTTGGGCTTCATAGAGGAGATAAATATTGTACACACATAGGCCTAAAAGGACAGGTGGGATTAGAATGGTTTCAGTGCATGGGGCCATCTAGAAAATTATATGCAGGGGGAAAGGATAGAATAAAGATGTAAATGCAAAAATAAATTAGAGTAGTGTAGTTAAAGAAGTCAAAAGTCCTGGAGAGAAAATACAGGTAGGTGGGTAATAGGAATAACAGTCTTGCCCTGATGAAACAGTGGCAGAACAAAGAAGGTATCAGACGCCAGGTTAAGGATGTTGGACACATTTTGGCCATCCGTTGGGAACCATGGAAGATTTCTTAGCAGTTTATGATACTTAAACATATTTGGGAAGAATAATCTTGCATCTATGTGTAAGGTAGTTTGGAAGGGGGCAAGATAGAGAGTAGAGATAAAAGTTAATAGATACGAGTCCAGAAGATGGCAATTAAAAGCTCGTGCTGAGGCAATCATGAGAAAGCCATGAGGGGACAATGCTGGAGAGCAAGTCTGATTGGAATAAGCAGGACATGGTTCTAATAACTACATGCTAAGATGAGGAGTGAAGAGTCAGAAGTCACTGCAGCTTTGTGCTTTGATATTTGGTTGAGTTGACTTGGGAGAAAGGATGCTGATGGTGTCAATCTCTCTTTGATCCACCTCTGACTGCAGCACAGCTGTAGTGGAGAGTCTCACAAGGCCTCAGACTCACCCAGCTCTTGACCTGCATCCCACCTTGAGGGCTCTCTGTGCTTCTTTCCACATTGTGCCCTAGGACCTTCTTCAAAACCTAGGAGATTGCTTGGACTGCCCACAGAATAGCTTGAGTGTAGGGAAGATCATGCCCTGGGAGACTCCCAGCTAATGGGGAATGGGATCAGTGCTGCACCTTCAGTCCTTCAGAAGAACAATTGAAAGCATCTGTCAACTTCTCAGGAGGTCCCAGTGGAATGGAGGCTCCATTGCCCACAGCACTGATCCTGATGATGTTTCTCACATCAGTGCTTCCTGCTCCTGACTAATTCTCCCTGCTCAATCACTGTTACATGCTGGGATCACCTCCCATATGAACTACCTGCACCCACTTCTTGCCTCAAGTTTTGCTTTTGGGAGAACCCAGGACAGACATACAGGTGGAGCTCTTCCAAAAAAAAAAAGGTAAATGAGTCCAGAACTCTAGAGAGATGCTGGGGTTTGAGATATTTATTTCTAAATCATCTACATGAACAAGGCAATTGAAATTAGGGAAGTAAATACAATTATCTAGGGGAGAGAATATGGAGAAAAAAGAGAGAAGGGAAGAAAATCAGACCTTGGAGAATTTTCCATCTGGTAGGTGGGAAAAGAACAAGCAACTAATGCAGTAGACGGAGAATAAGAAGGGCAGAGAGATGGTTGTGGTAAAAGTGAAGGGATCCTGAGAGTGACCATCTGAGATGAATGCTGCAGAGGCCCAAGGAGGATGTGGAATTTAGAAAGTCTTTGAAAACCCTGCAAGAGCGATTTTGTTGGTGACAGTGAAAGCCAGTTGCAAGTGTCAATGAGGTAAAGAAGTGGAGGCCCAGAGCGTATATTGGAGGTCCCTAAACCTGGCTCTTTGGGTGACTTTAAAAAATACCGACATCTCACAATAGACCATCTGAAGTAGCATCTCCAGAGAGAAGGGCTTCTCTCTCAATTAGATTGAGGGGAAAGAGAGGTAAAGTGATAGTCTGATAGCTTGAGGTATCAAGGCATAGAGAAGTATTAAGAGTAAAAGAGAAATAGAGAAGATGTATCCAAGGTGGAGAGAATTAGTCAGTGGAAAGGAAGATGTTAAAGATGCAAGATAATGGGGAAAATGTCTGGAGAAGGACTCAGAGGAGAAGGGATCAAGAACATGACTTTCCTAAGTTTAGTTTTAATAAAGAAGATTCATTCATTCACCCATTCAACGAGCATGGACTGGGTTCCTCTGTGGCAGGGCACTTCGCATAAAGAAAGGACAAGTTATGGCCACTCCCCTCTAGGAGAGAAGGAGGTAGAAAGAATCACTAGAAAATTGTTAGATTCTAGGATAGAAACATTTGTGGTGTTTTCAATAGTGCCTCTGCCCACATACCGACTGAGAGACTCAGGAGAAGGTAAATTCCCAGGGCTTCAGTTTTCTCAGCTTTAACCACCACTCCCCTGGGTTGCTACAACAATCACACAAGAAATTTGTGCTAATGTGCCCAGCACAGTGATGAGCACACAGTAGGCCTTCCAGAGAGCTTAGTTTTCTTTATTTTGGAAGCAAAATACAATGACACTGCAGAGGAAGAAATGTTTTACTCTGCTCCAAGGGCTAAGTAAAGCTTTCTAGAAAAACTATTACTCAAACTAACTTGGAGTTGAGAGAGGAAAAGAGAGAGGCCATCTGAAAATTTGGTAAAGAGTCATTGGAGCAAAGAGCAGGGCAACTGGGGAAGGTAAATCAGATGGCTCTTGTCTTCCAATAAACAGAAAGCAAGGTTGTCATTTAAGGGTATGTAGTATGGGCTACATTGCATCCCTCCCCTGCCAAATTTATATGTTGAAGTCCTAACCCCCAGTACTTCAGAATGTGACTGTATTTGGAGACAGAGCCTTTAACAAGGAAATTGAGGTAAAATAGGGCATATGAGTGAATGAGCTTTAATCTAATAGGACTCCCTATAAGAAGAGGCCATTAGGACACAGACATGCATTAGGAGAAGGCAGCCATCTGTTAGACAAAGAGAGAGCCCTTGGAAGAAACGAGCTCTGCCAACATCTTGATCTTGGACTTCTAGCCTCTAGAACTGTGAGGAAGTAAATTTCTGCTGCTTAAGGCACTCAGTCTGCAGTATGTGTTACAGCAGCCCTAGCCAACTCACACAGTAAGGGTGTGGGGATAGCAGCAGATTGGAGAGATTCAGGAAAATGAGGATGGTTTGGAAGAACTCTGATGGGGACATTAGTTAAAGCTAAGGAAATGGTTCCCAAAGAGATGGTGGTCCAGCTCACCTTATGGATTGTGGGTGGGCCCATGACTTTTTTTCTCCCGCAGTGTTTGCTAGGGCAGCAGGTTGAACCTGCGCTGTGTTTGGGTTCTGGCACCAAGGGACTCACTGGTCAGAAGAGTGGGAACTTCCAGATTGGCTGAGGGCAGGTGAAATGACTGGCCAGGGGCACACACTCAGGGAGACAAATGAGGCCAGAAAGGACATGCTCCTCTCCTTAATCTGAGAGATTAAGGAGAGTTCTGGAATGGGAAAATAACTGGATGATTAAATGTGAGGGAGTGGGAGTTTGGAAAGGACAGAGACTGTATCACAGAAGGGTAGTGGGCTTGGAGGTATGCTCATGGTTTAAAAATAATGGACAGAACTTTGTCATAACATATGAGATGGAACAGAATGGTACAGTGTCAGATTTCCCCATGGAGAGTTAGGGTAATGGTATTCTCCAGCTTCCAGGGGTCTGTGTTTTAATAGCAATGTACTACAACATCGTGGCTTGAAGCCCCTTGTTGTTGGGTGGATGTGTGAGGCCTTGGACCCTTAATATCTTCCTAAAATTATTATGCTCTAGTGGGGCTAGAATCTATGTCTCTTAACTTCCAATTTAGGACCCTTGATAACACTGTTCCCATTAGTAAGGCCATGGTGGTCAGGGCACTGGCATCCTTCCTCCACAGACAGATCATGTTTAAGAGCCATTTTCTCACCCCCTCTCCAAAGCCCATGAATTCACAGAACTCGTGACCAGGTACAGGCAGGTGAGACTATGAACCACATGATAGAGCTGCTTCTTAGACTCTCATACTCTACGGCCGAGACCTGATTATAGCCCTGAAATCATCCCTAAGTGCTCAGAGAGGAATGGAAGGAAATGGGAATTAAATATCTTGGGAATATCTTCAACCCAGGCCATTTTCTGTCAAATCTCTGCTTTAAATGATTTTCAACATTTTTCTTAAAGATATTCACAGATTCCAGTTACTCTTGCAATAAGCAATCATGCCCCAAGCCTAGGAAAGAGCCTGGCACCAAGCAGGCACTCATTAAATGTTTGCTGAGCGCTTACTGAATGCTCAAGTCTTACTACCTGGAAGTTCTTCCTTATATCCTGCCACCAATGTATTTCTTATAGTGTGGTTAGCTGATGGTTTCCGCTTCTCTAGCAACAGTTCTTAGCTTACTTGTCAAAACACACTGGTTTGCCTCATCTGTTTTGAGGTACACTGCAAGTAATTTGTTACCAATAATAAAACATCACATCTGAGAAGGTGATTTTGTAAATAGAGAAAATTCGAAAGAGTGCTTATCATAACGTCTCTCTTGCTTTACTTGCATTTCAGTTTGCTTTCTTGAGTGGGAGGGCAGTGGTAGAGTCACAGCTGGATAACAGGGGATTGTGTCACCTCTGTTAAGGCAGTGGGTGTGTTTGGAATATGTCACTTTCACCCGAGTGTCCTGACTAAGGAGAGAAACAGCTATGAGACTCACCGTTGGAACATTCGTTCCTCCACGTGGAATAGATGGCTACATCTTTAGCTTTCTCCTTGCCAGGATAAACATTCACAGGTCTGCCCAGTGGCTGGACATTCAGCACATTCCTGAAGAGAATTTTAATTGGCTGAGTGGGTCTCTGAGGACCTGCCCGCATTAGCAGGAGAGTGATTCCTGAGTGTTGCCCAAACATAGCAAGTGCAGCTGTGTCCTAACAACACAGTCCTGGGGACCTCTGAACCACATCTCCCTTCATAGCCTTGGCTATTTCAAAGAGATCATTAACAAGGTGGAATAGGGTGCCCAGAGGGTCACTGCACAATATACATTGCTACTGTCTTTTAATGGACTTTCTCCAGACATGGTGATTCTTAAACTGCAGCATCGGCAGCTGCTAAGGACAGGGAGAGCCATGCTGTCTGCAACCAGAGCCACCCTGCCAGTCCTGTTGAAGCAGATCTGAGCTTGGGCAGATGGATCAGGCTTGGAGAGGGTAGGAGGGGAAGTGGGTTTAAGGGGAGGGGGCATCAACAGAGAAGCTAGGCAGCCCTCAGAGGACTTTGTTATTGATTTAGCGTGAGGACTGAAAGTGGCAGGCAGGCAGGTGGCAGGGGCGGGCAGGAGGGGAAGACAGGTGTAGGCAATTGTGGGCAGTGATTAGCTGGGGTGGTGCAGATGTGGCTGGGGGTGTCAGCTGGTGGTGATTAGCATGGGTGCTTCTGAGAAGTGTTGCATCAGATGGTGGTTTCAGAGTCCAGATGTGAGAAGCCAGTGGTCCCTGCCTCCCCCTGCTTCTATACCCCTTTATACTCTCCCTACTATCCCAAGCATGCACTTGCACTTTCACCTTCCCTGCCACAACCACTCCTTTCTGGGCATTCCTCTCTAGGTGAAGGGCATGGACATCAGATTGTTCTCCCCTCAGTCTTCAGTTTTTCAGCTAAGTTCTGACATGATGACACAGACTGAACACCCTCAGACACTAGGCAAGACAAAATCTACATAATAGGTCAGTGCAGTCATGCTTATTCCCATGAGAAATGCACCTGGTGACAGAGGACTTTTATACCCCAGTGTCTACTTTGCCTGTCCCCGTTTTTATAACCTGCCTAAAATTTTTATTAATATAAATATTTGTATGTGATTACAATATATACAAAAAGTAAATACACCAGCATAACTCCCACCCAGATCAAGAAATAGAAAATTCCCAGCACTCCGCTGGACCCCATTCCAGCCACTAACTTCTACCTTTGTCTCCAAAAGTGATCACTTGACTTCAATCACCATAGATTCATTTTGACTGTTTTGGAACTTTATATAAATGGACGCATACACAGTACATTATGTTGTATCTACCTCTTTTTTGCTTAATAATATGTTTGTAAGCAACAGTTTGTTCTTTTTCATTGCTGCGTATTATCCTACTTCTAAGTAAATCGCAATTATCGGTTCCAGTGTTGAGAAACATTAGGGCTGTTTCTGGATTGGGGTTATATGAATAATGCTGTTCTAATCACTTTAACAGGTCATTTAGTGGTTATACACATATATTTCTATGTAGTTAACAGTGAAATTGCCAGAATCATAGGGCATGGGTATATTTAGCTTTAGTAGAAACAATTTGATAGAAAGCATTTTGCAAAATAATAGTGCCATGTCTCTGCTATCTCGGGATTGGCTTGCCCTCAGCCAGAGGCCCTGGAGCTGGTAGGAAACTAGCCACCATCAACAGCTGCCTCTCTCAGGCATTTTGTAGGACCCACTGTAGGACTTTTGCTCACCCATTTCAGCATTTGATTCCTTATATTCATCCTCTCCTAAGTCTTGGCGCTTACAGACTCTCACAGCCTATAACCATTTCAGGTGCTTCTTGCATTGATGACCCCTTTAGGTATGGCTTCTGTGACTTACTGACCAGTTTATCTGCTCAGTTAAGCTCCCAACTACACTCCTACCCCATTCCACAAAGTTGGATCAGATGCATTCCAGTTTGGGCTCCACAGAGCTGATTCAGGCCAGTGCTAGTTTCTAGTCTGTCTGTTAGAGAGTGCAGGATGATTGGAGGTGGAGCTTGTCACACAGAGAAGAGAAGCAAGTGAACTGTAAGACAGGCAAATCAATGAAATTGGCATTTTTCTTTATTAATGAGCCCAATTTGTCCTGGGTTAATGGCTATTTACAAAGTTTCAAGATGCCTAGCCCTTTGAGTTTTACAGCGTCTTGACCATACTTTCTTGATATAGTGTGTGTGCGTGCGTGCGTGTGTGTGTGTGTGTGTGTGTTGCTATCTCATAGCATCTGTTTATTTCCATGTCCGCAGCAAAGTGCTGGGCACGCAGAAGGATGATGTGATGAAGCGCCATCACATGGCTGGTAGCCTGTGGTGAGTCACTGGACTTCTCGACTCCCACCTCACTGGGGTGGAAGGAAGAGTAACCACAAGGCTCTGCAACTCGAGCTGCGCCCGCATGATTTGGAAACAATCTGTGAAGTGAGTCACATCAGTTGCAAAAACAATTAAGTCAGTGGGAAAAGAAAATCAGTAAAACTGGTTATTTGGCTTGATTAAAAGAAAGCAGTCCATTGTTTGGTTACATTTTTCACTTCCCAGCTGGTCATTGTGACACTAACTGAGGCTGGGCTTGCCTACACAAATGCTTTCAACAGTTTTGACCGAGACTATGTCTACATGGCTCTAAAACCATCTGGCAAGTTACTCAGTGGAGTCAAATAATCCATCAACTATTTGCCTCAATGGTAATTTTAGGCTCATGACCATTTTACGGAGACCCGATAGAAAACTACCATAGACATTTTCAAGAAAGACAAGACTTCGAGGGCACAATCCCAATCCTATTACATTCTGTGTCTGGGAACTCAGTGACTTCAGGCAGTTCTAGGTAATATCTGCTAGTGGGAGTGGGAGGCAGACAGGGGTTAGGCGGAGTTCAGAGCTGTGAAATGCAGAGATGATTCCCCCAAGTCATGCTGACTGAACACTTTGCTTTCACCCTAGATTGTGGAGTGAACAACCCCGAAGAAACAAACTTCTAATTCTAGCCTTTTGGAGATTATTAACCCAACTCTCAGATTTTAGAGATGAGGAAAGGGAGGCCCAGGGAGGTGAAGAAACATGTGCAGGATCAGAGAGGTGAAAAATGAGTGTTTGCTTGGCTAAGTTCAACTGTACCTACTTGTCTCCAGAGACTGCTCAGGACCTAGAACACCCTGATACAACATAGGCACTTGTCATGGAGATATTCCATCAAAAGTGGAATAGGGCATGAAGGAGAATTATCTCCTAAAAGCTGGGAAGTTTCTCCTAATCCTTTTTAGGGTACCTTCCCTGTATCCCAAATGCTCTTCAACTGCCCAGGGCTCATGTCAGTCTCCACAGAACAGTGTCCCAAGTAGAGGGGAATGTGTATGATGCCACGTTGGCTGAAGTGTGCTCTAATTGCGCAGATATTCCCATAAATGCTATTTTATTAAGCTGAGCTACACTAAATCTGTCATCTCCGTAAGTAACACCACAGCGCATCTGTAGGTAAGTTCAGAACACTGCAGTGAGCCATGCTGGGCTATTAGTTTCAATTCAGCGCTGTTACCTGTAAGTTACAGCATCTCAGGGGCAAAACTTAGGCACTGAGTTTATAAGATTTGGTTCCTTACAGATGCCTTCAGCTCTCCAAAACAACAGAAATGATCAAAGATGGAGGCAAGAAGACCAGAGAACCCTAAATATTTACTGTCTCCAATGTGTTTGGAAACAGCTTGGACCAGTGTAGAGTGCTGGAACAGAGAGTCAAGAGCATCAGGTTCGATTCCCACCGTTACAAACTGCTCAGCCTATGGAAATTACTTCATTTTTCAGGCCTCACTCTTGCCATCTTTAAAATGGCAGCACATGTACACACTCCTCCACAGTAAACACAGAGTTCCTGCAAGCCAGGACGTTAAGTACTTAGGATGAAAATGATGACGATTAAGTCTATTCTATCACTTGATCTGATTCTCTCTGACTATTCTGTAGGGGGTAATTACATGGCCTGCAGATGATCCATAATCCACCATCTTCTGGTGAAAAGAGAGGAAAGGGGGTTAATGTGTGTGTGTATATATATATATATATACACACACAACTGTACATATGCACATTAACATTAATATGTATATAATGTATATACATTTTATATACACATCAGTGTTAATATATAAAATGTATATATACATTTTATGTATATAATATATATACCTAACATATACATATACATCTATATATAATTTATAGACATTATATATACACACACATTAACCGCCTTTCCTCTTTTTCCACCAGAAGATGGTGGATTTTATATATATATGTGTGTGTGTGTGTGTGTGTATATATAAATTATATATATGCATTAATAATATATAATGTCTCTATGTATATATGTGTGTATATATAGGCATTATATATAATGTGTGTGTGTCTGCCCCAAAAGAAATTTAAAATAAGTTGATATCTAAACACATTGTTGATGAACAAGGGCGACTATCTACTTGCACTAGAGAAGCCAGACTATTGCAAATGTCTTAGCACTTCATAGTGTATTAGGAATTTTCTAGAGCGAGCTGGCAACGTTTAAATCAGATTCAGTCCCACATATTGCACTCCAAAATTGAACACGGGCTACCATGTCTGGGACAAAGCTGAGAGCGTTCAGAGGAGGCTGCCTCTGAAGGGATAAAATTGGGAGGCATTTACTTTAACACACAGGCTTTAATTAGTTGTTGCTCATTAGAGGAAATCACTTTTCATAGCTTCTAAGAAATAAGGCAAACTTTTTCAAAATTTGATTCCATATCCAGGAGAATCTCTCTCCACAGCCTTTTCGTTGAATCACTGTAAAGTCTTCTCTTGCTTTTGTTTGTTTATTAACTGGAGAGGAAAACTGAGTTTGGAAAAGGATGTTGGAGGGACACAAGTCACAAGAAAGGTTTTCTAGACCCAGGGAAAATATGCTTGAAGAAAAATGTCTCCAACTGGGGTCAGCAGACATTAAATTACAGACATGTGCATGATTTGTCCAGATCGGTTAGAGGATGTTTCTTTGCAGCAATAAAAAACAAGAGACATTAACAAGCCAATGATGTTACATAGAATTAAGTAGCATTCAAACAATGAAAGAGAAAATTAAGGAGCTAACCTTCCACTGCCCAGTTTGCACGGTCAGTAAAAATGCAAGGCTTCATTTCCACCCCATGCCTTCAATAGGAGAAAGTAACTCTGGTGGCCCATGACCATCATATGACCCTGGTCAGCTGTCCTATCAGGACCTACCTGATGGCCTTGGGTGACTTAAATGGCCAGCTAAATGCAATATGTTTTGACTGTGATTCTTGCCTGCCATGGTGGTTCCTTGTCACCTCCCTGACGCAAGCAATGCCATATATCACTGCTTTTCTGCAGGCGTGCCACCCAGATAGCATCTGAAAGATTGTAAACAGGATGATTCACAAACTGGTGGCAGCAGCTAAAAGCAGTGCAGTTCGCGACCCTCAGCACACGCCAAGATTCTAAATGGGATGTTGCAACAACAAAGCAGCCTGAAGATTCTAAAACAAGACGGTGTCACCAGGACATTCATAGGGTGCTGTAACCTGTAACTGACAAGCATACCCATCATCATTTCTCTTTGGGCATGCTGCATCCTTGCGCTCCACTCGGCCTCCTGTTGCATTGCTGCTATTTATTTGCATCTACAAGCAGGGGAGCAAGTATGCTGTGGAAATAGCCCCAGAGAGGTGTCTGATTCCCATAGGCCCTTGCAGCCAGCTACAACTGAATGATTTCCAATATCAGTTACTGAAAATTCTGACCATGATATGCAGACCATGGCAGATCTTAATGACAATAATATCATCTCACATTTTGATGGCGTTTAACAGTTTACAAAGTGCTTTCACATACATTATCACATTTAATCCCAGTGAGGTCAATAGTCTTCTTCTCCATTTTATTGGCACTTTGGTGTAGTGGAAAGAGCTGTGGAATCAGACAGACTTAAGCTCAAATTCTGGCTCTGACTACCAAACCACGGACAATTTGCATCATTTCTCTCCCTTTTCTTACCTATAGGATGAGGAATCATTTCTATATCCAAGGTTTGTGGTGAAAATTAAATAACATATGTAAAGACATACAATATAGGGCCCAATGCATAGAAGTACTCGATAACCATTAGTTTCTGTCCACTTACAAAGGAAGAAAATGAAGCTTAAGAGGTTAAGGGAGTTGCTCAAAGTAATAGCTAGTAAATGGCAGAACTGAGACTTCATTTATTTTACAAATATTATTGAACACCTACTATATGCTGGTGCCTTGGGCATAGGAAAGTGGATGAGTCATAATTCTAGTTTTTGAGATGTTCACAGTAGAGCGGTGGAATCTGAAATGCAAATAATCAATTATAATCGAGCATAATCTGAGAAGCAAAAAGTACTTAGGGAATGTCCTAAAGCCATAGGTGCACCCTAGAGTATCTACACAAGACATAACTCTGAGGAAGAGGAACCTTCCAGGAGGCAGCAGTAGAGTTACACCTGAAATAGAACGTTGGCAGGTGGATGAGGGTGAGCAAGGAGAGGAGCATTCAGGTGAAGACAACAGCGTGTGCATTCATCAGGAGGGTCAAAGGAGCCTGGCATATCCACTGCAGCACAGAAGAGAACCTGAGCAGACAGGAGAGAGAAGGGAGAGGAGGACGCAAGGAAGCAGGAGTGAGAAGAATGAAGGGGCTTGCAGGTAATGCTGAGAAGCATGCATCTTCGTCAGTCCATGCTGGCGCAAACTCTGTGATGATTTACAGAGAGAGCCAACCTGGTCAGATTTGCATTTTTGAAATTGTGGCAGTGATGCGAAAGATTGACTAGAAGAGGGGATAATGGAGGCAGTAGTTCAATGAGAGATAATTAGGCTGTGAACTAAGAAAGTGGCAGAGCAGACAATTTCAAGATGTATAGCAGAGGCAGAATTGACAGGATGTGGCCATTGATTGGATGTCAAGGCAGGAGAGACAGAGAGAACTCTAGGAGGACTCCCAGGCTATTAGCTTTGGTGGCTGGGTGAACAAAGGTGTCCCCCAATGACATAGAAGGAGAGGACATTTGAAGAGATGATAATAAATTCATGTGGACATGTTGACTCTGACAGACTCATGGATATCAAGAAGGAGGTGTTCAGTAGACAGCTAAAAATATGAGTCTGGAGTTTGGGAGAGGACTCACGATTAGATACATTGATCTAGGGATCAATAGTTTTTAGACAATGGTTGAAGCTGTTTTTTTTTATGCCGAGAGGATAGAGCAAGAAGAAAAGTGGGTCCTGGAGAACTCTAGGGAATATCAATGTTTAGGTGCTAGAATGAGGATTGTTGGAGAGATGGAACTACCAGGAGAAAGGGAGAGCTCAGAGGCCAGGGAAGGCAAGCGTCTTTTGATGATGAAAGTAGAGGAAAGTATCAAATTCCACCAAAGGATCAAAGAAGATGAGAACTGAGATATGCCTGGGGTTTGGGCAATGATAAGATCACTTTGGCAACTTCAGTTTTAGACAAAGTGGTTAAAAAAGAGGTTTTTTTTTTTTTCCATGACCCAATATAAGAAAAATATTTTAGGCCAGGCATGATGGCTCACACCTGTAATCCCAACACTTTGGGAGGCCTAGGCGGGTGGATCATCTGAGGTCAGGAGTTTGAGACCAGCCTGGCCAACGTGGTGAAACCCCGTTTCTACTAATAATACAAAATTTAGCCAGGCATGGTGGTATGTGCTTGTAGTCCCAGCTACTCGGGAGGCTGAGGGAAGAGAATCGCTTGAACCTGGGAGGCAGAGGGTGCAATGAACTGAGATTGCACCATTGCACTCCAGCCTAGGCAACAGAGTGAGACTCCATGAAAGAAAGAAAGAAAGAAAGAAAGAAAGAAAGAAAGAAAGAAAGAAAGAAAGAAAGAAAGAAAGAAAGAAAGAAAGAAAGATGGAAGGGAGGGAGGGAGGGAGGGAGGGAAGGAAGGAAGGAAGGAAAGGAAGGAAAGAAAAGAAAGAAAGGAGGGAGGGAGGGAGGGGAAGGAAGGAAAGAAAGAAAGAAAAAAAAATTTTACATTGTGACCTGAGAAAAACTTTCAAGAAACAATACTTACACTCTGACATGTCATGACATGTCATACTCCACCTATTCTATTCTATTCTATTCTATTCTATTCTATTCTATTCTATTCTATTCTATTCTATTCTATTCTATTCTATTCATTCTATTCATTCTATTTCATTCCATTCCATTCCATTCCATTCTATTCAAATGCTGCTTGGCCCTCGCTAAATTGATTTTATGACCAACTAGTGAGTTTCAATGTGCAGTTTGAAAAAACAGTGGTTTAGACAAATACAGTTTTCTCACACAAAAATTATATGGAGCAAAGTTTGGGATAGAAGAAAGAACATTGGATTTTGAGTGAAGACACCTGATTTTCAGCATGACTCATTTACTTACTGACTGTGTGACCTTAGATGTGCCCATTAACCTTTGTGTGTCTCTCTTCTATTACCTGTAAAATTCAGATAATATATCAGCTGCAAAGGGATCTTCTGGGGATCAAATGCGATAAAATGCATGAATGCAAAAAGCATATGCCTACGATAGTCCTGGTCAAACTAAAATTACCATAATCAAAGAAAGAGCAGAATGGTGCATGGTGTATCCCGGTTGGCTCTGGGTCTGTCATCTGAATCCTGGAGCCACATCTCTCCAGAACATACTGAGAACCAGAAATGGAATCAAAATAATTTAACCAATCAAAACAGGTGTTGCTGCTATATTTATAAAATTCACAAAATTTACTGACACAGAAGCCTGTGTGAAATCCCATCAGAATCATTGTAGTCTTGTTCTAATACTATTGTAGCCATGTTGATTTTCTGATTTGTATCTATGGACCTGTGTTAGAAGGACATTTAATAAAATCCTATTGGAAGAGGAGCTGATAGAGGCAAGTATTTTCACTACAGTGTGACATGACAGCAAACAGACTGCAGGGAAACAGCAAGATGAAATCATTTAATATAGGCAATATGTAAACTTCAGCAAGCCCTGGTGGTATCACTGTATTAAGGTATAATACAATAATTGATTTTTATGATTCATTCAACAAACTACTATGTTTGAGTACTCAATATATGTACTAACCTAGGTGCAAGGAAGACAAAGATAAACAGGGTATGTTTCCTAACCCTAAAAAGTGAGCACACAGATGAATGAGACAGACACATACATAGATAATTTCCACTAACATGGTACAGTGAAGAAAAATATGCATCTGAGCATGATAAGATATTAATATGTCATGAGAGAAAAGAAGAAGAGCAGCTAGCCCAAAGTGGAAGTGGAATTCAGGTAATGCTTCTTGAAGGTCATCTTGCCCCAGATGAGTCTTGATGAAGATAAAGAAAGATGGGGAAACAATTCAGAATGATGGAATAGCCTGAGAAAGGCACGAAAGTATGAAACCTTGCATAGTGTAGATAATATTTCTAGATCATAAAAAAGACAAGCACAGGCTATACTTAAGAGGTAGGTATGGTCCTCAATACTGAGAGTCTTCTATACCAGGTTAAGATGTGTAGAGGACATCCCATTGACCAGTGGAAGTCACTAATAGGGAATGATTACTCTGGAAGCCTTATGGAGGAGGAATTTAAAAATGGATTAGGCACATAAGTTAGGGAACAATTGCAGTGGTTCAGGAGAGACATGTTGAGGGCATGAATGAGGGAAGCAGTAATACGGATGAAGAAGAGGGGTTATATTTGAAAAATATTTTTGATACTATATTTAGATGTGAAGGCTGAGGCCAGGTAATAAATGCTCCACTTCAGGGACGAAAACATGACCTAGACTGCCCAACAGTATTCACTTTCTTGAGTTCATGATTGAGTTTAGAGAAATTAATACATCTCTACAAGGCATTATAATATGAGGTAGGAGATGCTAAGTGTTGAAAGAAAGGCACAGACATGTGGCTCTAGGAGTTAGAGGAAAGAGGCATAAATTCCAACTGAGAGTTTTAGGGAAGTCTTCCTGGAAGAACAGGTGTGCAAGGCAGATCTTGAAAGATGGTTAAGATTTTGCCATGAGTTGATAAGAAGAAAGTGCATTTCTGATAAAGGAACAACCTGAGAAGAGACACAGGATGAAAGATGGTGTCATTTTGAGCTAAAAACACAGACTCTGGAGTCACACAAAGTTGGGACCAAACTTTGGCTCTGTCACATTCTAATCACAAAATTGGGGATAATTTGACACTTCAGAGCCTCTGCTCCTCATTTGTACAACAGTTATAACTATCATTTATATTATGGGATTATTGTGAGGATTTTTTCCTATTAAACTTGATTTATTGATTACAATGAAATTGACTTACTGCCAAGTTTTATACTTTCATGTGTTTTTGTATCAGTAACCATCATCCTTTTTTATTCAGCTTGGAGCGTTCTCTTTAGCATTTCCTGTAAGACAGGTCTAATGTTGATGAACTCCCACAGCTTTTGTTTTTCGGAAAAAGTCCTTATCTCTCCTTCATCTCTGAATGACTACCTTGCCAGATATAGTATTCTTAGTTGGCCGTTGTTGTTGTTGTTGTTTACCTTTAGTACTTTTTTCTTCTCCTGTTTTAAAGAATTTATTTTAAACCTATTATACCACACAATATGTTTTAAACACTGACATATAACTTCCTAATAAGATAGAGCAAAGACAAAAAAAAGTTTATCTTATTAGAAACAAGATACACCATCACTTATAGTCATTGTCAAGCATTACTGCACTTTAACTTTCATAATTTGACAAAGCATTCATGAAACAATCTGCAGACTAGTTTTAACAGACAATAACACTTGTAGACAGTCATGACTGTCCTAAGTTGTTTATTAATGTAGGAATTTTATTAACTTTACTTACATTAGTGGTAACGGTACAGCTGGAAAGTATTGTGCCTTCTCCAAGTTGCCTGGTGAGAACCACCAAGAGCGTGGTGGAATTTATGGCCCTTTCCAAGGCCATGGCTCTTTCAGCCTGCAGATATCAGCCCATACATCTCCCTGTGCTTGTGAACTGGTTTGGTGATTCACTGGGTGTCAAGATTTCTTCTGATAGCTTTACGGAATGGAACAATTAGGATAACCTCCAAAAATTTGTACGTGGAATCTTCACCAACCCAGTTAGAATTCAAGACTCTTAAAGCTCCACAGTGGTGTCCAGCTTACTCCTCTGCAGTGGACTGAAGGCTTCAAGCAAACTCTAGCTGGTTAACATCATGATGGACAGGCTTGTCATAAGTTGCACCCTTAGGAACTGGGCATTTTTGGCCACCATGGTGCATATAAATCCTATATATAATGTAACTTTGCTTGGCCTTGTAGCCCAGTTGGCATGCTTTATCAGGCCAGGTGGGGTGGGGATCCCTGTGCAGAGCAGAGAGCTGGCATTACTGCCAGCAGCCGACCTTCAGAAGAAAGTGCAAGACATCAGACCGCTTGTTCCATAGCTCCTGGATGTATTTGTATGCACCCATCTTGGTTTCCCTGACGGCACCAGACAGAAAGTCTCCTTTAGTACTTTGAATATATCATCTCACTTTCTCCTGGTCTGCAAGGTTTCTGCTCAGAAATTCACAGGAAATCTTATGAGCATTCCCTTGTATGTAATTTTTGCTTTCCTCTTGCTCCTTTCAAAATTCTCTTTTGTTTTTGACTTTTGGGAGTTTGGTTATGTGACTTGGTGAAAATCTATTTACATATTTATTTATTTATTTGCTGTCTGGTCAGTAAGTTTATTGTATTTATCTGAAAAATCCTCATAGAAAATTACTTGACTTAGCTCTCAGCAGCCCACTCCTGGGCTCTAAGGAAGCCTGCCTTGTTTTGAGGTCCCTGATTTTTCTTCTAGGCAAGAGATATTTTGGGATGGTTCCACCTCTTCTTTTTAGCCTGTTTCTTAGGCTTCTTCTCATAAATTGGATTCTTTCATATAGCAGCATGAGCTTTCTTATACAACTCCTCCATCAGGTCTGGGGTTATGTTGTTCTTCATGTATTGAGAGAACTGTTTCTTATAAGCAGCTTTGTCATCTTTCATTAGGTAACACATGTAATCTGCAGCATTCTAACCAGTGATACTCTTCTGATGTATGTCAGCATTAAATTCCTTGCTTTCAGAATCATAACCAGGGAATCATTTGGTACTGTGAGGGATAGACAAGCCTCACATGAATACTCATCATGCATATATTTGTTCACATGATGGTGTCCTAAAATTTCTGTAGGCTTTCTTTACTCTTTTTCTTTTTCTTTTCCATTTTGTTCCTCTGGGCAATTTCAAATGACTTGTCTT
Organism: Symphalangus syndactylus; assembly: GCF_028878055.3. Lineage (NCBI taxonomy): Eukaryota > Metazoa > Chordata > Mammalia > Primates > Hylobatidae > Symphalangus > Symphalangus syndactylus. Next base: position 132,966,974 of record NC_072425.2, read on the forward strand.
TGAGCTCACTGATTCTTTCTTCTGTTTGATCAAATCTATCATTGAACCTCTCTATAAAATTTTTCAGATCGGCCACTGGATTCTACAGCTCCAGAATTTGTCTTTGGTCCTTTTTCATGGTTTGTACCCTTCGTTGAACCTCTCATTTAGTTTGTATATTGTTTCCCTGATTTTTGTTTCTGAATTCTCTTGTAGCTCATGTGCCTTCTTTAAGACTGTTATTTTGAATTCTTTGTCAGGAAGTCTATATATCTCCATTCTTTAGAGTCAGTTACTGGTGCTTTATTTTGTTTCTTTTGTGGGGTCATGTTTACCCGATTGTTCATGATATTTGTGGCTATGCAGTGGTGTTTGCACATTTGAGAATGCAGGCACTTATTCCAGTCTTGAGAAACTGGTGTCATCAGGAAAAGACCTTTACAAGTCAGCTCATCTAGAGATTCTAGGAAAGCCATCTGACATGATTTGTAGGTGAGCTTGCTGCTAGAGGCTTAGGCAGGCTGGTCTGATGCCTGAGTGAGCAGATGGACAGGTCTGGTGCCTGAATCCATGGTGATGAGCCTGGAACTTAGATCCACCAGGGCAGCCCTAGAGTTTGGGTCTGCTGGGGGGTGGGCCTAGAGCCTGGGTCATTGGCCTGGAGCCTGGGTCCATGAGGGTGGGCCTAACACATGTATCCACAGGGGCCAATTTCAAGCTTAGGTCCACAGGAGCTGATGTGATGCTGGGGCAGGCTTTGAACCTGACTCTGCCAGGGCTGACCAGGAGCTGGGATGGACCTGAACCCTGAGTCCGTGGGGATAAGTCTGAAGCCTGAATCTGTGAGTGCCAACCTGATCCTGGGATACAGTGGGCTTGAGTCAGTAGGGGCCAGCCTGGACCTGAGGAGGTCCTGGAAGCCAGGCCTGTGGGCCCTGACCTGGAGTATTGGTCTGTGGGGGCTGACCTGGTGCTGGGAATGTAAACCTTGGACCAGTAGGGTCAGCCTGACAGTGGGGCAGACCTGAAGTTTGAGGCAGGTCTGGAGCCTGAGTCTTTGGGGGCTGGCCCAGCAATGGGGTAAACCTGAAGGCTGAGTCTATGAGAGCTGGTCCACAGCCTGGGGCTGCTGGGGCTGACCTGGCATAAAAGTAGGCCTAGAGGCTTGGTCTGTGGTGCTGGCCTGTAATCTAGAGCCATGGGAACCTGTCTGATGCTTGGTTCGACTGGGGTGAGCCCAGTGTTGGGATGTGAGCCAAAGTCCTGTGCTTGCTTCACTCTCCTTCCCCAAGCAGAGAGCATCTCTCTGTGCTGCCTGAAGTTGGAGATGGAGTTGATGCAGGTAATGTGAAACTATCCTTACTGCCCTCTCAAGTGTGTCTTTTAAAAATCTCTGTGCTGCACCCAGGTGCTGCAATCTCTCACCTGCTTTCCTTCGCTCTGAGAAGGTATTACGCATGTATAGCTATTCAAACTAGACCAGTTTCTAAAGACTGTTTCTGTGAGAGGATGAGCACCAGAAAGTCCTATTCCACCATCTTGCTGATGTCACTCCTGTTGCAAGTATTTAATGAAGTAATGTATATACCTGTGTTTGGCTCAAAGTAAGCAATCAATACATGTTAGCTGTTATTCAATTATGATGATAAAGTAGCAGGGAGGGGAGATTAGGTCAGGAATTGTCATGGAAGGGAAATGCATATAATGCAGAACCAAATAGAGAGAGTGAAGGTGGACCAGAGAGTCTCTTAAGGCTTAGGGCTGGGATAAGAAACTTGAACTTTATTGAGATGGTGATAGGAAGCCACTGAGGATTTATGCATGGGACTGGGGAGTTGAGCTGTGTTGACTAAGATTAATCAGCAGCCATATTAAAGATGCTTTAGAGTAATGAGGGACTAAAAGAATGAAGACTATTTATAAAATTATCATAAGACTTCTTCCTTTGCCCATTGGCTGATGAAAAAAAAAACAAAGAAAAAATCATCATAAGACCTCAGATGGGAGGCAATGAAGGTCTCAATTGGTGTAGGGTTAGTAAGAAGGGAGAGGAAATCTTAAACATGTGGGAAGTTGTTACAGTGAAATAAGGGGAGCTATCAAAGATAACTAAGTTTGCAATTATGATTACTAGAATGAGAATGCATAAATATTAACAATATAGTAGCACATATTAAGAAGACTACAGGAGAAGTGGGTCAAGAAAGGAGTTATAGGAGTCAGGAAACAGAGCAAAATGGTGGTTTCAGAGACTGTCAATTGTCCCAATATTCATTCCCTTCTATGTTGTAGAGTTGGCCACCCAGCTAGAGACTTTATTTTTCAGGCTCCCTTGTAACTGGGTATTGCTATGTGATTAAGTTTCCATCAATGAGATGTGAACACAGTGATGTGTACCACTTCTCCATTGTTTCCTTAAAAAAAAAAAAAAAAAGGAGGGGTGGAGCCAAGATGGCCTAATAGGAACAGCGCTGGTCTACAGCTCCCAGCCTGAGCAACACAGAAGACGGGTGATTTCTGCATTTCTGTTAGAGGTACTGGTTTCATCTCACTAGGGAGTGCCAAACAGTGGGTGCAGGACAGTCGGTGAAGCGCACTGTGCGCGAGCCGAAGCAGGGTGAGGCATTGCCTCACTCGGGAAGCGCAAGGGGTCAGGGAGTTCCCTTTCCTAGTCAAAGAAAGGGGTAACGGACGGCACCTGGAAAATCGGGTCAGTCCCACCCTAATACTGCGCTTTTCCAATGGGCCTGGAAAACGGCACACTAGGAGATTGTGTCCCGCACCTGGCTCGGAGGGTCCTATGCCCACAGAGTCTGGCTGATTGCTAGCACAGCAGTCTGAGATCAAACTGCAAGGCATCAGAGAGGCTGGGGGAGGGGCGCCCACCATTGCCCAGGCTTGCTTAGGTAAACAAAGCAGCCAGGAAGCTCAAACTGGGTGGAGCCCACCACAGCTCAAGGAAGCCTGCCTGCCTCTGTAGGCTGCACCTCTAGGGGCAGGGCACAGACAAAAATTCAGCAGGAACCTCTGCAGACTTAAATGTCCCTGTCTGACTGACAGCTTTGAAGAGAGTAGTGGTTCTCCCAGCATGCAGCTGGAGATCTGAGAACGGACAGACTACCTCCTAAAGTGGGTCCCTCACCCCCAAGCAGCCTAACTGGGAGGCATCCCAGAGTAGGGACAGACTGACACCTCACTTGGCCGGGTACTCCTCTGAAACAAAACTTCCAGAGGAACTATCAGACAGCTGAATTTGTGGTCTCACGAAAATCTGCTGTTCTGCAGCCACCACTGCTGACACCCAGCCAAACAGCGTCTGGAGTGGACCTCTAGTAAACTCCAACAGACGTGCAGCTGAGGGTCCTGTCTGGTAGAAGGAAAACTAACAAACAGAAAGGACATCCACACCAAAAACCCATCTGTACATCACCATCATCAAAGAACAAAAGTAGATAAAACCACAAAGATGGGGAAAACACAGAGCAGAAAAACTGGAAACTCTAAAAAGCAGAGCACCTCTCCTCCTCCAAAGGAACGCAGTTCCTCACCAGCAACAGAACAAAGCTGGACGGAGGATGACTTTGACGAGTTGAGAGAAGAAGGCTTCAGATGATCAAACTACTCCGAGCTACGGGAGGAAATTAATAACAATAGCAAAGAAGTTAAAAACGTTGAAAAAAAATTAGACGAATGGATAACTAGAAAAACCAATGGAGAGAAGGGCTTAAAGGAGCTGATGGAGCTGAAAGCCAAGTATCGAGAACTACACGAAGATTGCAGAAGCCTCGGTAGCTGATGCGATCAATTGGAAGAAAGGGTATCACTGATGGTAGACGAAATGAATGAAATGAAGTGAGAAGGGAAGTTTAGAGAAAAAAGAATAAAAAGAAACGAACAAAGCCTCCAAGAAATTTGGGACTATGTGAAAAGACCAAACCTACGTCTGATTGGTGTACCTGAAAATGACGGGGAGAATGGAACCAAGTTGGAAAACACTCTGCAAGATATTATCCAGGAGAACTTCCCCAATCTAGCAAGGCAGGCCAACATTCAGATTCAGGAAATACAGAGAACGCCACAAAGATACTCCTCGAGAAGAGCAACTCCAAGACACATAATTGTCAGATTCACCAAAGTTGAAATGAAGGAAAAAATGTTAAGGGCAGCCAGAGAGAAAGGTCGGGTTACCCACAAAGGGAAGTCCATCAGACTAACAGCTGATCTCTCATCAGAAACTCTACAAGCCAGAAGAGAGTGCGGGCCAATATTCAACATTCTTAAAGAAAAGAATTTTCAACCCAGAATTTCATATCCAGCCAAACTAAGCTTCATAAGTGAAGGAGAAATAAAATACTTTACAGACAAGCAAATGCGGAGTGATTTTGTCACCACCAGGCCTGCCCTAAAAGAGCTCCTGAAGGAAGCACTAAACATGGAAAGGAACAACTGGTAACAGCCCCTGCAAAAATATGCCAAATTATAAAGACCATCGAAGCTAGGAAGAAACTGCATCAACTAACGAGCAAAATAACCAACTAACATCATAATGACAGGATCAGATTCAAACATAACAATATTAACTTTAAATGTAAATGGGGTAAATGCACCAATTAAAAGACACAGACTGGCAAACTGGATAAGGAGTCAGGACCCATCAGTGTGCTGTATTCAGGAAACCAATCTCATGTGCAGAGACACACATAGACTCAAAATAAAGGGATGGAGGAAGATCTATCAAGCGAATGGAAAACAAAAAAAGGCAGGGGTTGCAATCCTAGTCTCTGATAAAATAGACTTTAAACCAACAAAGATCAAAAGAGACAAAGAAGGCCATTACATAATGGTAAAGGGATCAATTCAACAAGAAGAGCTAACTATCCTAAATATATATGCACCCAACACAGGAGCACCCAGATTCATAAAGCAAGTCCTGAGTGACCTACAAAGGGACTTAAACTCCCACACAATAATAATGGGAGATTTTAACACCCCACTGGCAACATTAGACAGATCAACGAGACACAAAGTTAACAAGGATATCCAGGAACTGAACTCAGCTCTGCAAAAAGTGGACCTAATAGACATCTACAGAACTCTCCACCCCAAATCAACAGAATATACATTTTTTTCAGCACCACACCACACCTATTCCAAAATTGACCACATAGTTGGAAGTAAAGCTCTCCTCAGCAAATGTAAAAGAACAGAAAATTAGCCGGGCGTGGTGGCGGGCGCCTGTAGTCCCAGCTACTCGGAGAGGCTGAGGCAGGAGAATGGCGTGAACCCGGGAGGCGGAACTTGTAGTGAGCCGAGATTGCGCCACTGCACTCCAGCCTGGGCGACAGAGCCAGACTCCGTCTCAAAAAAAAAAAAAAAAAAAGAACAGAAATTATAACAAACTGTCTCTCAGACCACAGTGCAATCAAACTAGAATTTAGGATTAAGAAACTTCTCAAAACCGCTCAACTACATGGCAACTGAACAACCTGCTCCTGAATGACTACTGGGTACATAATGAAATGAAGGCAGAAATAAAGATGTTCTTTGAAACCAACGAGAACAAAGACAAAACATACCAGAATCTCTGGGACACATTCAAAGCAGTGTGTAGAGGGAAATTTATAGCACTAAATGCCCACAAGAGAGAGCAGGAAAGATCCAAAATTGACACCCTAACATCACAATTAAAAGAACTAGTAAAGCAAGAGCAAACACATTCAAAAGCTAGCAGAAGGCTAGAAATAACTAAAATCAGAGCAGAACTGAAGGAAATAGAGACACAAAAAACCCTTCAAAAAATTAATGAATCCAGGAGCTGTTTTTTTGAAAAGATCAATAAAATTGATAGACCACTAGCAAGACTAATAAAGAAGAAAAGAGAGAAGAATCAAATAGACACAATAAAAAATGATACAGGGGATATCACCACCGATCCCACAGAAATACAATCTACCATCAGAGAATACTACAAACACCTCTATGCAAATAAACTAGAAAATCTAGAAGAAATGGATAAATTCCTCGACAAATACACCATCCCAAGACTAAACCAGGAAGAAGTTGAATCTCTGAATAGACCAATAACAGGTTCTGAAATTGTGGCAATAATCAATAGCTTACCAACCAAAAAGAGTCCAGGACCTGATGGATTCACAGCCAAATTCTACCAGAGGTACAAGGAGGAACTGGTACCATTCCTTCTGAAACTATTCCAATCAATAGAAAAAGAGAGAATCCTCCCTAACTCATTTTATGAGGCCAGCATCATCCTGATACCAAAGCCTGGCAGAGACACAACCAAAAAAGAGAATTTTAGACCAATATCCTTGATGAACATTGATGCAAAAATCCTCAATAAAATACTGGCAAACCAAATCCAGCAGCACATCAAAAAGCTTATCCACCATGATCAAGTGGGCTTCATACCTGGCATGCGAGGCTGGTTCAACATACGCAAATCAATAAATGTAATCCAGCATATAAACAGAACCAAAGACAAAAACCACATGATTATCTCAATAGATGCAGAAAAGGCCTTTGACAAAATTCAACAACCTTCATGCTAAAAACTCTCAATAAATTAGGTATTGATGGGACGTATCTCAAAATAATAAGAGCTATCTATGACAAACCCACAGCCAATATCATACTGAATGGGCAAAAACTGGAAGCATTCCCTTTGAAAACTGGCACAAGACAGGGATGCCCTCTCTCACCACTCCTATTCAACATAATGTTGGAAGTTCTGGCCAGGGCAATCAGGCAGGAGAAGGAAATATAGGGTATTCAATTAGGAAAAGAGGAAGTCAAATTGTCCCTGTTTGCAGATGACATGATTGTATATCTAGAAAACCCCACTGTCTCAGCCCAAAATCTCCTTAAGCTGATTAGCAACTTCAGCAAAGTCTCAGGATACAAAATCAATGTACAAAAATCACAAGCACTCTTGCACACCAATCATAGACAAACAGAGAGCCAAATCATGAGTGAACTCCCATTCACAGTTGCTTCAAAGAGAATAAAATACCTAGGAATCCAACTTACAAGGGATGTGAAGGACCTCTTCAAGGAGAACTACAAACCACTGCTCAATGAAATCAAAGAGGATACAAACAAATGGAAGAACATTCCATGCTCATGGATTGGAAGAATCAATACTGTGAAAATGGCCATACTGCCCAAGGTAATTTATAGATTCAATGCCATCCCCATCAAGCTACCAATGACTTTCTTCACAGAATTGGAAAAAACTACTTTAAAGTTCATATGGAACCAAAAAAGAGCCCGCATTGCCAAGTCAATCCTAAGCCAAAAGAACAAAGCTGGAGGCATCACGCTACCTGACTTCAAACTATACTAAAAGGCTACAGTAACCAAAACAGCATGGTACTGGTACCACAACAGAGACATAGATCAATGGAACAGAACAGAGCCCTCAGAAATGATGCTGCATATCTACAACTATCTGATCTTTGACAAACCTGACAAAAACAAGAAATGGGGAAAGGATTCCCTATTTAATAAATGGTGCTGGGAAAACTGTCTAGCCATATGTAGAAAGCTGAAACTGGATCCCTTCCTTACACCTTATACAAAAATTAATTCAAGATAGATTAAAGACTTAAATGTTAGACCTAAAACCACTAAAATCCTACAAGAAAACCTAGGCAATACCATTCAGGACATAGGCCTGGGCAAGGACTTCATGTCTAAAACACCAAAAGCAATGGCAACAAAAGCCAAAATTGACAAATGGGATCTAATTAAACTAAAGAGCTTCTGCACAGCAAAAGAAACTACCATCAGAGTGAACAGGCAACCTACAGAGTGCGAGAAAATTTTTGCAACCTACTCATCTGAGAAAGGGCTAATATCCAGAATCTACAATGAACTCAAACAAATTTACCAGAAAAAAAACAAACAACCCCATCAAAAAGTGGGCGAAGGACACGAACAGACACTTCTCAAAAGAAGACATTTATGCAGCCAAAAAACACATGAAAAAATGCTCATCATCACTGGCCATCAGAGAAATGCAAATCAAAACCAGTGAGATACCATCTCACACCAGTTAGAATGGCCATCATTAAAACATCAGGAAACAACAGGTGCTGGAGAGGATGTGGAGAAATAGGAACACTTTCACACTGTTGGTGGGACTGTAAACTAGTTCAACCATTGTGGAAGTCAGTGTGGCGATTCCTCAGGGATCTAGAACTAGAAATACCATTTGACCCAGCCATCCCATTACTGGGTATATACCCAAAGGACTATAAATCATGCTGCTATAAAGACACATGAACACGTATGTTTATTGCGGCACTTTTCACAATAGCAAAGACTTAGAACCAACCCAAATGTCCAACAACGATAGAGTGGATTAAGAAAATGTGGCACATATACACCATGGAATACTATGCAGCCATAAAAAATGATGAGTTCGTGTCCTTTGTAGGGACATGGATGAAACCGGAAAACATCATTCTCAGTAAACTATCGCAAGGACAAAAAACCAAACACCGCATGTTCTCACTCATAGGTGGGAATTGAACCATGAGAACTCATGGACACAGGAAGGGGAACATCACACTCCGGGGACTGTTGTGGGGTGGGGGCAGGGGGGAGGGACAGCATTAGGAGATAGACCTAATGCTAAATGACGAGTTAATGGGTGCAGCAAAACAACATGGCACTTGGATACATATGTAACAAACCTGCACATTGTGCACATGTACCCTAAAACCTAAAGTATAATAATAAAAAGTAAAAAATAAAAAAATAAAAAAAGAATACCATGAAAAAAAAAAAAGGAGGGAGGAGGCTACTTGTTTTGCATTCTTCTTTCCAGTTCCTGAAGGTCTGTACAGGAAAGTGGCATTCAGGATTCACATTCCACCACGTAGGCAAAGGCAACATCCAAGGCAGTGGTATTGGGATAGCACGGACCCTAGCAGAGCTATTCCCACTCCCATAGCCCTCAGACCTCTACCAGCTCAGATTTTCACACAAGAGAGAAATAAACCTTGTGTATTGTTTAGACCATGTTATTTCGGCTTACGTTAAAGCAGCTGAAACAGTACGCTAACTAATAGAGAGATGATTATGTTTATGGCATAGCAGAATGTGGAGGTGGCCGGGAGAGAGTTTGGATAGAGGCACTATAGCCATAGAGATAGGCTGAGGTGGAGATGTCCATCTAAGGGTCATCTGGATGATAATGATGATTTAAACCATCTAATGAATGAGATTGCTAAGGGAAACACTGGTGAGAAAGGAGAAGGATTGCTAAGGGAAACATTGGTGCAAGAGGACCACAGAGAACGCTGACAGTGCATTTGGTAGGTGGAGGGAGGAAGAAAAGGAACAGAGATTGAGATGGAATTAGAGATAGATATGGAAAGGCAGGGTGTTACGAAGGAAACCAAGAAAGCAGAGGAAACTAACGAATGGCAGGGGAAGTAGGAGGAGTTTTTTTCCATGAGAAAGATTGGCCAACAATGTCAAATTCTGCAGACAGATCACAGAGGATCAGAACTGAGAAAAGGTCACAGAGTTTGGGGAATTTGAGTTTACTTATGGCAGGAGGTGATCTAAAACAAGTCAAATTATGTTCAAAATAATCTGCTTTAAAAGACAGGACATTTTATAGTAAAATTTACAGATCAATCTAAAATTAATTTTTTAAAAGTAGGGAGCAAACAATTTATGTGTCTATCTTCCCCTCATGCTGTAGAGCTCAATCCTGCCTTCCTTTCTACTCCCCACCCAATATGAGTTGGAGTTAGTGACTGGCTTCCACAGGAAAGAACACAGAAAGGGCAAAAAAATAGTGACTTTACAGTTTAGAAACTTGACAAACACTATCTACTTCAACCAAGTGATGAAGGTCAACCGCAGCAGTGATAAGTCACATGGATATAATGCACCCCCTGATATGATGTGATGAGAAGAGCAATTCAGCTCGGTGGTAGGCTTTCTCCAAGCCCATAACCCCAGTTTAAACAGTAGAAAAACATCAGACATACTCAAATTGAAGGACATTCCACAACATAACTGACCAGTACCCTTCAAAACTGCCAAGGTCATGAAAAACAAGGAAGGACAGAGAACCTGTCACAGACCAGCGACTAAGGAGATATGATGACTAGGTGCCATGGGGCACCCTAGATGGGTTCCTAAAACAGAAAAAAAAAATGATCAATAATGGAAAAACTGACGCAATTCAAATAAAATCTGGACTTTAGTTGACAGTATTGTGCCAATGTTAATTTTTTAGTTTTGACAAATATTTCATGGGTACGTGAGATGTTAACAAAGAGCAAACTGGATGAAAGATATACTCTCTCTACTTACTATCTTTGTAACTTTTATGGAAATCTAAAATTATTGCAAGATGCAAAGTGTATTTTTTAAAAAGTATAAGGCAAGGGCAGAGCTTTGTGATAGTGACTTCCAGGAATAAGCAAGGTGGAAACAGAAAATATCTTCCCCACCCTTCCCCTCCTCCTTCTCCCTAAGAAAAGTTTTTCCATTAGTCCATTATTACGGTACAATGGAATGTTCAATTTCACACTGCGGGCGACATTCCATGCCAACTAGAATAGTTAATGCAACTTTACGTTTATGACTCTGCTTGGGTGTGAATTATTGTGTTTATGAAAATCTCCATATTAATGTCTGATTGTAAATCATTCTGCCGGCTCCTTTTATTAATAGCTCAATTCCCACTACTCACTGCTGCAAGCCATTCAAATTACCGCAACTGTACAGGAAAGGGGCTGCTTCGCATTTATTTACCGTCTACATCCAACCATCCTGGGCTTTGCTCTAAAGCCCCATCCTCTGAACTGCTCAAGTCAGTTGTTTTTGACTGGGTTTCTTTGTTGGTGAGTTTGAGCAGCTTCTCTGAGAAGTAGCATTTCTTACTCTATGTCCCTACATTTTCTGCTCTTTAGAAATACTCACTGGAAAGTGGCTTTGGCATGGATTCTGAAGTTAGACAGATTTGGGTTCAAATCGATGATCTTAGTAAGTCATTTAATCTCTCTGAGCCCGTTTTCTCATCCACAGTGGGAATCATAACACATACCTTGTAGAGCAGTATGAAAATTAAATATGATGATGTATGTAAAGTTGTTAGTACAGTTCCTGGCACATAGAAAGTGCTTAAGGGTCCTTTTGTTATGGTAATCATACCAACAATAATGCTAACAATATTAATAGCGGATATAGTAGAAAGGATGTGAGGCTGGCATCTGGAAGGCCTGCGTTCTGGTTCCAGTTTTTCTACATACTAGAAAGATGATCTTTGGAAAGTCGCTTCAACTCTGTGGTCTTCTCTTAGCTGTCTCATCTGTAAAATGGGGAAGCAGCCTTTCCTAGAGCCTTCCAGGGCTTCAGAACGGGTAGTCCCACCTGAGAGGTGTGTCCACCTTTATTCCTGCTTCCACCCCTTCCCCCGTCCCCGACCCCACTGCCAGTTCTTTTTCCTTGGGTCGGACAGTGCCTCATTGGAGGTGACAGAGTCTTCAGGAAGGGGCCAGACCAGGCTTTCTCGTGCTTCCTCATAGAACGGCTCAAATCAGACCCTACACCTCAGCCCCCTTACTGGCAGAAGGGTAAATATGAAATATCAGCAGGCAAGGAGGTTTTTTATGCTTCTGTAAATCATTAAAGTGACCAATATTTTCCTTTGCTGCACTTCTCTCACCTCACAATATTTTTTTTCCTGCAGTGAAATCCATTCCCCCAGCCTGGAAATGTGGGCACTTTATAGAAAATCTTTAGCTTGTACCAGCACAAATGGATGGGTCTTATTTCCTGTCTGCAGTTCATGGTGTTGCAAAGGCATTGCCAAAAACTATTGACTGAGACATAAAAGCAAAAAATGGATGGAAATGAATGGGGGCACGTTCACATGTACATTTACAAACATGATCAAGTCCGTACTTAAAGAAAAAGATTCCACAAAGTTACCTCCTAATTCATAGCCCATGCTCAGGACCTCTTCTTCATGGGAGAAAGAAAAGGGGGGTATTACCAGGCAATGTGACTTGATAAGCCAGGGAAGGCCCTACGCCCCTAATATTTCCCCCCGATCCTTGTGCTCTGATGTTGGATATGGCATTACTAGAGATCTATCCACTGTGTAATTTTAAACATACAAAGAGAAAAACATGTTGAACTCTCCGGGATTCTCTTTTAATATGATACTTCCTAATAACACTTGTACTTTACGGTTTTAAAATGACTTGATATTTTGGTATATATAATGTCACAGATGATCTTCACAGCAAATTTGAGAGTGAACTCCCATTGTATAGATGATGAAACTGAGGTCCACAGGGATGGGCTGACTTATTAAACATCACATAAATAGGGAGTAAGACAGCTGGGCTCAAGCACAGTCTCTTGAATCTGGTCCCAACATTCTTTCCACTCTATCACATTGCCTCCTGGGAGTATCGTGAAATAGATAATTAACCTCACCAGTAAGGCTTCTTTCTGATCAGAGGGCTCCTGCTCTGTGTGAAAAAAAAAAAAAAAAAAAAAAAAAAAAAAAAAAAAAGCAATGGAGCCCGAGCAGCAGGGAAAAGGGGGCATTGACAGAGAGGGGGGTGCACAGCCCTTTGTAGGGGTACAAATGTCGCTCACTTCATTTACACCCACCCTGTCTGCAGAGTCCAACAGAATAGTCAGGAGTCCCTGAGTTTGGGCATTCCGCTACGTCAAATCCACCTGCACCATTTATTTACTCCCTGTGTGACCTATTTGTGCCCCCATTTCTTTGTCTTTGGAAATGGAATGATTATATTAATCCCACTGGGTACTGTGAAGATCACTGAGGTATAACAGATAATGCAAAGAAGGCACTTCCTCCCTCCCTTCCTCTCTCTTGCTCCCTCCCTCTCTTTCCTTCTTTCATTCCCTCCTTGCTTCCGTCCCTTCTTTCCCTCCTTTCTTTCCCCCTTCCCTTCCTCCTTCCTCTCCCCCTACTTCCTTCCTTCCTCTCCTCTTTCCTTGCTTCCTTCCTTCTTTCCCTACTACTTTCCCTCTTTCCTTCTGTCTCTCCTTCCCTCCCTCCCTCGTTCTTTCCTTTCTTCCTTCCCTCCTTTCTTCCCTCCTTTCTTCCTTCTTTTCCTTCTATCATGCCTTTCCTCTGTTCTCTTTGCACTATTTGGTAGCTTGGAACCCAAATAATCTGAATCACCTCATTTGAGGAGCTGAAACTGTCCGATGTCCCTCTCCTCCCTGGGCAGCATGCACCAGTCTTGTCCTCTGGGTGGTGTAGTCCATGGGGCCACAGCTCTCACAGGCAGAAGCCTGCAGGCCAGGCCCATGTATGGGCATTCAGCACTGGCTACACGAATTCAAATTGGGGACTTCCTGGACATCCTCTCATCTGCGACAGACCAAACAACCTCCCGGTGCCTCGCCTGCTGTGGGTGAGGCCTCCTTCCCAGGCTCAGGCCTGCAGGCTCTGCCCAAGCACTGCCCCCTTGCTTCCTCCGTCGTAAGTAAACTCCCCAGAAGAGGAATCCTAGTGCCTGGTGCTAAAGAACCCCCAAAGCAGAGGCGGGCTTGGAGTCGACACAGTTCCTTCGGTGGCGGGGCCGGGCAGCTCAGGCCTGGCACCATGATGCCTTGCTCAGCGCTGGGTGCCGCCTTGGCCCTTCCCCTGGCGCCGAGCTTAGATTTTCCCCACCCTCTTCCTGACTTCCCACTTCCATCCCACTCTCAGCGCCGCCTCCACCCAATCACATCCCCCTTCCCTGGACAGCACGGATTCTCCAGAGGTGTGGGGACAGCGGCTGTTTTATTTTTGTTCCTCCTTAGATGTTCTGTTTGTTGAGCGAATTGTTTTCTTCCTGGCTCCGAGCTGGCGGCTGACACGGCTCACCCGCGCTAATTAGCTAAGCCAGCTGGTGCGCTGGTAAGGTTTTTCTGTGCTCCTCGGTATGTGTTGCTTTTTTTAAACATGATCAATACCCTCTCCGGCTGGGCTCCCTCACACACTCCCTATTGTTCTCCTGTTTGCATTGTGCCCGAGTCCTGGTCAAGGACTCGGGGAGCCTCAGAAGACACTTTTCCCGAGGCTGGCGTTCAGCCTGGAGCCGTGGAGAGACCGCGCAGCAGATGTGGCTCGACCCCCTGCTCCGCGCCTACAGCTTGCAGTGATTTTCCGTAGCTGCGGACAGTGCCCCAGGAAGCCCACATGGATGCCAGACAGTCGGGTAAACATGAGAAATTGCTGTGTGGCTCCGGGGCAGATTGCCTTCCCTCTCTGAGCCTCTGCTTCTTTCTTGGTAAAAGAAGTCAGTTCCCAGTTCCAGTGTGAGTTTCCTTCATACTATGATTCTCAAAGGTTCAAAGGGCATCCGGAGATGGGGGCTTTCCCCGTGAGTAGGGGTACAAGGTCACAAACAGGACCTTGTTCACTCCTGCTGCAGTCCTGGAGTTAAACAATATAGACCTTTGCCAAGTGAGCTCCAGAAGAGGCCACAACAAGACAGGGGTGGGCTGAAGGCCTGACCCCCCTCCTCCAGCTGGTGCTGTCCTCCCCACCATTCCCTGGAGTCTGCCTGCTTATTTTGTGCAAGAGACATAAGAAGATTCTCTGAAGCTCTCCCTTCCCCACTGTCGTTCAGCTGTAGTGACTGGGAACCCACAAAGTGCACTGCAGAGAAGATAGCTCCAACACGTTTTTAATATGTATGTATATATTTTGTATATATAGAGTTGACCATTGAACAATACGGAGGTTGGGGCATCAACCCCATATGCCATCAAAAATCCACATATAACTTTTAACTCTCATGGAACTTCACCACGAAGAGCCTATTCTTGATTGAATGCCTTCCCAATAACAGTCAGTTAGCACGTATTTTGTGTGTGTATTATATACTGTATTCTTATAATAAAGTAAGCTAAAGAAAGAATGCTATTAAGAAAACAGTAATGAAGAGAAAATGTATTTACTATTCATTAAGTGGAAATGGATCATCATAAAGGTTTTCATCTTCAATGTCTTCATGTTGACTAGGCTGAGGAGGAGGAGGAAGAGGAAGCGTTTGTCTTGCTGTCTCAGGGTAGCTAAGACAGAAGAAAATCCATGTATAAATGGGCCCACACAGCTCACAGCTCAAGCCCTTATTGTTCAAGGGTCAACTCTGGGTGTGTGTGTGTGTGTGTGTGTGTGTGTGTAAATATAAAGTTTTTTTGGTAAACAGATGCTAGTTCAAATATGATTTTATTCACAACTCATTCTGGGGTTTAGATTTTTCCTGCTGCCTTCTTTGGATTAATAGTGTCTTTTGAAAATCTCTGACATACCAGGGGCTGCAGAGATTTTCTGGTTCCTCTCTAAGCTAATGAAAATTTCTTTTCTATTTTCAAAAAGAAAAATGGTGATAATAACAACTCATCTTCATTGATAACTTAGTGTGTGCTGGACATCATGCCAAACATGTAACATAAGCTATTTTAGTAATCCTTGTGATATGTGTATGTCATCCTTATTTTGCAAAAGCTCAGAGAGATTAAGGAACCTGTCTAAGACCACACAGGTAGCAAGGAGGGAAGCACAGAAGCAGGTCCTGGCCATTCTCTTCATAGCTTCAGAGAACCTTCTGTCCTGCACCTTCTCCTTGGTCCCTGGTTTTAATGTTTGGCACCACTGACTGCCAAGAAATCCATCACATCTGGTAATGACATGGAAGAGTGGAGACAGGACACTGACCTCAAGGCCAAGTCCATGTTTCCAGCCCTGACTCTATGATCTCCTGCCAAAACAAACAAACAAACAAACAGAAAAAGAAAAAAAAAACTTAATAAGCTTTCCAAGCATCTTTTATCCTCTTCACAAAATTACTATAAAATGAAGAAGATAATATTCATGAAAATGCTCTGAAAATTATAAAGCACTCTAGGAATATTTAGTATCATGTTTCGTTTTGACACTGGCCAAGCCAGAGACCAGAGTTACCTCTACGCATGGAATAAGTTCCCTCATCCCTTAGCAATGCCTGCATCTCCTCCATCAGCCCTGCCGCTGCAACGGAGGTGTGAGTGTTAAGCTTCCCCTGGCACCGATCTCTGCAGCAATCTCCAACTCCTTTCCTCTCGAGGCTCCCTCTGGACTTAGAGGAGGCCAGAATGGCTGAGTCAGCTGCATTTCCTTCTGTCTCAGGGCTCCCTTAAACCTGTTACTGAAATTGGCTCCGTGGTACCTGCAGGTTTGCTTGCCATCCAGCAAGTCCCCTGGGGTGGCCCCATTAATCACATTTGCTCTCTTTCCCCTCTCCGGCTGGCTCTGAGGACAGCAGGTAGGTGTGTGGAGCCTCTGTGTGTGTAGGTGTGCGTATGAATTCATTTGTCCCCTGGGAGCAGCTGGAGACTAAGTTTCCCTGCAATAAAAGTGAGTTAGTTGCTTCTTTCCTGATAACCATAATCCATTCCACTTCTTCCAAGGAAATGACAGGCCCCCGGGTGATGTATCCCCATGACTGGGAGAAATCGGCTATTTTAGTCCTCTTCGAACACGGAGCAAGTTCTTGGAGCTGTCCTGCGGCAGCCTGCCAGGCCCTTCTGCTATTAAGAACACCCTCTTCTAGTTTGTTCCCTGGTTTCTGGGCCCCCACAATGATCTATATGAGTTTCAGAGCTCAGGAGACTCCCTGCACTGCTCTGCCTGCAAGCTGGGCCATTCTTAGAGGTGGAATATACCAGAGCTTTTCAAATGGCTCCACCCAGCAAAGTTCCCTCTGGCAGACGAGCCTGAGAGTGTCCTCGAGGGAGGCTGGGGGCAGTGCCTGAAGCAGCCCCACCACAGCACATCTCTTTGAAGTCTTATGTTTTATCTCAGGAATTCACGTGAATTCTGCATTCTATTCCATAATACATATGTTTGTTTTAATACAAAAATGTTTTAACCCCAAATCTTCAAGTAAAATCAATGCCCCAGGAAGATATAACTTGTTTATTGTATACCTTTAAACTGCCTAGTTTGCCACTGCATGCCCCCAGGGGTACAAGTACTCTAGTTAGAGAAGCAGTTGCAATAAGGGCAACAACCATTAAAAAGTTTAAGTCTTCACAGCTTCCCCTCCCCAGTCTTCCGGAAAAGATCTAAGTCTATCTGCTTAGTTGTCATGTCTGTTGTTCTGGACACTAGAAGAATGGGGAGAGATGAAGAATTGAGGAAGATGCAGAGGCAATACTGATCCACAATGTCTGGAAGCTTCAAAATGCTTGTTGAATGAATATTTTTCCTTCCTGCTTTAGCTCAGTCTCATCATCAAGAATCAAATCCTAATCAGACAGTCTTTGTCTCAGTTCCTAACCCTACTCCAGCAGGTTATGAAGGTTAACAGCATGGACATCTTTATTATTTATCTGTGTTTCATTTGTACCAGCCTCGGAGAATGAAAGGTACCTTCCTTCTGAGATAGGTTGTTCTTAGCCGATATGACCCTGAGAAATTTGGGAGAAAACAACAGTTTTTTTTATTTTGTTTTGTTTTGTTTTGTTTTCATTCTAATTGTCTCAAGGGGAAGGCCATTTAAGAAGAAAACTTATATTGGGATTGAGTACACCAAAGAAGAGAAGTCCAGGGACTTTAGAAAACAAAAATGGGGAGAATCCATTTGGCTGAGAGGAAGCCTTTTGGCTGATTCAGGGGATTTAATCTGGATTGGACAAGTAGATCTAGCTGATCACTGGAGAAAGTCCCCAGAGGCCAGACGACTCTACTTAAAACAATTCAGAGGCATCTCTGCCCAGAGGTGGGGGCCTGTCCAGGTGACACGCTGAAGCTTCCTCTGCTTCCCTCGCTCTGTCTCCACTACCCAGGATAGTCCCCAAAAGGTACAACTATAGGCGAGATAAATGATCGGGCGCAAAGGCACAACCTAATATAATATTTGCAGTATTTCTCAGACAGACAAGGGAAACATCCAGCTCTGTGATTTCGCTTGATACAATAAAGCCAAACCTTCATCACACAAACATACAAGGAAGCCAAGAGCAAGAGAGCTGTAAACATCTCAGAGCAGCTCTGCAGACAGCCCTGTATGGAGACACATTTCAATGGGGGTGGCAGGGGTGGGGAGTAAAGATGAAGCTTGCCAAGTCACAGGCACTCTGATTTGCAGAGAGCGTAGCGTGGATATTTCAAATCATTTCCTTTTCGTTAGTACCTAATCTCCCAGCTGTTCTCCGAGCATTGGCTCAAATGCTGGGAAACAGCCTCAAATGTAAAAGCCACAGGGCTCCTTTAAATTATGTTGTCTTGCTACATTGATGTGTCATGTCAACCCAAACTTGTGGTGTGCAGCTTCTGGGAGAAGGCAATTTTGTCTGATGATGAATTTAAAGGAAAATGAGCCATTTTTATCAAGGTCACTTAAAATTAAAACAGTTTCAGTCTGGTCCTATGTGAGGATTCTGATGTACTGGAGGGAGGTTATTTCACAGCTACTGTCCCTGATCTCTCCTGCATCTCTCTGGGCTCTGGGGTCTGAAGAGACTAGGAGCTGATGGGGAAGTAGGGCCCTCTTGCTTCAGGGAAGTAGAGCCGATGTCTAGCACCAGAGCCCCAGATGGAACTTTGTCCCATTCACATTAATTGAATCCAGTGCTTTGAATTCTTACATATGCCTGTTCATATAAATTAACTCATTTGGCCACATGAAGCACATTGTATTGTCCCCACGTTTTTTTCTGCTGTGGAAACTGAGGCTCAAATGGGTGAAGCAACTTGCCCAAAGATCCTATGCTAAAATGTTACAAAACCAGGATTGGAATGAAGGCTTCCAATGTCAAAGCTTGGGCTCTTTCTATTCCAACAGGAGTTCTCATTCTACATTCATGTATTCATTTACTCCTTTATTTACATGCTCAACAAACATGCATTGGGCATCTACTGTGTGCCAGGCACTAGGGACACAAGGATGACTTACACATAGTCCCTGCACTAAAACATTGCAGAATCTAGTGGAACTCACAGTCTAGTCTTGCAATATTTATTCAACAAATATTTAACATTTAGTAGAACAAACAGCTGGTCTGATTGAACACAGTTCTTAAGCAGCTGTTTTCATGTCCCATAGTTGTCCTCGCTATTGTTTTAGAAGTGAGTGGGTGGCATCCCATTCCCCTTACTCAACAGGCAATGCTAACTATGGTCCATGCCCAGGAAGGCCTTGTCTCTGATTCATGAGGTCATGAGCCTTAGACATTGTATTTTTTAGAAGCTCTACAGATGCAGTCATTACCAGCTGAAAACCCAAGCTTTGGGGTTTCACAAACCCAAGCTTTAGGGAGGCACATTCCTTTGGGCATGTAAGTGTAATTTTGCTTTCCTGATTTTCATATTTTATTTGGGGCCTGGAAAAATAATGTTTCATTATTTCTTGGATTATTATATTAAGCAGACCCTCAGTCCTACACTAGACATTAGCAGGCTAATGTTGCACGTTTGTCAGCGGTTGAGAATCACTCCTTTGAAACTACCATTATTTAATTGGCTGAATATTCATCATAGCTCCTTCTCTACCCCATTTTCCCTTCTGAAGACACCCTCTAAAGCAGTGATCCCCGACCTTTCGGGCATCGGGGGCTGGTTTGTCAGTCCAAGACAAACCAGTGGAAGACAAATTTTCCATGGATCCAGGTGGCAGGGGGTGGTTTTGGGGTGAAACTGTTCCACCTCAGATCATCAGGCATTAGTTAGGTTCTCATAAGGAGCATGCAACCTAGATCCCTCACATGCACAGTTCACAATGGAATTTGCGCTCCTATGAGACTCTGACAGGAGGCAGAGCTCAGGCAGCAATGCTTGCTCACCACTCATCTCCTACTCTGCGGCCTGGTCCCTAGCAGGCCATGGACTGGGGA
This sequence comes from Symphalangus syndactylus, assembly GCF_028878055.3. NCBI lineage: Eukaryota > Metazoa > Chordata > Mammalia > Primates > Hylobatidae > Symphalangus > Symphalangus syndactylus. The sequence goes on from NC_072425.2 coordinate 132,986,849, forward strand.
CCCTGCTATAATGGACTTTATCCTTCACCTCCCACTACTTTGGAAAATGTCATTGATGCTGCCTCCTAGCCTCCCCCAGCAGCTTTGTTCATTCGGTGGTGCCACACCTTTGCCACAACTCTGCACCTGTTCTCTGTCCCCCTGCATCATTTTTGTGCCGCTCAGGCCACTCTCACCTGGTGAACACTCACCAGTACTGTAGACCCTCTTTATTCAGGCATGATTCCTCGAACCCAAGGCCAAGCTTAGCTCAGGGGGAGGTCAGAAAACTTTCTGAGACCAGGATAATAATGAAAAGAAAAAGAAAAAAGGATAATGGTGAAAATGTTCTCTTTTTTCACTCCATGCACACATATTTTGGTGCTTAGGATCATTTATTCCAGGCCTTCTGCATTCATTTCCACCTTCTCTTCCTCCTCTTTTTCCTTTTTAATTCTACCCATCACTTAATCCAAAACAAAATCATCTGAAAATAAAAACAGAATCTAGGAAATATAAGTCCAATGACTTTGTTCATTGCTTTTATTTTGTAGCCAATACAAGTGAAGCCAGAAAGGGAAAGTGCTTTTCCCAAAGGCGCACAGCCTCCCAGTGTCAGTAGCTAGAACTGGAGCCCAGAGTGTCTGAGTTAGGACCTTGTGTTTGTGTCAAGCCCTATCCTGAACACACTCCTCCAGATGGCAGAGGCTGCCAGCTCCGTCTCACGCCACTCAGACAAATACCAGGACAACTTCCGTGGTAGAACCAAGTAGCAGACAAGTTCCATGGTGGGTCAGGCCTGAAGTGCAGCCAGGCAGCCAGCAGAGTGTCAGCCAGCTGGCCAGGGGGTCATTAGCATTCAGGAAATATGACAAGCTTCTGCTCCCTGTCCACCGCCATGCAGCATGTGTCACATGACATGACAAGAGTGGCCCTGGTTTAAGAAGGGAATCAAAGGTAGGGCCATCTCCACAGCTGCAGGTTAATAGTGGACGAATTACACACTTGGAAAACAGTCTTCCCCTCAATGCATTATCTGGGCCGTTTCAAAGCCCTTTGTCTGGGCTAAGCTGGCTGTCAGTGATGTTTGCAGGCCGGGGACTTGCCGAAAAGATGTATTTTCTGACAGGGAGAAGGTCACCTGAGCAAAGGCCATTACCATGTGCTGCAGTCAGGTCGGAATTTCCCAGATCCCGGTCGATGTGGTCTCAGGGCATTACTCAAGCATTGGGATTAGAGCACTGGCCAAGAAAATGCTCTTCAAATTGTTCGACAAGTTATACGCCATGGGAAGGTCACTCTCTCGTTTACCCTCAGTTACCCAATGCTTAAAGCTGGGCCCTGGGGTCGGAAGACTTCTGGAGGTCAGAATAGGGAGCTCAGCAGATGGGGGTGCTGCTGAGGGGTGGGCTGTGTGAGGGAAGCTGGGTGAAAGAGAGAGACTGAACTCCAGCTTCAGTTTGGCCCTGAACTCACTGAATAACTGAGTAGGTCACTGGGTGTCCTGGGTCTCAGTTTACTCATCTATAAAGTGGGACTAAAAATACTTACTGACAGACACCTTTGGTACATTATACACAACAGATATAAAAAGTCTGAAAACTTAAAAGTGATATTGTCTTCTGAATGTAATTTCAGGAAATAAAAGCCCTTCTTTATCAGTCCTTTAAATGTGTATGGGTAAAACAAAATAAGTTATAATTAATAGGGGTGTCCAATATTTTCACTTCTCTAGGCCACATTGGAAGAAGAAGAATTATCTTGGGCCACACAAACAAAATACACTAACGAGCTGTATTAAAGCTGATGAGCGAGGGAGAGGAGCCAAGATGGCCGAATAGGAACGACACCAGTCTACAGCTCCCAGCATGAGCAACGCAGAAGACAGATGATTTCTGCATTTCCAACTGAGGTACCGGGTTCATCTCACAGGGGAGTGCCAGACAGTAGGTGCAGGACGGGGTGCAGCACACCGTGCATGAGCAAAAGCAGGGCAAGGCATCGCCTCACCTGGGAAGCACAAGGGGTCAGGGAATTCCCTTTCCTAGTCAAAGAAAGGGGTGACAGACGGCACCTGGAAAATTGGGTCACTCCCACCCTAATGCTGTGCTTTTCCAACCTGCTTAAAAAATGGCACACCAGGAGATTATATCCCACACCTGGCTCGGCAGGTCCTACACCCACGCAGTCTTGCTCATTGCCAGCACAGCAGTCCAAGATCAAACTGCAAGGCAGCAGCGAGGCTGGGGGAGAGGCGCCTGCCACTGCCAAGTTAGTTGTTTCATTAGGTAAACAAAGCAGCCAGGAAGCTCTAACTGGGTGGAGCCCACCACAGCTCAAGGAGGCCCGCCTGCCTCTGTAGGCTCCACCTCTGGGGGCAGGGCACAGACAAACAAAAAGACAGCAGTAACCTCTGCAGACTTAAATGTCCCTCTCTGACAGCATTGAAGAGAGTAGTGGTTCTCCCAGCATGCAGCTTGAGATCTGAGAACGGGCAGACTGCCTTCTCAAGTGGGTCCCTGACCCCCGAGTAGCCTAACTGGGAGGCACCCTTCAGTAGGGGTGGACTGACACCTCACACGGCTGGGTACTCCTCTGAGACAAAACTTCCAGAGGAACAATCAGGCAGCAGCATTTGCAGTTCACCAATGTCTGCTGTTCTGCAGCCACTGCTGCTGGTACCCAGGCAAACAGGGTCTGGAGTGGACCTCTAGCAAACTCCAACAGACCTGCAGCTGAGGCTCCTGACTGTTAGAAGGAAAACTAACAAATAGAAAGGACAGCCACACCAAAAACCCATCTGTATGTCACCATCATCAAAGACCAAAGGTAGATAAAACCACGAAGATGGGAAAAAAACAGAGCAGAAAAACTGGAAACTCTAAAAATCAGAGCGCCTCTCCTTCTCCAAAGGAATGCAGCTCCTCACCAGCAATGGAACAAAGCTGGATGGAGAATGACTTTGACGAGCTGAGAGAAGAAGGCTTCAGACGATCAAACTACTCTGAGCTACAGGAGGAAATTCTAACCAATGGCAAAGAAGTTAAAAGCTTTGAAAAAAAATTAGACAAATGGATAACTAGAGTAACCAACACAGAGAAGTCCTTAAAGGACCTGATGGAGCTGAAAACCAAGGCATGAGAGCTACGTGACGAATGCAGAAGCCTCAGTAGCCGATGACATCAACTGGAAGAAAGGGTATCAGTGATGGAAGATGAGATGAATGAAATGAAGCAAGAAGAGAAGTTTAGAGAAAAAAGAATAAAAAGAAACAAACAAAGCCTCCAAGAAATATGGGACTATGTGAAAAGACCAAATCTACATCTCATTGGTGTACCTGAAAGTGATGGGGAGAATGGAACCAGGTTGGAAAACACTCTGAAGGATATTATCCAGGAGAATTTCCCCAGTCTAGCAAGGCAGGCCAACATTAAAATTCAGGAAAAACAGAGAATGCCACAAAGATACTCCTCCAGAAGAGCAACTCCAAGACACATAATTGTCAGATTCACCAAAGTTGAAATGAAGGAAACAATGTTAAGGGAAGCCAGAGAGAAAGATCGGGTTACCCACAAAGGGAAGTCCATCAGACTAACAGCTGATCTCTCGGCAGAAACTCTACAAGCCAGAAGAGAGTGGGGGCCGATATTCAACATTCTTAAAGAAAAGAATTTTCAACCCAGAATTTCATACCCAGCCAAACTAAGCATCATAAGTGAAGGAGAAATAAAATACTTTACAGACAAGCAAATGCTGAGAGATTTTGTCACCACCAGGCCTGCCCTAAAAGAGCTCCTGAAGGAAGCACTAAACACTAAACATGGAAAGGAACAACCGGTACCAGCCACTGCAAAAATATGCCAAATTGTAAAGACCATCAAGGCTAGGAAGAAACTGCATCAACTAATGAGAAAAATAACCAGCTAACATCATAATGACAGGATCAAATTCACATATAATAATATTAACTTTAAATGTAAATGGGCTAAATGCTACAATTAAAAGACATAGACAGGCAAATTGGATAAAGAGTCAAGACCCATCAGTGTGCTGTATTCAGGAAACCAATCTCATGTGCAGAGACACGCATAAGCTCAAAATAAGGGGATGGAGGAAGATCTACCAAGCCAATGGAAAACAAAAAAAGGCAGGGGTTGCAATCTTAGTCTCTGATAAAACAGACTTTAAACCAACAAAGATCAAAAGAGACAAAGAAGACCATTACATAATGGTAAAGGGATCAATTCAACAAGAAAAGCTAACTAACTTAAATATATATGCACCCAATACAGGAGCACCCAGATTCATAAAGCAAGTCCTTAGTGACCTACAAAGAGACTTAGACTCCCACACAATAATAATGGGAGACTTTAACACCCCACTGTCAACATTAGACAGATCAAGGAGACAGAAAGTAAACAAGGATAACCAGGAATTGAACTCAGCTCTGCACCAAGTGGACCTAATAGACATCTACAGAACTCTCCACCCCAAATCAACAAAATATACATTCTTTTCAGCGCCACACCACACCTACTCCAAAATTGACCACATAGTTGGAAGTAAAGCACTCCTCAGCAAATGTAAAAGAACAGAAATTACAACAAACTTTCTCTCAGACCACACACAGTGCAATCAAACTAGAACTCAGGATTAAGAAACTCACTCAAAACCACTCAACTGCATGGAAACCGAACAACCTGCTCCTGAATGACTACTGGGTACATAATGAAATGAAGGCAGAAATAAAGATGTTCTTTGAAACCAACGAGAACAAAGACACAACATACCAGAATCCATGGGAGACATTCAAAGCAGTGTGTAGAGGGAAATTTATAGCACTAAATGCCCACAAGTGAAAGCAGGAACGATCTAAAACTGACACCCTAACATCACAATTAAAAGAACTAGTAAAGCAAGAGCAAACATATTCAAAAGCTACCAGAAGGCAAGAAATAACTAAGATCAGAGCAGAATTGAAGGAAATAGAGACACAAAAAACCCTTCAAAAAATTAATGAATCCAGGAGCTGGTTTTTTTTGAAAAGGTCAACAAAATTGACAGACCACTAGCTAGACTAATAAAGAAGAAAAGAGAGAAGAATCAAATAGACACAATATAAAATGATAAAAGGGATATCACCACCGATCCCACAGAAATACAAACTACCATAAGAGAATACTATATAAAACTCTATGCAAATAAACTAGAAAATCTAGAAGAAATGGATAAATTCCTTGACACATACATTCTTCCAAGACTAAACCAGGAGGAATTTGAATCTCTGAATAGACCAATAAAATGCTCTGAAATTTAGGCAATTATCAATAGCTTACCAACCAAAAACAGTCCAGGACCAGATGGATTCACAGTCAAATTCTACCAGAGGTACAAAGAGGAGCTGGTACCATTCTTTCTGAAACTATTCCAATCAATAGAAAAAGAGGGAATCCTGCCTAACTCATTTTATGAGGCCAGCATCATCCTGATACCAAAGCCTGGCAGAGACACAACTAAAAGAGAGAATTTCAGACCAACATCCTTGATGAACATCGATGCAAAAATCCTCAATAAAATACTGGCAAACCGAATCCAGCAGCACATCAAAAAGCTTATCCACCATGATCAAGTGGGCTTCATCCCTGGGATGCAAGGCTGGTTCAACATACGCAAATCAATAAATGTAATCCAGCATATAAACAGAACCAAAGACAAAAACGACAAGATTATCTCAATAGATGCAGAAAAGGCCTTTGAAAAATTCAACAACCCTTCATGCTAAAAACTCTCAATAAATTAGGTATTGATGGGACATATCTCAAAATAGTAAGAGCTATCTATGACAAACCCACAGCCAATATCATACTGAATGGGCAAAAACTGGAAGCATTCCCTTTGAAAATGGGCACAAGACAGGGATGCCCTCTCTCACCACTCCTATTCAACATGATGTTAGAAGTTCTGGCCAGGGCAAGCAGGCAGGAGAAGGAAATAAAGGGTATTCAATTAGGAAAAGAGGAAGTCAAATTGTCCCTGTTTGCAGATGACATGATTGTATATCTAGAAAACCCCATTCTCTCAGCCCAAAATCTCCTCAAGCTGATAAGCAACTTCAGCAAAGTCTCAGGATACAAAATCAATGTACAAAAATCACAAGCATTCTTATACACCAATAACAGACAAAGAGAGAGCCAAATCATCAGTGAACTCCTATTCACAATTGCTTTGAAGAGAATAAAATACCTATGAATCCAACTTACAAGGGATGTGAAGGACCTCTTCAAGGAGAACTACAAACCACAGCTCAATGAAATAAAAGAGGATACAAACAAATGGAAGAATATTCCATGCTCATGCGTAGGAAGAATCAATATCATGAAAATGGCCATACTGCCCAAGGTAATTTATAGATTCAATGCCATCTCCATCAAGCTACCAATGACTTTCTTCACAGAATTGGAAAAAACTACTTTAAAGTTCACATGGAACTAAAAAAGAGCCCGCATCACCAAGTCAAACCTAAACCAAAAGAACAAAGCTGGAGGCATCATGCTACCTGACTTCAAACTACACTACAAGGCTACAGTAACCAAAACAGCATGGTACTGGTACCAAAACAGAGATATGGATCAATGGAACAGAACAGAGCCCTCAGAAATAATGCCACATATCTACAACTATCTGATCTTTGACAAACCTGCCAAAAACAAGCAACGGGGAATTTAATAAATGGTGCTGGGAAAACTGGCTAGCCATATGTAGAAAGCTGAAACTGGATCCCTTCCTTACACCTTATACAAAAATTAATTCAAGATGGAATAAAGACTTACATGTTAGACCTAAAACCATAAAAACCCTAGAAGAAAACCTAGGCAATACCATTCAGGACATAGGTATGGGCAAGGACTTCGTGTCTAAAACACCAAAAGCAATGGCAACAAAAACCAAAATTGACAAATCGATCTAATTAAACTCAAGAGCTTCTGCACAGCAAAAGAAACTACCATCAGAGTGAACAGGCAACCTACAGAATGGGAGACAATTTTTGCAACCTACTCATCTGACAAAGGGCTAATATCCGGAATCTGCAATGAACTCAAACAAATTTACAGGAAAAAAACAACCCCATCAAAAAGTGGGCGAAGGATATGAACAGACACTTCTCAAAAGAAGACATTTATGCAGCCAAAAAACACATGAAAAAATGCCCATCATCACTGGCCATCAGAGAAATGCAAATCAAGACCACAATGAGATACCATCTCCCACCAGTTAGAATGGCCATCATTAAAAAGTCAGCAAACAACAGGTGCTGGAGAGGATGTGGAGACATAGGAACACTTTTACACTGTTGGTGGGACTGTAAACTAGTTCAACCATTGTGGAAGTCAGTGTGGTGATTCCTCAGGGATCTAGAACTAGAAATACCATTTGACCCAGCCATCCCATTACTGGGTATATACCCAAAGGACTATAAATCATGCTGCTATAAAGACACATGCACACGTATGTTTATTGTGGCAGTATTCACAATAGCAAAGACTTGGAACCAACCCAAATGTCCAACAACGATAGACTGGATTAAGAAAATGTGGCACATATACACCATGGAATACTATGTAGCCATAAAAAAGGATGAGTTCATGTCCTTTGTAGGGACATGGATGAAACTGGAAAACATCATTCTCAGCAAACTATGGCAAGGACAAAAAATCAAACACCGCATGTTCTCACTCACAGGTGGGAACTGAACAATGAGAACATATGGACACAGGAAGGGGAACATCACACACTGGGGACTGTTGTGGAGTGGGGGTAGGGGGGAGGGATAGCATTAGGAGATAGACCTTATGCTCAACGTCGAGTTAATGGGTGCAGCACACCAACGTAACACATGTATACATATGTAACAAACCTGCACGTTGTGCACATGTACCCTAAAACTTAAAGTATAATAATAATAAAATAAAATATAAAAAAATGGGGATGTATAATAGCAAAAGAAACTCCCCCACAAAAAAAAAAAAAAGCTGATGAGCTAAGCAAATATACCTCATAATGTTTTAAGAAAGTTTATGAATTTGTGTTGGGCCACGTTCAAAGCCGCCCTAAGCCACATGTGGCCCCAAACTGCAGGTTGGACAAACTTGGGTTTTAATCAGTCCTCCCAGCAATCTCACCAAATTAGTGTGAGTAAAAATAATTCAGACGAAGCTGAGAACTATGAGTGTTGCTTTCAGGTGATCATTCCCAGGTACTGGCCCAGTTTTGGGCAACAGTCCATCTTGCCCATCCCATCTGCTCTGAGATGTGTGTTCCAAATGCAAGTTGACCCCAAAATCTAGCCCTGATTTTGAATAGTAGTGGAGTTGGGCTAACTGACCTGTGAGATTTTTTGGTGCCAAAATGCTGCAAACCTGTGATTTTGTGGTTCAATATTAGACCCTTGATCATACAGATGTAATGAACTGCATCTGCTCTGAGAGATTTGGAATTGACTGGCTCATTAAACACCTTACAAAACACACTTGGGAACAGAGAATGCTCTGCTTTGTCCAGGATTTGTGTCCACAGGGGATAGTGGGACTCAGGTGAGAAGTGCACGCGCCACCAGGTTTTTACAACCGGCCCTTTGTTCATCATGACCCTACCTACCTAAGCCAGACCCACTGAGCTCTGCCTGCCCACGAAGGTGGACAAATGCTCACGATATGCACAGCGCTGCTCCCTCATCTTCCCCACTCCTTCTCAGCCAGCTCCACTTTGACCCAGTTCTCCAGTTCCCATCCAGTTTCTGTGACTCCAGTCACCCCTTCACTGACATATCCCTTGTTTCTTGATGGCTACGCCAGCCTCAGGCCCTCAGCTCTCCTTCAAGATCCCGGTCTTGGATTCATCCCACCAGCTGTGTCTTCCCAGCCTGCCTCGGTGGCAATATGAGGGGTACAGCCTCTCCTTGCCCACCACAAAGCTGTTTATCTAGGCCCAAGTTATTTCTGCCATTGCTTTCTGTGGTGTTAAGGTCCTGAGAGAGGCATGAGCTCCTTGGATTCTGAATGCCATGATACCATCACATCATGGAATCTTCTGGCAGGAAGAGCCTTTGGATCTCATCCTGTTCATAGTAGGAGCCTTTCTCCTAACAAACCATCATGCAGAACTACAAGACATGAACTAGATATTTTAAAAGGTGGGGGCTTCTCTGGTAGAAACAGATTCCTAAGTTCCATCCACTTATCCCACAGCCCATGCAGGGAGCAGGGGTATCCTTAGAGACCTAGCTAAGGATAAACCATTGATCTCATCCAACCTCTTGAAGACACAGAAAGGTGAAGTGACTTTTACTGTGTCACACAGCTGTAAGTAGTAGTGCTGAGATTAATAGCTAAGGCACTCACCTTCTAAGTCAGTATTTTTCCCTATACTTCATCCGTATCATCATCACCTTCATCTTTATTTTCATCACAGTATTCCTCAGCCTTTAATAAACATTGTCCACTAAACCAGCTTCCTTTTGTTGCTGTTGCTAACTTTGGACATGATCCATTGAGCCTACCGTAGTGTCTCTTCTAGTGATTCAGAGCCCAGGAAGGAGACAAAAATGGTATAGCTAGGAAGAAATCCAGATTGAGAGACAGAAGATCTGAACAGGGCCTCACTTTCCTTATCTGCAAAGTGGGAGGAACACCATCCACTTCGAAGATTCATTTGGAGAACCCAGTAAAGTGGCATCCACTGCAGTGCTTGGTGCTGTGCCACAGTGGGTGTGCCATGAAAATGCATTCCATTTGAATGGGAGACCTGCAGGGAACCAGTCTGAGGAGCCTTTGCTTTGCCTGAGTGGACCCAGCATTTCCAGCAAAATAAACTCAGCTTATTTCCTCTGCATTAACATCGCCTTCTTTGGCTCCTTCTGTGGCCTTAGCTGAAAAATAAATAAATAAACATGCGACAGGGTGAGAGGTGGGGAACGGATGTGGCAAAAGACAAAGAAAGAAAGAGAGAGGAAGATTGATTTCTGGGCAGAATTTATACCTTTTTGGCTTTTTCAAAGGTAAATGAATAGATTGTTGTTGTTTTTCAGCCTGCCGCTGAGAGTGTGCGTGCGCCTCTGTTATGTATAGACCCTTTTAAAGGCTTCTGGAAGCAATCCCTAACATTTTCTATAGGTGCAGACAGATAATTGAATGCTTTCAAAGACCACTGTGAGGCAGGGAAAGTTCAATTTTGCCGTGTGCTGGTGCTTGCATTGACGGAGCGCCCCGTGTGTGTGTATCCTCAGGAAGTTGAATTTCTTTTTTGCTTTCCTTCCCACTGCTGCCCCTTCACCCCTTGTTCTCCCCCTACCTCTGATGAAGCACTTAGAGAGAGGACAAGAAACAATATATAATCGCCCCAAAGTCACACCAAATAAACACAGCAAAAGCTCCCAGCCGCTTCTCTGGCTGCGAATGAAAAGCACTGCCTCCTGGCTCTGGGGCCTGACGGACAGGGGGCCTTTCTGCTCAGCTATTATTAGAGCCGATGTGGCAGAAGCCCAGGCAGCTCTGGGCGGTGGGGGGTTCTTGTTTTAATTTGTTGCCTGTGCAGGCAGAACAAAGCGACATAGGGAGAGAGGACAGGGGAATTTCCTCCTGCTGCTATTTCGCCACACGACAGCCATACCGTGTGTGTGTGTGTTTGTGTGTGCACATGCGTGAACTGGAGATGTCTGTGTGCAGTGCACATATGTGTCGGGGGGGCATGAACTGGAGATGCCCATGTGCCATGCATTCGTGTGTGTGTGTGTACATATGTGCATGTGTACATGCAGAGGCCAAGCTCTGAGTGTGCCCATTGTGTAGAACAAGAATATCTGCATGCAGCCAGTGCTATGTTCCCTTTAGGGCATGAAGGAAAGATGCACAGGGGGTTGAGATAAGGAGGTAAAGAAAGCCCACCCCTCCAGATTCATGGCAGATTCAAGTAACCATGACCATCAACATGTGCAAATGATATCTAGTTTCGTTCTCACAACTACCCTTTCAAAAACGTCTTTCTCATTTTACAGATGAAGAAACGGAGGCTCAAGAGATATTCAGTGAATTACCCAAAGCATAGTTCAACCGGCTCTAATTACAGTACAATTTCTGCTATATTTGGTGTGTCCTAGTGAGTTGTAGGGTAAAGCAGAAAGAGAATTTCTTAAGGTTTCAGATCCAGGCAGTGGGGAAGGAAGATTCAGCAGGGTTGCTCTTTGTGATGGATGGGGAAGGGCAGCAGGTATAGTACCCCTCCTGGTTTAGGGAAAGGGATGGCCCAGACGTTTCATGCCATCACTGTAATGTCTCCACTGCTGATGATACTAACAGCCACCTAAAGAGGGACATTGTGCCTCCTATGTGCCAGGCACTGGACTAGAGCCCTAGGTACCTGTTCTCCTATCCTCATGCTGTGCACCAGAGAATGTAACTCACCTGCTCAAGGTGAGCAACTAATAAACGGCTGGGCCAGGATGTTAACTGAGGCTCCTTCCTTAAGGCTTTATCTTCTACAGGGGTATGGAGAGGTAAACTCTCTCCTTGGGTTAAGAGCACACTACCAAATACCTAGGAATCCAACTTACAAGGGATGTGAAGGACCTCTTCAAGGAGAACTACAAACCACAGCTCAATGAAATAAAAGAGGATACAAACAAATGGAAGAACATTCCACACTCATGGGTTGGAAGAATCAATATCATGAAAATGGCCATACTGCCCAAGGTAATTTATAGATGCAATGCCATCCCCATCAAGCTACCAATGACTTTCTTCACAGAATTGGAAAAAACTACTTTAAAGTTCATATGGAACCAAAAAAGAGCCCGCATTGCCAAGTCAATCCTAAGCCAAAAGAACAAAGCTGGAAGCATCATGCTACCTGACTTCAAACTATATGACAAGTCTACAGTAACCAAAACAGCATGATACTGGTACCAAAACAGAGATATGGATCAATGGAACAGAACAGAGCCCTCAGAAATAATGCCACATATCTACAACTATCTGATCTTTGACAAACCTGCCAAAAGCAAGCAACAGGGAATTTAATAAATGGTGCTGGGAAAACTGGCTAGCCATATGTAGAAAGCTGAAACTGGATCCCTTCCTTACACCTTATACAAAAATTAATTCAAGATGGATTAAAGACTTACATGTTAGACCTAAAACCATAAAAACCCTAGAAGAAAACCTAGGCAATACCATTCAGGACATAGGCATGGGCAAGGACTTCGTGTCTAAAACACCAAAAGCAATGGCAACAAAAGCCAAAATTGACAAATGGGATCTAATTAAACTCAAGAGCTTCTGCACAGCAAAAGAAACTACCATCAGAGTGAACAGGCAACCTACACAATGTGAGAAAATTTTTGCAACCTACTCATCTGACAAAGGGCTAATATCCAGAATCTACAATGAACTCAAACAAATTTGCAGGAAAAAAACAACCCCATCAAAAAGTGGGTGAAGGATATGAACAGACACTTCTCAAAAGAAGACATTTATGCAGCCAAAAAACACATGAAAAAATGCTCATCATCACTGGCCATCAGAGAAATGCAAATCAAAACCACAATGAGATACCATCTCATACCAGTTAGAATGGCCATCATTAAAAAGTCAGCAAACAACAGGTGCTGGAGAGGATGTGGAGACATAGGAACACTTTTACACTGTTGGTGGGACTGTAAACTAGTTCAACCATTGTGGAAGTCAGTGTGGCGATTCCTCAGGGATCTAGAACTAGAAATACCATTTGACCCAGCCATCCCATTACTGGGTATATACCCAAAGGACTATAAATCATGCTGCTATAAAGACACATGCACACATATGTTTATTGTGGCAGTATTCACAATAGCAAAGACTTGGAACCAACCCAAATGTCCAACAACGATAGACTAGATTAAGAAAATGTGGCACATATACACCATGGAATACTATGCAGCCATAAAAAATGATGAGTTCGTGTCCTTTGTAGGGACACGGATGAAACTGGAAATCATGATTCTCAGCAAACTATGGCAAGGACAAAAAACCAAACACCACATGTTCTCACTCATAGGTGGGAATTGAACAATGAGAACACATGGACACAGGAAGGGGAACATCACACACTGGGGACTGTTGTGGGGTGGGGCGAGGGGGAGGGATAGCATTAGAAAATATACCTAATGCTAAATGATGAGTTAATGGGTGCAGCACACCAACATGGCACATGGATACATATGTAACAAACCTGTACATTGTGCACATGTACCCTAAAACTTAAAGTATAAAAAAAAAAAAAAAGAGCACACTACCTGGTGTCTTGGTTTCCTCCAGGTCCCATCGCTACCCCTCCTGGCTCGACTGAAACAGTACTCATTCTAAACTGCACTTCTTTGCTCTGAGGAGCACATAGGAATGCCCAACAAATGCTCTTCTTCTGGCTTACTTCCCCTCTTGGAATGAAAGCTCCTTGGAAAGAAAGCTGCACAGCCAAGGGGTTTTCTTTTGATCTTTCATCCAATCTAACATTTCTAGCTACCACATATTAATTGAGCACTTATTATATTATACACTGTGCTAAGTACTTCATGTGCATCCTCACCTTAGACCCAGGAGGTAGGGATTATTGTTATTCCCATTTTACAGATGAGGAACTTGAGGTTCAGCCGTATTAGGCCCCTTATCCACGCTCAAACACATAGTGAGTATTCAAACGCTATTGGAACCCCCAAATCCATGCTTCACTTCTTGCCTTCTTCCTCACAGTGTATGCTGTTTAAATGCACTTTCTCCTTTCCTTTCATCTTGCACCACCCCTCATCCTAATTATTGGAGGTGTTTAGTGCTATATCACCCTCCCATGGGGCCCTGGATCCCCTTGGTAGGATTTGTCAAACCTTCATTGAGGCTCTGCTATGTAATCCCAGGGACACAGAGCAGACAGTCCCTATTGTTTTGAGAGTTCTAAAGGAAGTTTCCCTTGTCCACCTCTTGTCACCCTAGGAGGCAGTAGGGGTTAGGAACCCAGGTTCTGAAGCCAGAAAGTCTGCATTAGAATTCTAGATCTACCTCTTATTCACTATTTGACCTTGGGCAAGGTAATTGGTTCTTTATGACTTGGTTTTCTCATCCATAAAACGGTCATAATTATAGTATGTACAGCATGAGGTTATTATGTGAATAAAATGAGCTACATGTATAGAATGCTTAGAATTGTGCCTGTAACATAGCAAACACTGAATAAATGTTAGCTAATATTACCTTAATATCGTTATTTTCTATAGAATCATAGATTTTAAATCTGGAAGGAATCTGACAAGTCTCTTGGTTGGCTCAACCTTCCATCTTTCGGCAAATAGAGGATTTGTAATCAAAAGACCTGAATTTGAATCCCAGATCTACCACTTACCTCTGGTATCTATAACTTTGAGCAACTTGTTTGACCTCTCTCGGTCTCATTTTCTTCAACTGTGAGAAAAGAGTTGTAATAGCAAATATCTGCCCATCTCATAGATTTGTTGTGAGGATCAAATGAAGGGATGTAATGAAGAAGGCAGATAGAATTTTATATTATTTGATTTGTACCTGAAGATAAATAAGACTCAAAGAGGTTAAATGGGTTACCCAAGAAGAAACTCCTCACCTACCAAGATGGTATCAGCAACTCAACAATATGCAGTCAAGTTTCTACCGTCATACCCTTGAGTTTGGACTGTAGACCCAACAACTAGGAGTTGATTGAAGTAAATGAATGCTGGATCCAGGCAAGAAATTGTCAAAATAACAAGATTGAGGTATCAGGGTGCCAAATGGCAAACAGACTGAAGAACTAGGAAACAAAACAAGGTCAAACTATGAACAAACTCTCACCATAACAGAAGCTAATATATAGGTTACATCAACCAAGTATAGGTATCTTATGGTCACAGTGTTAGGAGAAAATCATGTTTATCCAATTCTGCCTACAACTGTAGATTGAAGAAAGAACCACTTGCTTTCTAGGTTTCTTATAAAGGCTATTTATTGTATTGTCTCTGACCAGCCCTGCCTTTAAGGACACTGCTCATTCACTAGCACCTAGCATCCACCGTCCCCATGTTTAATGCAGGAGCAGTCATTTAAAATACCGGGTCTTCCTCTCTGGTCTCAGCCTAGATAGGTCTAGGGACAGTCAACTGACTCAACCTGGGCCAATCAGATCTCTTTCTTGAGATTTTTGAATTTTGCACCCAGGCTGAAGCTTTAAGGCCAAGGAGCTGTTGGCAGCTCTGTTGCTCCATTTATTACCATTCCTGAGTGCCAGCCCTTGTCTTTGGACCTGGCTTTGATACCTTGTCCCCTTTGTTCCCACATAGCTCCTGTCTTCACCCAAACTGATTGCAGTGGTTCGAGCTCTCAGCCCCATGTATATTTAGGAGCATCTGAATTCACAAGGCACACACGGCTTAGTTTTCAGGGAACTAAGCTGAGATAAAGTAAGGGATGCTTTATACCCCTTGCTCTTCTTGAGAAAGACCTTGAATTCAGACCTCTTAAGGATGCTGAGGTTCTTGGACACAAACCCCCTTTGCTTCTCCGCTATGACAGCTTCCTACCCCTCCCAACTCCCGTATCTTTATGAGCTACTAATTCTTCTTAGTACCTACAGTCTCACTGTAATGAGACATGGTCCTGGGAAGCAATGAATCTCTTTTGTTCTAAGAAGTAAATATTCTCAAATGTGATGATTTGCACTCAGGATGTTGGGAAGCAGGGGGCGATATGCTTAAAATTTCTAGAGGGCATTCTCTTGAGTAAAAAAATGCACATGCAATGTATCAATTGTTTTTATAATCTAAAACATAGAAACAACTCAATGTAATAATTCTGTCTGGTTTTAGATATGCAGTAGCGTGAGACTACATTGAGGCACAGATTACAAAATGAATGAGAACCATTTCAGATTTTCTTTACCATTTTTAATAAGGTTTAACTTACATGCAGTAAAGTATACAGGTAATAAGTATATAGCCCAGTGAATTTTTACATCTGTATACACCTGTATAACTACCACCCAGATCAAAATTTAGAACATTTCCAATACCCTAGAGGGCTTCCTCATATCTCCTCCCAGTCAATAACTACCACCACCATCCACTCCTCCAAGATAACCATTCTGACCTCTAATTATCATAGATAACTTCTGCATGTCTTGGAATTTCATATAAATGTAATCATACACTACATACCCTTTTGTATCTGCCATCTTTTGTTTGACATTTTAAATGTTAAATTCATCCATATTGTATGAATAGTACTTTGTCCTTTTTCATTGCTGCATTAACACAAATGCAATCGAATCATTGAATAAACATGCCTGTAATTTATTTGCCTATTTTACTGTTGATAGACATTTCGGCAATTTTTAGTTTAGGCCTATAGGAATAAGGTTGCCATGAACATTCTTGTACATGTCTTTGATAGACACAAGCACTCATTTTTGTTGGATATAAACTCCAGTGAGTCATACAGCATAGGTATGGTTAGCTTCAGCAGAGACTGCCAAGTAGTTTTCCGAAGAAGTTGTATCCACTCCACAATTTAAACAGTTTGTTTATCAAACAGCCACTGAGTACCTATTATGAGCCAAGCACTCCACTAGGCATTGGGAATACTGAGAGGAAGCATGCACGTCCATGGCCTAGAAGCATTAATAACCTGGTAATATCAACAGATACTTTTTATATAATACAGTAAGTGATAGGTGAGAGGTGTGCCTGACAGGGGGATCCTTTGGGGATCTAGGGTTAGATTCTCAGACTTCAGGTGACCAAATGGAAGCTTGGCCAGGTAAAGAAGGGATGGCATTTGAGGAGAAGGTTGCAGAGGCTCCTCTAGCCCCTGCCAAGCCCTGCAGGCTCTTCTCCGGCTGGGAGGCTCACTAATGGAGCAGCCAGGCCCGGGCCAGGCTGTCACGAGCGAACAAACGGCTGCCAACATGAGCAATGATTTAAAGGAGAAGGTTGAGGTCTCGGTGAGATGAATACCATTGACTTCGCTGCCATCCTGGATGCGATTCATCAGGGAGGCTTGACAAAGAGGGGCATAAATCCCCAGCCAGCGAGGCCAAGCAGGGCTCTGGGAGGAGAAACAGGATATGATGGCAGCTTCCAGAGCTGTCTCCAGCTGGGCCTGTGCCAGCATTTTGAAAAGCTTCAGTTGGGAGGAATCACCAGATGATGACTTTGTAGCTAGGGTCCCTCCTGTCCTGAGTCGTGGGTCACCGAGGAGGACACCCTCCCTAGTTACTTGCTGTGTGTGCTTCCCATTCCGTGCACCCACTGGAGGCTTTTCTTGAAACAGGCTTTGTGTTGCCTTCTCCTTCTCTCCAGCCTGAATCTTGGCACTCCTGGAGACTCTTGGTTCAAACGATGTATTTATTTTCTTAATGAAAGGGAAAGATTTAAGAGTGGGTGTGAAATGCATCCTCCTCCCTCTGACCCTCCCACGTACTTCCTCTGGCAACCTGAGGCCCAGCGCAGCAGACACTTCGGAAGTCGACAGAAACAAACATGGAGTGGGCATTGCAGAGCACGTGAGTGGATGAGAGACTTTTATGAGTGAAATTTGCACACAAGCTTCTTTAATAATGTTATTCATCTTTCTGTCAAAGTCGTCACATTAATGTAGCGGGAGAGATTTAGAGGAGATGAATTAAGACTTAAATACACAAAATGACTTGGGGAATATTCTGGTGTGGCATCCGTCCTCACGGGTGTTGCTCATGACTCTTGCCAGGCCCACACAGCCTGGGAATCAACAACGCCCCCTCTCCTGCCGCCTCCCTCCAATGCTTCATTCATCCAACGCTTCTGTGCACCTACCATGTGTGAATTCACTGTCTCCACAGAGCACATATACAATAGCCTGGGTGCCTGTTCTGGCTTAGACAGACCACTTTTCCTTTGGGGACCTCAGTTTATTTGGAAAATGGGTGGGTTTGGCTCTGAATTTCAAAGGATGCAGAGATTCTTTAGAGAGAGTTGCAGAGAAACAAAGGGAGCCCAGATGCAGAGTCATGGACCCGCTCCCATCCCTTCATCACAGTTCATTGCTATCTATCTGTATGTACTGGAAGTTGTGTATCATTTCATTTAAAATAAAAGCACTTTGGCTTTAAAAAAGAAACTATTTCTTCCTTTCTTCCTTCCATGAGTATTTAGTGAGTCCCTTCCCTGGACTAAACGTTGTGTTAAGCATTCAGGATAGTCACTAAGCAAGTCTGACAGGGCTCCTGTCCTCCTGGTCGGGCAGTCCAACTCACATTCCCTGGTGGTACAACTTAGAATAAAGAGCGTCCTGCTGCAATTAAGCAGAGAAAGCTTCCTGAAAGAGGTGGGCTTCAAAACTCCTATCTCTCCATTTGCTGTGCATGCTAGACTTCTGGGCAGACAAAGCTCCTTTCTTCCCGGGGGAGTGGGAGACTCAGCTCTGGCTGCAGAGAGGGTGAAGTGAGGACATCAGACTAGAAGCCAAAATTAGAGGCAAGAAGAACAGCCCAGACATTGGGCACCCACTCAATGCATCTCCCCACTGTCTGACTGGGCCCAAGCCAAGAGCCAGAGACCTGGGGAGGTTGCGATCCTATTCCCTTCTCCCATCCACCACACCCACCCCAACTCTCACCATCCTCACTTTGCTCTCCCACCTCTCCCCTTCCTCTGCTTGGAGTGGCTGGAGAAGGGGAAAGGGACGTCTTCTTGGATTGGAGCCCTTCCCACCCTACTGGCCACCCAACTGGCCTTACACAACAGCAGGGGCAAGGCCTCTTCTCCTGCTGTCCTCCAAACCTCCCACAGATCATTGCTTTCAAGGCAGGGCCAGAGGCACCCCTCAACCTGACCCAGATGGGTTGCTCAGACAGGCTCCAGATTATGTCATGGGGGCGCAAAAAAGAAGTAGACTGGCGGGAGCCCAAGAAAGCTCTGATGAGTTGTTTTTGCTCTTCCTTCTAAATCCAGGTTTCTCAACGATGCTCTCTGTTTGAGTTTTAGGTCCAAGAAAAAAGAAACGTACTCAGGCTGCTGAGATTGTTGCAAGAACACAGGAATGCAGCCTGATGAAAAGACAGGGCTGGGAGCCGCTCAGGGGCCAACCAGCTTTTGAGACAAGGTCAGCAGATCATGCCCCCAGCAGCAGGCCTTGTCCCTGACCTAGAATCCCTCCACAGAAGAGCCTGGCAACTCTCAGCGTTTGCTTCTCTGGCTTCTACCATCACCAAGGAACTCAGCAGCCAAATCTCTGTACCTCTTACATTCAGACTTCTGAGGGAGAGCACGACAGATGTGGCTAGTCATCATCTGAAACTGGCCACCACTCACTGGGAAGGTTTAAAAGCCTGACCACCATACAGACCACTGGCAGGCTGGAAATTGGCTACCTTGGGGTCTGAGGCCTGCTCCTGGTCCCATAGCTATCGTGAGAGGATAGGTTAGGCCTGGGGTGGGTTTGGCACAGAGACCCATGCATAAGAAACCCTCAGAAGAGAGCTTGAGGCTTGGGTATGGCAGAGCTGGGGTTCCCCAGGGGGAGCAGGCCGGAGGGGACAGTATAACAGGCAGCTACCTGTTTACTCCCCAGGATTCCAGGGAAACAAGAGGGTGAAAAGGAAAGGGATTAGGATTCAGAGCCTGAGGCTTTCAGAATGTGAGACACTCACAAACCAGGTCTATGTGTGATTCTCTGCTTGATCTCAACCAGCTTACACGAAGAAAGAATCGTAACTCTTCAAGAGTGTGCCTCATTTCTGTTGACCATGTTAGTCTGCAGTGGTGAGCCAGAATGCAGATGTCAGGGTAACAAAGCTTAGAAGGAGATGTACTCAGAACCTAGCACAAGGGGACAGGGTGGGCCCCCAGTCCAGAAAAACCAAGGAGAGGGGCTAGCACACAGTCAGTATGACCCATGCATTTCTTCAGGCCCTCAGCATCACTCTAGGGGAACATTCCAGGCTGTGTGCTTCAATTCAGAAAGCTCCCAGGAAGAGCAAGATGTTCCACCCCATTTTCTCTCATTTGCACTGAGTGGGGAGATCCGGCTGTTCCAGAGTCCATTCCCAAACCCTTCCCTTTGCAGGACCTGAGGCCAGACTCCAGGGAACATGCTGACCCTTCTCAGATAGATGTTACTTCCATCCCATGGCTGCGTGTTGGAGTTACTTTTCTTAGTGATGAACTTGAGCGTGTGCTGGGTCATCCACACTCTCTTGCTGGGACCCCTTTGTTCTAAAGGAGATGGGTTTGTAATTCAGCTGGCTAGGGAGAAAATAGTGGATCCCACAAAACCTTCCCGAGAGCTGCAATTGTATGAGAGTCATATACAGGCAAACCGAGAACTACTGCTTTTTCTCCCTAAGTCCCTATAAGAAGCCAGGGCAAATCTATAGTTCAGTCAGTTGATGGTACAAGGGACAGGGAAAGGCCTCTTCAGTTGCTGCTGGGCTCCCCAGCCTATCGAGGAGACATTTTATTTTTCTGGAGGCAAGAGAGACATGAGATGACTCCATTAAGTTCTGCTAGGCCTGCCCCTCACTGATTTCTATCTGAGAGGGGCCGGAGGAGTCCTGGGGTCAGCATAAGGTGTCTCTGACTTCATGCAATAGAACCAGCACATCGTCACCAGTATGTTGAGAGTAAGCCTCTAATACCCAGGCCTTAGTGACATTTGTACTGATAGAGTTTTCCACCCAACACTCTTCTTTTAGGCTCATGGAGAGGATCTTTCAATCCTTCCTAACAAGAACGCAAGGACAAGCTCACCTCTTTATTGCCTGCCTCTTTGCCTCTGCCTATCTGTACCCCAGCAGTAGGGGGAGTCCAATATCATTGCTCCTGGAGTCCTTGAGCCCCAGACAGATGGCAATCAACAGCCTGGCAACAGTGTATATTTAAGCGGCTCTTGGTGGCCTTCTCAAGCAGCAGAGGGGCAATTTATATGAAAGCATTTTGTAAAATATTTGACACCAAAGCTATTGTTCTATTGTTGTTGTTGTTGTTGTTGTTGTTAATACAACACCCTTGCCACACTCAGAGAATTGAGAGTGGGAATGTTCTTCAGACATTACAGTCCCCTCAGAGACTGGCTGTCTTCCAGAGGTAACTATTTTTAATTTCACTAATGCTTTTCTTCCAAGAGGACACAGAAGTCCCACCCAAAAAGGTGGGACCTACCTAGAGTTCAGTCTTGTAGCTTGTTGGACTGCCTGTCCTAGGAATAGAATTTAAATGAATTTATGTTGGGCAATAAAATATACATTGTAATATAAATGTATAAAGTACAAAGGGTCTTGTCTTCCACCCCACCTTCCTACCACAAGCCCATGAACCCATGTCCCCGAGCCTTTGGCAAATTTGACCCTAGATGCTAAGCTGACACAGATCACCTTCGATCCATGTAGCTTGGTGTGGTGATGACAGCGCTAGGCTAAGAATAAAGAAACCTAGGTCGACGTCTTTATCTCCCTTTACCAGTTTTGTGCCCTTGAGTGACCCTTGGGACCCTTGATTTCTTCAAAAGCTATGTAACAATCGCTATGGCCTGAATCTTCATGTCCCTCCAAAATTCACATGTTGAAATGCGAGCTCCCAAGGGGATGGTATTAGGAGATGGGGCCCTTGGGGGGGTGATGAAGTTATGAGAGTAGAGCCCTTATGATTGCCATTAGTGTCCTTGCAAAAGAATCCCCAATAAGTTGGATAGCCCCTCCCGCCACGTGAAGTCACAACAAGAAGGCACCATCTATGAAGCAGGAAACGAGCCTTCCCCACACCCCAAATCTGCCTTGATGTTAGACTTCCAGACTCCAGAACTTTGATAAATATATTTTGTTGTTTATAAGCTACCCAATCAATGGCATGTGTTATAGCAACCTAAATGAACTACGGCAACAATAACACCTATTATTATTGTTGGGAGGACCAAATGAGATAATGGAGATACACTCCCAAGACCCAGGGCATACTGAGGGCTTAATTAAATAGTCACTGAATTGGAGTTGAAGAAGGCTGTCCACACAAAGTAGGTAGGATTCCAGGGAAGAGCTTGTGGGAATGTGTTCTCCACAGGTTGAGGGCAGAAAATGGCCAAGTCTGTGCTACGTTTAGACCTTGTCAAACACTAATGAAGGGAAACCCAGCTAGAGGCCTAGCCATAGGACTTGTCAAATTCTAATATGTGGAGTCTGTAAAAATCAACAACACTCCCCCATGGATTCATTAAAGCAAACAGCCCCTCTTATTTATCAATGCTATTCACCCCAAGTGAAGATGACAACAGTCACTTAAATAAACAAATCAAGTTTAAAAAAGCTTAACTCAAGGCAGACGTGATTAATTTCCTCATCATTGATTGACATTAACTATATCAGCCAGTTTTGCTATGGTAACAAACAACCCCTAAAATCTTAGCGGCTTATATCTTACAAGCATTTATTTCTTGTTCATAGAGCATGTTGGCAGCTGCAGATGCACTTCACGAGTCTTCTCATTCAGGGACTTAGGCCGAAAGGACAGCCCCTAATTTGGGACCTGCTGGTCTGACAATAGAAAGAACTGAGCAAGAGAACTGACTGAACACGCCATACTCCTTGTAGCTTCTGAACTGACTCATATTCCATGAATCCAAGTAAGTCACATGGTCAAGCTTGATGGGGGTGTGGGGAGCTGGCACACAGGGGCAGGAGGTGGGGGCATGGAATATAGTCCATTTTCTTGTTTGTTTGTTTGAGATGGAGTCTTGCTCTGTTGCCAGGCTGGAGTGCAGTGGCGCAATCTCAGCTCACTGCAACATCCATCTCCCAGGTTCAAGAGATTCCCCTGCCTCAGCCTCCCGAGTAGCTGGGATTATAGGCACCCACCACCATGCCTGGCTAATTTTTGTATTTTAGTAGAGATGGGGTTTCATCGTGTTGGCCAGGATGGTCTCGATCTCCTGACCTCATAATCCGCCCACCTTGGCTTCCCAAAGTGCTGGGGTTACAGCCATGAGGCACCACGCCCGGCTATGTACTCCATTTTCTAAAGGCCACCACAAGCCACAGGGAAGCCACACGGATGCACAATGCTCTCAAGGGGAAAAAGTGAATATCGTAGAACAACAGTACAATCCACCACCATGAATCTAACCCTGTCCTTCTCACTCCATACACACCCACATGGATTTTCATAGCATTCTTACTTAGAAGATATTCTATGTCCTATTAATATTATCTTCATGTATTTGATGCATTCGTGGGGGATGATTCGCAGTACAGGCCATGTATCTGAAGTCTTCTAAACAACTAGGAGCCCCTTCATCCAGACAGTCTGCATACTTTCTCCTGTAATCTTTCCTGCTGGCTCCCTTCATAGATGCCTGGTCTGTCTGGGCTTTCCTTCTCTCAAACTGGGCTCACTTACTAAAGTGACCTTTCTCTTGACTAGGCAGCTACTTTGATGACCTCCTCAAATGCAATGCAAAAGCTGGACTCTCCTCCACCCCCAAGCACTCCCAGGCTCCTGGGCAGGGCCATCAGCTCCACTCCAGCCATCCCTCCAGACTGGTGCCTGAAAAATAGAATTTCTGCTCCAGGTAATACAGCTGCTTCTCTCTGAATAATGCATGCCGTGCACCACACCGGACCAAGGACAAGCGGTTGAGAAATTGGGGAGCTTTCATTTGATTTCATTATTTTGCTTTTAGACCCAAGCCTTTGCTGCTGTCAGGCATTTCAAAGAGGACAAGACAACAAGGTGTTCTGAGACAAGCAGAGAAGGTCAGTCATCCTTGGGGACTGAGGGGATTCAACAGAGAAGGCTGGGCCGGACAGCCCTTCCCAGGGGCACAAGGACCTAAAGAGGCACCTCAGTGGGTGTTCCCCATGCGGGGTATAGAAAGGCTTGAAATTTTGAGTAAACCGACTTTCAGGGGGATGCTTCCATAGAGGCTGGGGGCGAACACCTCCATCTACATCAGTTAGTGACAGAGGCGAGCAGAACACATGGAGAGCTGTGAGACGGCAATTAGGAATCACAGAGTCCAAAGCAAAGGATCATCATTAGTAGAGTAAATGGCCCTTGATGAAGGAAATTTGACTCCAATAAACAGGTGGAGTTCAAGCCAAGAATTAGCCCAGCTACAATAGAATCAGACACCCACCAGCCTGCTCCTACCTGGTTCAGTCTTCCCATAGTACCTGCCTGTGGGGTCCCAGTGTGAATCACATTGACCCTAAAGATGTCAGCCTTAAGCACATCCACACCTCACCACCACAGTACACACAGGCTCTGCTCTCACAAGGTTGGCTCTTTCTTTGTCCCTGAAGAGCACACATGAGTTCTCATCTCATGTCCATGCCATTGTTCACGTCCATGCCCCCACTGGAATCCTCTCTCTACTCCTCTCTGCCTACCCAGATGCTTGCTATTCTTTAAGGAGCAGCATGGGTCCTACTACTATTTAAGCACTGAAGCTCACATTGATCTCTCCCTTCTCTCCATTTCTACAATTACCTCCATGAATGGCCAGTTTGTATTATTCTTGATAATTATAATAATACATTATTTCAAAGCATTTCCTCTCTGGTCCTCAAATGATGCTGCTCAGAGCTATAGGGTACTCCTGGGCGCCCCCAGGGCCAGGACGTGCCTCACCCTCAGGACATAAGCCTCACGCTTATGTCCCTGCCCCCTCTAACTACAGCAGCTCAGCTCTTGATCTGTGTTTCAGTTTAGAGTTTCACATACAATTTTGTCTGTTTTAAAAGGACTGCACTATTGATTTAGAAACGACTACATTTTTTATTTCATCCTCATGAGAAGTTTGTGAGGCTTGTAGGACTAGGTATTATCACCCATATTTTGCAGCTGAGAAGCCCGAAGCTCAGGGAGACAAACTGTCTCATCAAGAGCACACAGCTAAGGGAAGAGGGAGAATCTCGATTTCTGTCTTTTGAGTCTAAATCCAGTGTATTTACAACCCACACTTGGGCTTATCTCTAACCTAATTGTTAACTTCTCTCAGAAGCAGAATTTTTATTATTTATTTATCTGGTTTTCTTGCTTGCTTTTTTTTTCTTTTCTTTTTTTTTTTAACGGAGTCTTGCTCTGTCACCCAGTCTGGAGTGGTACAAATGGTACGATCTCAGCTCACTGCAACCTCTGCCTCTGGGGTTCAAGCAATCTTCCTGCCTCAGTCTCCCAAGTAGCAAGGACTATAGGCATGCACCACGATGCCTGGCTGATTTTTGTATTTTTTGTAGAGACGGGGTTTCACCAGGTTGCCTAGGCTTGTCTTGAACTCCTGGTCTCAAGTGATCCACCCGCCTCGGCCTCCCAAAGTGCTGGAATTACAGGCATGAGCCACTGCACCTGGTCTTTCTGTTTGCTTCTGATTCCGAACATGGTTGTGGGCACACAGTAGGTGCTTACTACTTACCTAGCCCTGATTGCAGGTGCACCCTTGGCTTTGCTGGAGATGCAAGGCCTGACCTCACCTCATGCCTTTTTTAGGCAGCACATACCTGTGAGCTGAGTGATTTACAAGGCTGTACTAGGTACCTGGGCACTTTATGTAATCAAAGGGATACTTTCTTGCTCTCTTTCTCTTGCTGTTGACATGGTTACAAAATCTTATTATTAGCCCAGAGGATGGGGTAATAGGACATGACATTCACATTGTCAGTGTTTTAAAGAGCTGTAGTTACCTCCTGGAGAATAATCTGTGTATTGTAGCAAACAATAGTGCTGCTGCTGCACCTGGTGCAGCTTCTGTTTTCCGGCTCCCTCTTCATCCTTCTGCAGTTCTGAGAATGACGCGTTCCCACCAGGAGGCAAGATCGGGTATCCTTCTTGGCCACCCTGGCCACACTGTGGGGATACACCACCATCCCTGTCCTCATGACCTGGGGAGGAGGCATGCAGGGAACCACCTTTAGGTAAGAGAAGGAGCAGAAGCAGTGGGCTGACTCACAAAGGAAAAAAAAAAAGATAAATCAAGATAAAATTGTTTCTAAATTGAATGTTTTTCACTATTTTCAGTGTGGTATCTGCAGTGCTCCAAGATGATTCCCTCTCGGGGGCTTCAGAAAAGCTGTAAATAGAATGAATTGCTTTTAGGAACTTAACTCTGGTAGTTCACTTCTCAAGAAAATACATGCTAATGCATGTAGACTATCATTATTGGGGAGACCTATGTACCGACTCTTTTATGTGTATGAAGAGCAGGTTTCTGATTGCTAGCATTTTGCCAAAGTCTTTGTCATGCGTGGGCTGAATATCTAGCAGAAAGAGGCGGATTCAGCTACAGCTACATGCTGTGTCTCTCCTAGGCCAAGGTTGGAGGGGGGTCTTGGTTTGCCTAAGAGAAGTTTCTTATGAAACCAGAAAGAAGGAAAGCACAGATTTTTCTAAGAGCCCCAATAAAAGCCAACCCGGTCCAGATTCACCTGCAATTCTGGGACCTCAGAGAGGTATAGAGACAGGGAGGCCCCCCGCGCCAAGGGATGGGGGAACTCCCTTGGTCCAGCAAGATGCGGTGCTACACCCAGCCAGAGGGTGGCAGCACCTCCCACATGCCCCATGGCTTTCTTTGTTTTCTGACCATTAAAGGGCACTGCTGTGGGACCGCTTTCTCCATGCCCAGCGAGCCTCTTCTGCGTCTCTTTCTGCTGTGGCAAAGTGGGTTAAACAGCGCGCGGATTTGCGAGGAACACAGCCAACAAATGAGATATCAAACGCAGCTTCCCATGTAAGAGATCAGACTCCGGCGGGCACACACGCCGGCGCTCTGTTGGAGCTCCTTGGCTCTGCAGCCAGCTTCATTTAGGATTCATAAATACTTTTGCGCACTCCCGCACATACAGCCGCCAAAGGAATTTCATTCTGTATCATCTGCATTCAAATGCAACAAAGTGAAAAAAAAATGTGGACATTAAAAAGAAGAAGAAGAAGAAGGAAGAGGCTCTGAAGAAAATCTGAGGCTCAGAGTGGTGGGTGTTGGGTAGCTGATGACTTGAGGAAGGCTTACTCTACCTCTGTGTTCCTACAGAGAAGCCTGTCCCTGACTTCAGTTCACCTGTCGCGTGGTGGGTGAATGCAGCCTAGACCTGCCAGCGTGGGGTATGCTTTTCAATGACACTTTTAAAATAATGAATTGGATGCTTGTCAAGGTAGGCATCAACCTTAGATAGGTGTCGGTCCTAAAGTTCCTCCTTGCCGCTGCTGGGGAGCTGGGACCTTCTGAGCTCCAACTTGGGCCTCAGGTAGCAAACTCAAATGCTTTTGGGAACCAGCCCGGGGAACCCAAAGGTATGAAGCCAGTCAGGTAACTGGAGCGTTCCCACTCAGGCGGAAGAAGGGAGCAGCTACTCCATCCCAGCTGGTTATTGTGGTTATTATTATTATCCCAGCTGGTTAGTATTTCTTTCTTATTAAAAGAAACCAGAAACACATGTTTTGTTTGTTTTGAGATGGAGTCTCGCTCTGTCACCCAGGCTGGAGTGCAGTGATGCCATCTTGGCTCACTGCAACCTCCGCCTCACGGGTCCAAGCAACACTCTGGCTCAGCCTCTCAAGTAGCTGGGATTACAGGCACCTACCACCACGCCCAGATAATTTTTGTATTTTTAGTAGAGACAGGGTTTCACCATCTTGGCCAGGCTAGTCTTGAACTCCCGACCTCGTGATCTACCCGCCTTGGCCTCCCAAAGTGCTGGGATTACAAGCATGAGCCACCGCGCCCGGCCCAGAAACACACGTTTTTAAAACATATGAAATCTGGTTTTAAGTAATAAGCACCAAGTTTTAAACTATTAAATACTCTGTTGGTCTAACAAAACAATTCCAATAGATTACACCTCGTAGGAATTCTACCCTAAACACCCTAGTCTATCAAAGACTTCCCTTCTGTCATTGTTTGAAACACTTATCTGTGTCTCATAATTTGCCAGGTTTTATTTTTCTGACTTGTTCTCTAGCTTTTCGTTGTTTGCTCAGCAAGACTATACACATTTCAAGGGCAGGGCATGTCTTATTTTTGTTTTTTCCCAGTAGTTCTCAGCTGACAGTAAAAGCTCAGCAATTTTTAGTTAGTTATAACCTAAAAATGGGATATTTGTGGAATATCCCATTCCACAAAATATTTGACAATTTCTACATAAATGCATGCTATAGAAAATAAAACAAATAATTAGATGCATCAGAATAAATAAGTGGACTTGGCCTTCTAACCGAATGCTTTTATAGGCATGGTGCTTGAGTGAGTTTCCTCAGGATAACATCCAAATGTCTTCCTTAGATTATATGCAGACCCAGAAGCTTGGGAGGGTCCCTGGAACATGGGAAAAGCTCACATAGTGTGAATAAAGACAAGGCAAGTGCAATGGACTTGGAGAATGAGTTCTGTGAATAGCAAGGCAGAGACATCAGGATGTGAGATCCACGGCCAACCTGGAACTAAGAACCAAGAAAATGAATGGCTGCCCCTCTGTGGAGCTTCTTTTGGTTGTAAGTGACAGACATAAAATTGAAAGTGGCTTAGGCAAAAAGAGGAAAGTATTTGAAAGATGCTGAAATAATATCCTTCCAAACCATAGGACAAGAAAGGATTCATTTGGACCCACAGGAAAATCTGAACCAGACATATCACAGTAACTCTGTGTTTCATCTCTGTCTGTTCTTCATTTTCTCTCTGTGCAGCTTCATTTTCTCCCTCAGCAGCAGGCTTCCTCCATGCATTAGGGAACAGAACGACCAACAACCTCCATGCCTCCCATCTCTCAGCTTCCACCCCTAGAGAGAACTGCTTCACACTCTTCTCATAGCAAGATGGAAACCCTTGGGGAATGGCTCTGAATGCCTCACTGGAGTTTAGATGCCCACCTCAGAGCCATCCCATTCAATGATGACAGCTATGACAGGGGTGGCCATGACGCCTGGCTTTGGAAAGATACCCATACATGGAGTAACAACATGGCAGCCTTTATTTAAACCACATGGTTCCTTTTAGGAAAGAAACATTTCCAAGAAGAAGAGGACACTTCCTAGAAGAAGGGAAGGGTGCTGGCAGATCAAATGTCCCTGAAGTTCATATAGCACTTGGCTACAAATGGCTTCTATTTGTATCATCTCATTTTATTTATTTGTCCCTCACAAAACTGTGAGTAGTGTAGAATATCTATAATTGTTCCCATTTGACTGGTGGAATAAATAATGTTAAGAGAGACTAAGCAACCAAGGTCACATAGCTTTGAAAAATGGCCAATCCAATACTCAACTCATATCATTTTTTTTTTCTTTTGCTTCAATTCCAACACTCATTCCACTATACAGGAGGTGAGTGGGAAGGTTGTGACTTTCCAGAAAAAGAATTTTTTATTGCAAGATCATGCTTTTCTGAATAATATAAAGCCTGGCTGGTAGATCTCTAACTAGGCTGCTCCTCCTCTGCTCTTCAAGGTTTGCTGGAATTTCCTGAGATGCAAGCAGCTGACCTCAGCGGCCCTCTCTGCTCAGTTTAAGGATTTTGTCGTCTGCCCAAGATCCATATCCAAAGATTCCACATCCATCCCTACTCTACTCCTGAGTGTGTAATTTGGGGTATTTAGAGGAACTTCTGCCTTATGAAATGACTGGAGTCCTCTGGGCCAGAAGCACGACTACGCATTGGAAAAGAACTGAGACAGGGGAGAAAACACTGCTGGGAATGCAGTACCAACTGAGATGAAGATGATCCTTTCCATTTTTTCAGCTGAGAGCAGCACCGCTTGCCACTGGTGGATGGCACAGCCCTATATTGAGTACTATGGCCATGGTGGCAAGGTACTTGGCATCTTCCATGCAAAGATGAAAGAAAGAGGCCTTCTCACCTGTATCACCAGAAGACTCCTGTAGACTCACTGTCTCATGGTCTCTCTTGCTTTTGAGGCAAATCATGAATATGCATCTTTTTTTCATCCTGCCCATCAATGCCCAGCGAAGTCCTGGATCTAATTGATTTGAGCTGGATCAGCCAGGCCCTGTGTCCAAGCTGCCTTGCCTGAGTGTAGTAAGTGCAGCATACTAAAAAGAAAGAATTACTCCTGACACCAGGATTATATCATTGCCAAATGCATCGATAATCTATTAAAGATGTGGAATAATATAACACTACTTATCAACTGAGGGAAGCCATCCTGAGGAGGCGGCAAGTAAGGTTTCGATTTCCCTTTCTGGATGAACCGTGCCCCTCCATCCCACAATGATTTGCTGTTCCCTAGGTTTGGCCTCATGCATAATTCAGTGATCCGCATGGCAGGAAAACATTTAGAAAACTTCTTTTGCCTTCTCCAGGAGGCTGGGGCAAAGGTGGCTTACAGCTATTCATCCATGCAAGGAAAGCTATCTCTGCTGCAGCCCACTGGAAGAGACGGGGCCATGGCCTTTCTTATTCCCATTTGGGGACTTGCCTAAGGGTAACATAATGAATTGCTCTGACCCAGTCAGAGAAGAAAAATACAGGTTGGATGAGATAAATTGATGCCACTCCTGTCTTTCCAGCAGTGCTAGTGGGGACAAACTCCTGCCTTGAGGTTTTGCTTTCTCAGAAGAAAACAGTAGTGTTTTTATGTTGTTGATGAAGGTGAAGGAATAGAGTTCTCTGGGGTGTTACAGGGAAACTTACATGAGTTGGCTGGTCTCTAATGTTACATTTATTCATCTTAAAAATTTAATGATCCGCCGCTATGTTCCAGGCACTGTGCTAGGTCCTGGGAATATGCTGAAAATCAATCTCAAAACACTCAGAATGTAGTAGGAGACACAAGTATACAAACTATTGTATTTTGCATCTTTGATGCCTGAGATGTTAGAATCATTTATTGTTTTTATTTATTCTTCAGGTAGATATTTTTGAAGCACCAACTATGTGCCCGAGCCTGTACTAGACGCTGAGAATACAGCAGTGAATGAGACAAGATAAGGTTTCTAGGGAGGAAGATGAACAATAAACCAGTACACAAAATACATGCACAAGATAGTTACAGATTGAAATATACCCTCTGAAGGGAAGAGTGGATGATATAATAGAAAGTGAAGGGAGTGGGGGTAACTTGGGATAAAAATATCTCTCAGAAAAGGTGATATTTGAGCTGAAATTTATGGATTAGAAGAAGCCAGTCATGCAAAGAGATAAACAAGGAATAATGTTGACAACAATGGTGTGGCGGTAAATGTTTTACAGCCAGCTTTCTGGGGGAAAAGAAAGCCCTGATTTGCAGTGGTTGCCAGTTACCATGGTGTAAATACTCCCACATTGCCAGTTTAAAATTGCCAACGTGATATCCCTTAATGCAGACTTGGGAAGAGATGTGTACAATGGATCCTCACTAGCCTGTGAGAGCTGCCACCAGCATACCGCCGTTTGCCAGTTACCTGGCCATACTGAGGGGCAAGTAGGGAATGGGTCCTGGTCAATGCTAAGGGGTTAGACACAAGATGATGAGACTAGAGAAGGTTCTCTGGAGCTACAGGTTGGGGATCAGAAGTGCTACATTCAGACACAACCATGATACATTATATGGATAATACGCCCCACCAGTCAATGCAAAAGGCATCATACCTTATCCTTCTTGTTACTATTTAAAAATTGGATATTCCCACACCACCCATATAGATATTTTATACTTACTTTAATAGGTTCAGTTTAACTGTGTGTGTGTGTGTGTGTGTGTGTGTGTGTGTGTGTGTGTGTGTATGGATGGATGAATAAGGCATGGCATTAGGGGTACAAAAATGAGAAGTACTAAGTCCCTCCACTCATGGCTCTGGCAGTCTGATAGAGAAAAGGGAAATAGGGAAAGAAAACTAACATTTATTAAACATCTGCCACTAACATACATTAAAGAGACCAGTAGAGGGAAACACAGATAGATCACATATATTTGCTATCATATAAAGAAAAGATTTTTTATAGTTTAATACAACTCAAAATATTAAAAGGACAGAATTTCTGGGCCAGTTGGACTAGATGGGTGGTTTCTCTTGGTTCAGACAAGGAAAAAGAAATCTGATAAGAATTGGTCTTATTACTCTTTTGATGATCACCTTGTTTACCCATCAAGGAGGGTTTGGGAAGGACCCCAGAACTCAGCTTATAGACTTTGGCCATTGGCAGTTTCCAAAACCAAGAATCTAGAACCCAGAGAGATGGATAATATAGGACAGTTGTCAATTCATAAAATGCTTTAGCAATACCCAGAGACTCATGGGAGTGAATATTACCATCCTCTACTTGGCATGCAGATACTATAATTTACAACATGAAGTTTACATAAAAGGAATTGTTCTCTCTGATTGGCATTTGGGAGATGGGCCCTGATGATAAGTGCACTCCTTTGCAGGGCCGGCCAATAATATTTCAGTCTCTGGCCTTTTCAAACCACTTTGTCAGAGGCTCTACAAAGATGCATTGATTTATCTTGTGAAAACAATAAAGAATTTGAGATCCTGGCAGGAAAACCAGAGGAGAAATCCAGCAGGGTTTTAAATCCGGGACCAAAACTTGGGAGAGAAATGTGAATTGGTTATGCATCCAGAAGAGATAGTTGAATCCATGGAAGGATGATTATTCCCTTACTTGGAAGTAAAGGAGGAACAGCAGAAAAGGGAAGACAACTTATAGGAATCTGGATGTTGGGGCAGAAGGAGGATGCAGAGAGGAAACTGGAAATGAGATGTTAATTTCTTAGAAACAAATGAAAAGGAAACCATGGAAGTAAAGAGTTTCACAAAGGAAGGCACAGCAAGTTCAAATGTGGCCAAGACAATATGAGATGCAGAACCAAGCAACGGCCCTTGAAGCAGGTGGTGAAAGACGTCACTGATCATCTCTGTGACAGCAGTTTCACTAACATCTGTACAGTGTTTTTCAGTTCATGGGTAGAAAACGTCTTCCTCATCTCTTAGCTCATCTGATGCTCATAACAAATGTGATGAAGAAAGCGAGGTTCGGATAGTAAGTGGCTGATCCAGAAACTGATCCAAGCCTTCTGATCTCAAATAATATCCTGTTTCTGCTGTGTTACATGGTTGTCTTTCCGAAAAGCATCTTGGGGGTCGAAGTTGGACTGTAAGAAAGGAGTGAGGTGCAAGGATGTGGCCAAGGTCAAGGGCAACAAGAATAGAGCATCCACTTTACAAATCTGAGTGAATAGAGGCTGACTAGTAATTTCAGGGACTTTTTTTGTTCTAGGATAAAAATAATTATAAATGTTTAGAACCAATAAAAAGCAAAGATTGGGTACCAAGAGAGATGGAGGAATATCCCAGAAGGGGGAGAAGGGAAATGGGACCAAGAACACATGCGGAGGGCTATGTCACAGCAAGACAGAGGGCCTTTGAGGGTGTAAAGGCAGAAGAAATGCTGTGCTGGAGAAAAGAGAACTTGAGGAACACCCTATTGTTGGATGAAAACACAGTGAGGTCACCTTCTGAAGCTAAGAAGGGGAAGGAAAGCTGCTGTGGGGCATTTTCTTCATGGCCTCTTGACACTCTCCTGGGGTTCGAGAAGTCAGAGATGACTCAATACAGCACTGCCACTTTTTGGCACTGGCTGTTTTCTTTGGGATAACTATGGTATAATGTAAACAGTACTGGGCTTGGGCACTCAACACTCAGAGTACAGTTTTGTCCCTGAGAGGTCTCCTCGGCTTTATGTCCAGGAACTCCAGCTCCTGGACACTGCATCTGAAAGTTGCACTGTTATCTCAAACTCACTGGGACAGAATCCAGCAGAAAATAACAGAATCTTAAGTGCCAGAAAAATTACCTGGTTTAATTCTTGGATTCCCTCTGTAACATACCCTACCAATTGCCCTGCTTGATCATTTCCTGTGACAAGGTACTCACTACTTCTTTAGGCAGCTTGCTCCATTTTTAGACATGTCTAATGGATAAAAAAGAGTCTTCCTTATATTTGTCTTAGATCTGACCTCTGGGCAACTCAGAATACAGAAATAAATTGGCTAATTTCTGTTCCCCTGGGAGTAGTTGTCAAAGATTTGAAGAGAGCCATCATGTATCCTTACATTTTCTATTCTTCAAGGCAAGCAAACCAAATACTCCTTATTATTTCTGGGCTTCTCACTATCACATTAATTCTCCCCCATACTCATCCCAGGATGCCAATGACCGGTAGGTGTGCCTCTGCTGAGCCCACCTCCTGACTCTACCTTTTCACCTATTCAATTTCTGACCCCCTTGACCAGAGTTCTTTCCTCTGATTCCTCTTCTCTCATTCCCCTCTGAACACTACTGTCAGACTAACCATCCTAAACAAGGTTTGTTTCAGGTCACTTCCCTTGTCAGAAAAACTTCAGTGGTTCTCCATTTACTATAAGATGAAGTCCAAATCTGGCATTAAATGCCCTCCAAAATGAGACATTTCAGTATTGCTCCAAGCTCTTTGTTCTGAATATTCCCCTCCAATGGGTTTATTCATTCATCCTCCCATTTATTCATTGAAGAAACAATTATTGAGTGTTTACTATATGCCAGGCACTATGATAGGCTAATAGAGACCCAAAGATGACAGAGAAATGGTCCTTGACAAGAAGGGGTTCACAGTATGATGGGGAAAAACACCATGTAAGTACATAAGCAATTCAGGTTATTACATGTAGCAAAACACAATCATTAAATATCACACCAATGATGTGTAGCGGTAACAGGGAAGGAAGAGACCCACTCTTCTTGGAGTGGATGGGAGAGCATTCACAGAGAGAGTGATGTTTCAATTGAGACTTGAAGGGTAATAGAAATATGCATGGTTAATAAGACAAAAATATTATAAGTAGAAGGAACAGCTTCTGAAAGGCCATGTTCTAGAAAGTTCAAGTTGTC
Source organism: Symphalangus syndactylus (assembly GCF_028878055.3). Classification (NCBI taxonomy): domain Eukaryota; kingdom Metazoa; phylum Chordata; class Mammalia; order Primates; family Hylobatidae; genus Symphalangus; species Symphalangus syndactylus. Next base: position 133,021,731 of record NC_072425.2, read on the forward strand.
TAACATTTCAGTAGAGTATGTCTAACATTTCAGTGTGGAAAATGTGAGAGAAAGCAGTGATGAGCTGGTAAAATTTTAACAACCAGCTTTTTGGGGTGGGGTTACAGGAACCCTGATTTTCAGCACGCCAATTTCTATAGTGTAAACATGCCCAACATGGCTGATTTCAAACTTCCAAGACATCATTAAACTCAAAGCTGGGAAAAAATATGCTCGACTGGCTCTCAAAAGCCAGTAGAAAGTAGAGAAGACTATCATCAGGAAAGGCTTTTTATATGCTATGGAATTGGGATTTTTTGTCCTATAGGATTATGGAGAGCCGTTGAAGGGCTTTAGACTAGATAATGTCATGACCAGCTTTGCCCTAACAAAAGCAAATGCAAACTGCCCGTGTGTATACATGACAGGTAGGGATGGTGATGGAGAAGTAAGTGATCAAAATTAGGACACTGATTCCCAACCCTAGCCACGTGCCACACATTAGAATTACCTGGGGAATTAAAAAATCATGGTATTGTGACCTCAATCCTGAGATTCTGATTAAATCTGGCTGGGCTGCACCTTGGCTTCAGTAGGTCATAAATGCTCCTCAGGTGATATTAATATACAGCATGGATTGCAGAGCACTGAGTTAGGACACTGTTTCTCTGAAACATATTTTCTCGCTATTCAATTTCATATTTTGCCTTGGGAACATCTCCAGCTCCACCTCTGAACATTCTTCATTTGTCTCGGTCCAATTTGGGTGGCCAGCCCTTCCCTTCAGACTCAGTTCTTCTTGTTTCCCTCCCCTGATGTCTTTTTGTACCTTCTTTTGCTTCCCAGTCTGCGCTTACTCAGGAGCCAAATAATGAATGCCTTTGGATTCCTGCCTTGCTGCTTGCTATGAGACAGCCCTGACCACTCCCACTCCAAGACCTCAGTACCAAAACCCCTAAGCCTTCTCAGAAGGAGAGAAGGGACAGAAGACTGAGGGAAGAGATGATGGATATCTGCATGGATATGTGGCTGTGAAAATTACAAGAAATTAATAACAATATAATGATAATGAGTTACCAAATGATTATTGTGGGCTACTTTCTAGATGCTTTTTATGTATTTGTTTAAATCTTCAACAACTCTGTGAAGTAGGTACTATCATCATTCCTTTTTCATATATGAGGACATTGAAGCACAGAGAAAATAAGTAACTTCACCAAGGTCAACAGCTGGTAAGTGGCAAAACCTGCCTACAAACCAATGCAGTTTGGCTCAAGTGATCCTCTAACCACTAAATTCTTCTGCCTCTTCCAAGAAATACTTTGGTATACTTGAGAGAAGTCTTGATTATTCACTGGATGTACATGGAGGGAAAAGGAGAAGTTAAATTCTAGGTTGCTGGTATTGGAATTTGAGAGGACAGGAGTTTCACCAAGCAAAACAGAGAATTTAGGAGGAAAAGATATTCTACAGGGTATGGATTTAGACATGCTGAGTTTGTATTGCTATGGCAGATGACCAGCAAATGGCTAAGTATGAGGACCTGGGGCTCAGGAAAGGAAATATGAATTGGAAATACAGTATAGGTTTTTACGGTTGTCAGGATTGAGGTGGTGTGGAAGCCATGGGAACAGGGGCAGTCACTGCATTCACTCACGTAGAGTTTGTAGATTGAGAAGAGAGAGGGTCAAAGTCAAGCACTAAGGAGACAAACATTGAATGAGACGTGAGTAAAGGACAGTGAGTGCAAAGGTGGAGAGACAGCAGAAGCTTCAGGGGAGCATGATATGGAGGAAACCAAGTGAATATGGAAAAACAAACTAACTCCATTTTTCTCCACTCTACTACTCTCACTCAACAACCAATACTTCACTCCTGGTCACCAAAATGTGAGGTTTTTCCCCCTCACACCCATTCCCAACCAATTCGCTGACACCCAGATGTAGCTGGATATCCTGCAACTTAACTGGATTCCAACACTGTCGACTTGGAGATAGCACAGACTCTACAAGTCAAGGACTCAGACCCACAAGACTGCCTCCCGCTTCATATTTCAGTTGCAACTCCCAGGTTGTGACCTTTGCTTCTGACCCTCCAGCTTTAAATCAGGGTTCCCACAATCCTCTCCTTGGGTTCCATAACTTCCTAGGATGGCTCAGAGAAACACATGTTTACTGGTTTCCTATAAACTATATTACAAAGGACACAGATGAACAGTGAAATGAAAAGTTACCTGGGGCAAAGTGTATGGGAAGAGGCACAGAGCTTCCAAGCCTCTCTGCGTACACCACCCTCACAGCACCTTCATGTGTTCAACAACCTGGAACTGCTCTGAACCCTGTAGCTCAGGGATTTTTATGAAGGCTTCATGATGTAGGTGTGATCTATTATTTAACTCAATTTCCAGCCTTTCTTCTCTTCCTGGAAGTCAGGCAGTGAGGCTGCAAGTCCCAAGCTTTTAATCCTGGCTTAGTCTTTCTGGTAACCAACCTCCATCCAGGAGCCTACCAAGAGTCACATCATTAAAACACAAGAAGTCCTTATTGCCTAGGAAATTCCAAAGATTTTAGGAGCTCTTTAACAGAAACTGGGGGCAGAGACCAAGTATGTATTTCTTATTATATCACAGTGTCATGCCACTAGGAAGTGGATTATTCCTTGAAAGTGGGAGAGTTTGATCAGTAGTATCAAATATTGTAGGAAGCGCAAGGAAATAAGACAGAAAAGTGGTCACTGGATATGAACACAGAAGGTCATTGGTGACTTGCCAGAGTACTTTTAGTGGTGTAGTAAAAGAGTGAGAGCCATGAGCTGTGACTCATGTGGTATATGGAAAGTGAAAGACACATCAACACTTGGTGATGTGTCTTTTTAATTTTAATCATTCTAGTAGGTATAATAAAGGTATCTCATGGTATGGCTTTAATTTACTTTTCCCTTATGACTAATGATGTTCAGCATCTTTTCATGGTATATATTCATTGTGAACTATCTTAAATGTTTACCAACATTTCATTGGATTATTTTCTTCTTATTAAGCAGGAATAAGTTCTTTACATAATCTGCATTAAAATTCCTTGTAAAATACCTGTATTGAGAATATTTTATTCTAGTCTGTGGTTTACCTTTTCATTTTGCTAGTTTAAAATTTTTAAATTATTAATTATTTTCTTTAGGGCTTTTGCTTTTTGTGTTTTATTCAAGAAATATTTGCCTACCTCAAAGTCATGCCAATTTTATGCTGTGATTTTTTTGTCTGGAAATATTGTAATTTTAGCTTTTGTGTTTAGGTCTATGATTCATTTTTAGTTCATTTTTGTGCATGTTATTAGGTGAAGGCTGAGTTTTACTTTTTTTCATGTAGATATCCAGTTATCTCAGCACCATTTGTTGAAAACACTTTTCTTTCCACAGTGATTTATCTTGTGACCTTTGCTGAAAATCAATTTACCATATATGTGAAGGTCTATTACTGGACCTTCGATTCCTCTCCATGGATCCAAAAAATCTATCTTTATACGAGTACCTGTGTATTACTATAGCTTTATAGTAAGTCTGGAATACATATAATATAAATCTTTCATAGCTGTTATTTTTCAAAAAAAATATTTTGACAAGTCTAATTTCATTGCATTTCCATATAAATTTTAGAATCAACTTGCTATTTTCTAAAAAAGAAGGCTGCTAGGACTTTAATAGGAATAGTTTGAAACTGTAGAGTAAATTAGGGACAACTGACATCTTAACACTATTGAGTCTTTTGATCCATGAACATGGTATGTCATGCCATTTATTTACATCTTTAAAAATCCCTCTCAACAGTATTTTGTAGTTTTCAAGATACTGATCTGGCACATATTTTGTTAAATTCATCCCTACATATTTTCATTTTATACTAGTATTAATAATATAATTTCTCATTTCATTTTTAAATTGTTTATTGATAACATATAAAAATATAGTTAATATTGGTATATGGCACTTGCATCTTATAAACATGATAAAGTCACATATTTGTTCTATAGATTTTATTGTAAATTCCTTATAATTTTCTGTAAAACTATAATGTCACCTGCAAATAAAGATAGTATTACTTCCTTTATTTCACTCTGTATACCTTTATTTTTAAAATTATTTATTATTTTTGTTGTTTTTAAATTGATGTAAAATTTACATAACATATAATTAAACATTTTAAAGTGTACTACTCAGTAGCATTTGGTACTTTCACAATGTTGTGCCACAACTTACCTCTAGCTAGTTCTAAAACATTTTAATCAATCCAAAATATAACCCTCGGTCTGGCATTTCAAGATGGCTAAATAGGAACAGCTCCAGTCTACAGCTCCCAGCATGAGCGACGCAGAAGACGGGTGATTTCTGCATTTCCAACTGAAGTACCGGGTTCATCTCACTGGGGAGTGTTGGACAGAGGGTGCAGGACAGTGAGTGCAGCGCACCAATCGTGAGCCAAAGCAGGGCGAGGCATCGCCTCACCTGGGAAGCACAAGGGTTCAGGGAAATCCCTTTCCTAGTCAAAGAAAGGGGTAACAGATGGCACCTGGAAAATCGGGTCACTCCCACCCTAATACTGTGCTTTTCCAGTGGTCTTTCAAACGGCACACCAGGAGATTATATCCCACGCCTGGCTTGGAGGGTCCTACTCATGGAGCCTCGCTCATTGCTAGCACAGCAGGCTGAGATCAAACTGCAAGGCAGCAGTGAAGCTGGGGGAGGGGCACCCGCCATTGCCAAGGCTCGAGTAGGTAAACAAACAGCTGGGAAGCTCAAACTTGGTGGAGCCCACCGCAGCTCAAGGAGGCCTGCCTGCCTCTGTAGACTCCACCTCTCGGGGCAGGGCATAACCAAACAAAAGGCAGCAGAAATCTCTGCAGACTTAAATGTCCCTGTCTGACAGCTTTGAAGAGAGTAGTGGTTCTCCCAGCATGCAGCTGGAGATCTGAGAACCGACAGACTGCCTCTTCAAGTGGGTCCCTGACCCCCAAGTAGCCTAACTGGGAGGCACCCCCAGTAGGGGCAGACTGACACCTCACACGGCTGGGTACTCCTCTGAGACAAAACTTCCAGAGGAACAATCAGGCAGCAACATTTCCTGTTCACCAATATCCACTGTTCTGCAGCCTCCACTGCTGATACCCAGGCAAACACGGTCTGGAGTGGACCTCCAGCAAACTCCAACAGACCTGCAGCTGAGGGTCCTGATTGTTAGAAGGAAAACTAACAAACAGAAAGGACATCCACACCAAAACTCCATCTGTACGTCAGCATCATCAAAGACCAAAGGTAGATAAAACCACAAAGATGGGGAAAAAACAGAGCAGAAAAACTGGGAACTAAAAAGCAGAGCACCTCTCCTCCTCCAAAGGAATGCAGCTCCTCACCAGCAACGGAACAAAGCTGGATGGAGAATGACTTTGACGAGTTGAGAGAAGAAGGCTTCGGACGATCAAACTACTCCGAGATAAAGGAGGAAGTTTGAACCCATGGCAAAGAAGTTAAAAACCTTGAAAAAAAATTAGACAAATGGCTAACTAGAATAACCAATGCAGAGAAGTCCTTAAAGGACCTCATGGAGCTGAAAACCAAGGCACGAGAACTATGTGACAAATGCACAAGCCTCAGTAGCCGATTCGATCAACTGGAAGAAAGGGTATCAGTGATGGAAGATGAAATGAATGAAATGAAGTGAGAAGAGCAGTTTAGAGAAAAAAGAATAAAAAGAAACAAACAAAGTCTCCAAGAAATATGGGACTATGTGAAAAGACCAAACCTACGTCTGAGTGTACCTGAAAGTGACAGGGAGAATGGAACCAAGTTGGAAAACACTCTGAAGGATATTATCCAGGAGAACTTCCCCAATCTAGGAAGGCAGGCCAACATTCAAATTCAGGAAATACAGAGAACGCCACAAAGATATTCAAGAAGAGCAACTCCAAGACACATAATTGTCAGATTCACCAAAGTTGAAATGAAGGAAAAAATGTTAAGGGAAGCCAGAGAGAAAGGTCGGGTTACCCACAAAGGGAAGCCCATCAGACTAACAGCTGATCTCTCGGCAGAAACTCTACAAGCCAGAAGAGATTGGGGGCCAATATTCAACATTGTTAAAGAAAAGAATTTTCAACCCAGAATTTCATATCCAGCCAAACTAAGCTTCATAAGTGAAGGAGAAATAAAATACTTTACTGACAAGCAAATGCTGAGAGATTTTGTCACCACCAGGCCTGCCCTAAAAGAGCTCACGAAGGAAGCACTAAACATGGAAAGGAACAACCGATACCAGCCACTGTTGGTATACCTAATGCTAAATGATGAGTTGATGGGTGCAGCACACCAACATGGCACATGTATACATATGTAACAAACCTGCACATTGTGCTCATGTACCCTAAAACTTAAAGTATATTAAAAAAACAAAGAAAACAAAACAATAACAAAAAAATGTAACCCTCTACCAATTAAGCAATTACTCTCCACTTTCCCCATCCCTACCTCTCCTCCTCTCTAACCCTTAGGAACCACTAATCTGCTTTCTGTCTTTACAAATTTACAAATTACGGGTATTTCATGTAAAGGGAATTATATAATATGCAATCTTTTGTGTCTGGCTTCTCAGCATAACGTTTTTGAGGTTCATCCACATTGCAGCACATACTAGTACTTTATTCCTTTTTATAACTAAATTATATTTCATTGTATGTGTATACCATAATTTGTTTATCCATTCTTCCGTCGATAGATGTTTGGGTTGTTTCCACATTTTGACTACTGTGAATAATACGGCTATCAGCAATTGTGTACATATGTTTGTTTGAGTTCCTGTTTTCAATTATATGAGATATATACCTAGCAGCATAGAATTGGTGGGTCATATGGTAACTTTATCTTTAACCACTGAACTGTTTTCCACAGTAGCAGCACAGTCTTACATTCCCACCAGCAATGCACAAGAGTTCCAATTTCTCCACATCCTTACTAGTACTTGTAAATTTTTATCTTTTTTTATTATTGCTGTCCTGATGGGTATGAAGTATTACCTCATTGTGGTTTTGATTTACATTTTCCTTGTAACTAATGACATTGAGCAATTTTTCTTTCCCTTTTTGTTATGTACTTTTAGATAAAAATCATTCAGCTTTATTGAAGTATGATCAACAAAATTATATATGTTAATGTATGATGTATGATGTGATGATTTGATATGTGTTTGCAGTGTGGAGTGATTACTACAATCAAGTTAACACATCCACCACCCCATATTGTTAGCTTTTTAAAAAAAAAAGTTGAAGAATACAATACGGTATTATTAATGATAGTCACCATGCAGGATATTATATCCTCAGAACTTATTTACCTATAACTAAAAGTTTGTACCCTTTGACCAACATCTCCTCATTTTTCCTACCCCCGCCCCAACCCCTTGGCAACCGCCATTCCACTCTCTGTTTCTATGAGTTCAACTTTTTTTTCTTATGATTCCACATATAAGTGATACCATACAGCATTTGTCTTTCTCTCTCTGGCTTATTTCACTTAGCATAAGGGCCTGCAGTTTCATCCACGTTATCACAAATAGTAGAATTTCCTGCTTTCTACTGACAAATAATACTATGTTGTATGCATACATCACATTTTCTTTATTCAATTATTCATGGATTGCTGCTTAGGTCATTTTTATGTCTTAGCTACTGTCAATAATGCTACAATAAGCATAAGAGTGTTGATAACTTTTCAAGATACTGGTTTTGTTTCCTTTGGATACGTACCCAGGCATGAGGTTGCTAGATCATATGGTAGTTCCATTTTTAACCTTTTGAGGACCCTCCACGCTGTTTTTCATAATGGCTGTACCAATTTACATTCCCACCAACGGGATATAAGGATTGCCTTTATGCCACATCCTTGCCAACACTTGTTATCTCTGGTCTTTTTGAATAGCCATTTGAACAGATGTGAGGTAATATTTCATTGTGGTTTTGATTTGTGTTTCCCAGATGATTAGTGACTTTGAATACATTCTCATGTACCTCTTGGCCATCTATATGCCTTTAAAAATCAGTTTTATTGAAGTAGAACTGATATAAAATAGACCACACTTATTTAAAGTGTACAATTTGATAAGTTTGACACATGTATATAATCATAAAGCCATTGCCACAATCAGGATAATGAACATATTTAACATAACCAAAAGTTTTCTCAGCCCCCTTGTATGCCCCCCACCCTCATCCTCACAGGCAACCACTGACTTGCTATCTGTAATTATACACTAGTTTGCAATATCTAGAATTTTAATAAACAGGATATAGTGTGAATTATTTTGGTGTCTAGCTTCTTTCACTCAACATAGTTATTTTGAGATTCATTCATGTTTTAAATAGATTATTTATTTATGAGTAGTATTGTATTGTATACCACAAGGATTTTCTCTATTTTTAAAATTTATTTTAAAATATTTAATTGATAAAGATTGTATATATTCAAGACATACAATGTGATAATTTGATATATGTATACATTGTGTAATGATTGGCACGATCAAATCAACACACCCATCACCACCCATGCTGTACATTAGATTCCCAGAACTAGTGAATCTTATAACTAAAAATGTGTACTTTGTGATTAATTTCTCACAACCCCCTTTACCCCCTAGCCACTGACAACCATCATTCAACGTGTTACTATGAATTGGACTTTTTTAAGATTCCATATATAAGTAAGATCATAGAGTGGATTTCTTTCTGTGTCTGGCTTTTCCCACTTAGCATAATGTCCTCCAGTTTCATCCATATTGTTGCAAATTGCAGGATTTCCTTCTTTATCATGGCTGGATAATATTCTATTATGTATGTATGTGTGTGCATATATTTATATACATATATACTATGTAAGTATATTATATACATATATTACATATAAAATACAGATATAGTATATGTAGAAATATAATATAAATTAGATATAATGAATATATATATACATATACATATATATAAATTCTTAACTCATTCTTCTGTCAATGGCACTTAGATTGTTTCCATATCTTGGCTATTATAAATAATGCTGCAGTGAATATGAGAGTGCAGATATCTCTTTGAGATACTGATTTCATTTCCTTTGGACATATACCCAGAAATAAAGTTGTTGGGTTTTCTGGTAGTTCTATTTTAAGATTTTTGAGGAATTTCCAAACTTTTCCATAATGGCTATATCAATTTACTGTCCTGCCAACACTATTCAAGGGTTTTCATTTTTTCACAGCCTCACCAGCATTTACCTCTTGTCTTTTTAAATAGCCACTCTAACAAGCGTGAGATGATTGCTCAGTGTGATTTTGATTTGCATTCCTCTGAAGATAGTGACGTTAAGTAACTTTCCATATACCTGTTTGGCATTTGTATACCTTCTTTGGAGAATTGTCTGTTCAGAGCCTTTGCCCATTTCTTAAAAATCAGCTATTTTTTTGTTTGATTTGCTGTTCAGCTGTGTACATTCTTTATATATTTTGGATATTAACCACTTATCAAATACATGCTTTGAAAATATTTTCACCAGTTCTCTAGGTTGCCTTTTCATTTTGTTGATTGTTTCCATTGCTGTGTGAAAGATTTTTAGTTTGATGTACTCCCACTTGTGTATTTTTACTTTTGTAGCGTCTGTGTTTGATATCATATTCAAAAACTCATTGCCATGGCCAGTATCAAAAACCTTTTTTCCTGTTTTCTTCTAGAAGTTTTATAGTTTCAGATATTACATTTAAGTCTTTAATCCATTTGGGGTTAATATTTGTATATAGCAATATACAAGAGTCCAGTTTCATTCTTTTGTATGTGGCTATCCATTTCTCCCATAGCCATTTATCAAAGAAACTTTTTTTTCTCCCATTGTGTATCTTCATTGTGAGCTCTTCTCAAAGATTAGTTGACCACATATGTATGAGTTTACTTCTGGGCTCTCTATTCTGTTTCATTGGTCTATGAATCTCTTTTTTATCCCACTATCATACTGTTTTGATTACTGTAACTTTGTAATATAGGGAAATTAGGGAGTGTGAGGCCTCCAGCTTTTTGGTTAATTGCTTTGGCTTTTCAAGGTTTCTTATGGTTCCCTACACATTTAAGTATTTTTTTCTATTTTTGAGAAAAATGCTTTGGAGTTTTGATAGAAATTGAATTAAATCTGTGTATCACCTTGGATAACATGGAAATTTTAACAATATTTATTCTTCCAATCTCTGAACATATCTTTCAATTTACTTGTGCCTTCTTCAATTTCTTTTATCAATGTCATAGTTTTTAGTGTACAGGTATTTTATCTCCTTCTAAATAATTTGTTCTTTTTGATGCTACTGTAAGTGGAATTATTTTTTAGAATTTCATTTTTGGGCAGTTTGTTAGTGTATAGAAACAGAAGTGTATATAAACACTTTCTTTCCTTTTTGAACAGTTTGTTGTCAGTGTATAAAAACAAAAGTGACTTTTGTATACTGATTTTGTATTCTGTAACTTCACTGAATTTGTTTATTACAGATATTTTGTAGTCATTAGGATTTTCTACATATAAGATAATGTCATCTGAAAACAGAGACAATTTAACTTTTTCTTTTCTATCTTGGATGCCTTTTATTTCTTTTTCTAACCTAATTGCTCTGGCTGGGACTTCAAGTATTATGTTTAATATAAGTGGTGAGAGTAAGCACCCTTGTCTTTTTCCTGATCTTAGAGAAAAGCTTTCAAGCTTCTCACCAATGAGTATGGAGTTACCTATGGGCTTGCCATATATAGTCTTTGTTATGTTGAAGTGCATTCCTTTCACATCTAATTTGTTGAAAGACTTTATCATAAAAAGATGTTAAATTTTGTCAGATACTTTTTCTGCATCCATTGAGATGACCATATGATTCTTTATTTTGTAAATATGGTGTATCACATTTTTAATTTGCATATGTCAATTGCATATGTCAAACCATCCATGCATCTCAAGGATAAATTGTTTGATTATAGTGTTTTAGCCATTTAATGTGCTGTTAAATCGAGTTTAGTAGTATGTTGTTGAGGATTTTTGCATCATATTAGTCAAGGTATTGGCCTATAATTTTCTTTTCTTGTAGTGTTCTTATCTGGCTTTGGTATGACACTAATGCTAGCCTCATAAGGTGAGTTTGAAAGTGTTGCATTCTCTTCAATTTTTTTAAAGAGTTTGAAATGAATTGGGCTTGGATCTTTTTTAAAAAAGAATTCACCCATGAAGCCATTTGGCTCTGAGCTTTCCTTTGTTGGGAGGTTTTTGTTTACTGATTCAATCTCCTTATTTATTGGTCTGTTCAGATTTTCTATTTCTTTATCATTCACTCTTGGTAAATTGTAGGTTTCTAGGAATTTATCCATTTCTTCTGTTATCTAATTTGTTGGTGTATAATTTTTCATAGTATTCTCTTATGATCCTTTCTATTTCAGTGATGTCAATCATAATAACACCTTTTTTACTTATGATTTTATTTGAGTCCTTTTTATTTTTTGTGATTAGAGGTTTGTCAATTTTGTTTATATTTTCAAAAAATCAACTCTTACTTTTTTTTAACTTTTCTATTATCTTTCTAGTGTCTATTTTATTTATTTTTTTATCTAATATTTATTCTTTATTTCCTTCTGCTTACTTTAGGGTGAGTTTTTCTTCTTTTTCTAACTCTTTGAGATATAAAATTACATTGCTTATTTGAGATCTTTCTTCTTTATTAAATTAGGCATGTGTTGCTATAAATTTTCTCTTAGCACAGCTTTAGCTGTATCCCATAAGTTTCTGTATGTTAGGCTTCCATTTTCCTTTGTTTCAAGATATTTTAAATTTTTCTTTTTAATTTTTTCTTTGACTTATTGTTTGTTCAGGAGTGTCTTGTTTAATTTCCACATGTTTCAATTTTCCAAAATTCCTCCTGTTACTAATTTCTAGTTTTATAACACTGTGGTCAGAAAAGGTACTTGAGTTTATTTCAATCTTCTTAAACTTGTTAAAATTTGTTTTGTATGCCAACATATGATTCATCCTGCAGAATACTTCATGTGCTCGAAAAGAATATGTATTCCACTAGTGTTGGATGAAACATTCTTTATATGTCCATTAGGTCCATTTGGTCTATAGCATTATTCAAGTATGGTGTTTCCTTATTGATTTTTTGTCTCGGTGATCTGTTCATAGTCGAAAGTGGGATATTGAAGTCCCCTTCCATAATCATATTGCTGTGTGTTTCTCCCTTCAGTTCATTAATATTTTCTAATATACACAGGTGCCCCAGTGTTAGGTCCATGTATATTTACAATTGTTATGTCCTTTTGATGAATTGACAACTGTATCATCAAATAGTGATTTTTTTTTTTTGCCTCTTGTGACAGATTTTGACTGAAAATCTATTTTGTCTAGTGTAAGAATAGTTGCTCTAGCTGTCTTTTGGTTAACATTTACATGGAATAACTTTTTCCACTTTCAATCTATGTGTGTCCTTAGGCTAAAGTGAGTCCCACAAGTGCCATATTGTTCAGTCTTTTTTTGTTTTTGTTGTTTTAAATCCATTTAGTCACTCTATCTTTTAATTGAGGAATTAATTCATTTACACTTAATTATTAACAGGTCAGAACTTACTATTGCCATTTTGCCAATTGTTTACTGCCTACATTGTAATTCCTTTATTTTTTTCTTCTAGTCTTGCTATCTTTTGTGTAATTTGTTAAATTTTTTGTAGTGGTATGTCTTCACGTCTTTCCTTTTATATTGTAGGTATAGGTATTTTTCTTTGTGTTTACCATGGGGCTTGGGTAAAACATAGTTATAATATTCAAATTCAAGCCAATAACAACTAATCTTCAATCGCATACAAAAACTCTATACTTTTGTTTCTCTGCCCTCCACACACATTTTATGCTATCGATGTCACAATTTGCACCTTTTTTATTGTGTAACCATTTATGCATTATTATAGTATAGTATATTTTTAATACTTTTGTCTTTTAACTTTTAAACTAGAGTTCAAAGTGATTTATAGACTGCCATGACAGTATTACAGTATTCTGAATTTGACTGTGTATTTATTTTTACTAATAAGAGTTATACTTTCATATGTTTTCATGTTGTTACTTCAGTATCCTTTTCTTTCTACTCAAAAACTCCTTTTAGCATTTCTTATAAGGCAGGTTTCATGGTGATAAACTTCCTCAGCCATTTTTTAAATATATTTTATCATTTATACTTGAGATTTACAACATACATGTAGATAGTAAGATGATTACTATAGTGAAGCAAATTAACAATGTCTATCATTTCACATAGTTACTCTTTGTTATAAGAACAGCTAAAATCTACTTATTTAACAAAAATCCCTAATTCAATACAATTTTACTAACTACAGTCCTCAAATTGTTCATTAGACCTCTAGTCTTGTTTATTCTATGTATCTGCCACTTTGTATCTTTTGACTTCGATCTCCCCATTTCCTCCCGTCCACTCCATTTCTGATAACCACTGTTTTATTCTCTATGCCTGTATATTTGACCTTTTCTGTTTTTAGATTCCACATTAAAGTGAGATGCAATATTTGTCTTTCTGTGTCTGGCTTATTTTACTTAGCACACTGTCATTCAGGTCCATCCATGATTTAGCAAATGGTAGAGTCTCCTTTTTTAAGGTTGAGTAATACGTTGAATATTATTCAAATATGCCTATTTTTCACGTTTTTAAATTCATTCATTCATTGATGTACACTTACCTTGTTTGCATATCTTGGCTATTGTAAATAATGCTGCAATGAACATGGGAATACAGATATTTTTACAAGGTAGTTGTAGTAGGCCATTCTCACATTGCTATAAAGAAATACCTGAGACTGGACAATTTATTTTTAAAAGAGGTTTAATTGGCTCATGGTTATTCAGGCTGTACAGAAAGCATAATGCTAGCTTCTCCTCAGCTTCCGGAGAGGCCTCAGAAAACTTACAATCATGGTGGAAGGTGGAAGGCAAAGCGGTAACAGGCACATTACATGGCAAAAGCAGGAGCAAGAGAGTGAGGTGGGAGGTGCCACACACTTTTAAATGACCAGATCTTGTGAGAACTCACTCAGTTTGTAAAAATCAATTGATTATATATCTGTGGATCTGTTTAGATTTTTTTTTTTTGCCAATATCACATGGTGTCGATTACCATAGTTCTTTATACTAAGTCTCATAGTCTTACTCTAAGTCTTTTAACTTTGTTTTTTTACAAAATTGTGTTTTTTTGTGCTCTAAGTATATTAGTTATCTATGGCTGCATAGCAATCTGCCTAACACTTAGAGGTTTAAAACAGTAAACATGTATTATCTCACAGTTTTTGTCAGTCAGGAATTTAGAGCAGATTAGTTGGGTTTTTCCAGATAAGATTCTCTCATAAAGTTGAAACAGAGATATCAGCCAAAACTACAGTCATCCGAAGGCTTGATTGGGCTAGAAGATTTATTTTCAATTTCACTTAGATGTTGGCGAGGGGCATCAGTGTCTCACCACTTAGACATCTCCATGAGGCTTCTCACAATATGACAGCTAGCTTCCCCCAAAATGAATGGGTGTGTGTGTGTGTGTGTGTGTGTGTGTGAGAGAGAGAGAGAGAGAGAGAGGGAGAGAGAAGGAGAAAATGTAAAAGGGTGTCTTTTGACCAATAGAATATGGTAGAACTAATAGTATGTCACCTCCAAATTTGGTTAATTCTACCATATTCTATTAGTTCTACCATATTCTATTGGTCACACAGAGACTAACCTGAATACCATACCAGGATCATTAGGAGTTATCTTGGGGACTGATTACCACAAAAGATTCATTGCCCGTCTATATAAACTTCAGAATGAACTTGTTAATTCTTACTCTACCTGCTAAGAAAAGAACCTGTTATGGTTTACATAAGACTCCATTGAATCTATAGATTAATTTAGGTAAACTGATGTGTAACAATATTGAGTCTTCCAATTGATGAACACAATATTATTGTGTTTCATTTACTTAGGTCTTCCTTGATTACTGTCATTAATGTTTTATAATTTTCAGCATAAAAATATTACATATGTTTTGTTAGATTTATCCTTTATGATTCATGTTTTGTGTTGGCATTATATATGGTACTGTTTTTATAAATTTAACTTTCCAATTGTGCATTGCTAGCATATAGAAAACAACTAATATTCAAAAATCTGTATTCTGCAAACTTGCTAAACTCACTTGTTAATTTTAATAGCTTTTCAGATTCTTTAGGGTATTCTATATAGAAGTTTATGTTTTCTGAAAATTTCAAGAATTTTACTTCTCTTCTAATTGTATGCTTTTGTTTCCTTTTCTTTCTTTATTGCACTGTTGGGGTCCTCCAGCATAATATTTAAGAGTGGTAAGAATAGACATCCTTGCCTTTTTCCTGACCTGAGTTATAGGTCTTCAAAGCTGCCATTTATCAATTAGAGAATGTTCCCTTTTGTTCCCTTTTGCTGAGAGTTGTTATCAGGAATACGCGTTGGATTTTGTCAAATCATTTTCCTATACATATCATCATGGTCAAATGTTTTTCTTTAGTCCATTGAATTGCAGATTACATTGATTAATTTGTAAATGCTGTACTGACCTTGCATCCTGAGATAAACTCCACTTGGTCATAATGTATTATCTTTTTTGTATATTACTAGATCAATTTATCAATATTTTATAAAGAAGTTTTGCATCCAAGTTCATGAGGGATATTTGTCTGTTGTTTTCTTGTAATGTTTGGTTTTTGTGTAAGGATAATGTTGACCTCATAAAGTGTTTCCTCTTCTTTTATTTCCTGCAAAAGTTTGTGCAGAACTGGTATTTTTTTCCTTAAATGTTTAGTAGAATTCACCAGTGAAATCACCTGAGACTGTAGTTTCTTTTTGTTGGGAGATATTCAGGTTATCTGTTTTTTGAGTGAGCTTGTGCTAAGTTTATGTCTTTCATGAAATGTATTGACTTTTTTTATGTTTTCAAATTTATTGACACAATGTTGTTCAAAACATGTCTTTATTATCTTTTTAATACCAGTATGATCTGTATGATGTTTTCTCTTTCATTTGTGTTATTGTTTATTTCTATCTTTCTTTTGTTCTTGATCAGGTTTGGCTAGAGGTTTGTCAATTTTATTGATCTTTTTGAAGAACTGTCTTTTGATTTTGTTTTTTTCTCTATCGTTTTACTATTCTTAATTTTATTTATTTTTACTCATAATTATTATTTCTTCCCTTCTGTTTTTTGTTTAATCTTTTCTTCTACTTTTGGTTTCTTAAAGTAAAAACTTAGATAATTTATTTGAAATCTTTTTTATTGTCTAATATAAATATTTAATGCTATAAATTTATTTATAAAGCACTTATTTTACCTGCATATGAGAAGTTATGCTTCAATTTTCATTAAATCCAAAATGGTTACTAATTTTCCTTGTGATTTCCTTTTTGATACATTGGTTATTTGCAAGTACAGTGTTTAATTTCCAAATACCTGGGGATTTTCTAGATACCATTCTATTATTGACTCCTATTTTAATTGCATCATGGTCAGAGAATATGCTTCTTAAAATTTTAATTATTTTAAATTTTTTGCTTTTGTTGTTTTCATGGCCCAAAACATGATCTATTTTAACAAACATTCCATATACACTTGAAAAACATGTATATTCTGTTATTGTTGGATAGAATGTTATATAAATTTTAATTAGGTTATGTTGGTTAATAATACTGCTGATGGCAATTTAATCTTACTATTTTCTGTCTACTTGTTCTATTAATTAATGAGAGAATTATGAAGCCTTTGACTATAATTATAGATTTCTCTCTTCTGTAAGTTCTATCAGCTTTTGCTTTGTGTATTTTGAAATATATTATTAGGTGCATAAACATTTAGAATTGTTAGTCTTCTTAATACATTTATCAAGAGTATAGTTTTCAGCCAAAGACTCAGGGAATTCCTATGCTGTTTTCTGGAGCTCTTTATCTGCATAGCTTCCCCTCTTCAGTATCTGGTCTTGTAAATTTTTGCCACCTCAGTCTCACTGAACTCTGATCTCTAACTTCGCAACTCAGCAAGACCATGAGGCTGTTTTGGCTCACAGGTCAGGAATTGCTTCAGTGAAGAAAGCCATGGTGATTGTATGGCTCCCTTGGTTTGTTTCCTTTCTCTCAGGGATTACAGTCCTGCCTATCTCTTGTTCAAGATCTGAAAAATGTTGTTTTACATATGTTGTCCGGTTTTCTAGTTGTTGATGTTGTCAGTTCTTTATGGCCAGAGTGGAATTTGCGATATTAGATTTTTATCTTCCACTTTATTAGGTGTATTGCCCAGTTGCTTTCAGCTATACTCCTCTAAAAATGTTTAAGAGTTTCTTAATTTCTCTTTTTTTTTTTTTTAGTTTCTTAATTTCTCCCCACCACTTACTTTTGTAAATCCAATAGATGTCAAGTGACAGCTGATTTTTTAAGTTTGAATTTCCTGATTACTAGTGAGGATAAGCACCTTTCTTTTTATATGTTTTTGCATATAAATTTCCCCAGGTTATATGTCTTAGTAATGGTGAACATATATCTTTGTTTACTGAGGAAGTCCCAGGGTATATTTTAGGGTAGATAAATAGCATTCGATGTCGTATATTTATTGTGTTTACTGATATTTGGATTTAATTATACTTTTCATTGTTTTGTTCTTCTCCAGACTTTTCTGCTTTCTCTTGCTTTTAATTTGATTGATTGCATTTCTTTTTAATTCCCTTCTTTTATACATTATACTCCTATTTTCTATGTGTTTGTAGTTAGCTTTACATTTTTAACATAACTGCTGACTTGAAAAATCTAAAGTTAATCAATATTTCTACTCTAAACAAGAAAGTTTGAACATTTTAACTTCCAACTATTATGCTCAACATATTTTACTTGATATTATCGCTCACTATTTTATTTTACACCTTATTTTTGTAGTCCTCAAGTTATTTATTTTTATAATTATTATTTTATATAACCCTTGTTGCTAATGTTGCCCCAGTGTTCACCAGTTTATTTACTCAGCATTATTTTTGCACCTTGCTCTTTCCTTCTGGGTTCAATTCCTTTATTTTTTCTCTCAGCAGGATTCTAGGAGTTATAAATTCACTTAACCCTTATTTTTCTGAATGTATCTTTATTTCTCCTTCACTTTTTGAATAATAGTTTAGATAGGTGAAAAATTTTTTGTTGGCAATTATTTTTCTTTGGCATTTTGAAGATACTACATTATTTTCTATAGTAAACTCAGTTTCCTTTTATAAATTTCTCTTTGTCTTTGGCATTTGGCAGTTTCATTATGATGCAACCAGTTATGGGATTTTTTTATTTATTCTGCAAGATCATTGCACTTTTAAAACATGATTAAGTTTGTTATCAATTCTGGGCAACTTTGCCTTTTATGCATTATTTTAGTTCCTTACTTCTGGAACTCCTATTGGGCACTTATCAAGGATTGATTATTCAATTCTCTATTTTTCTATTTTTCATCTGCTATGGTTTGATTTTGTTCCCCAAAGTTCATGTGTTGGAAACATAATACCAGCGTTGAGAGGTGAAACCTTTAAGAGATGATTACGGATCATGGCGAACAGGAGGCAGGACTAGATTGCAGCTCCAGACAGAGCAGCTTGCAGAAGCTCGCATTGTGAATTTTAGCTCCAAATTGACTGCAAGAACAAACCAGCAATCCCGAGCGGACCCACAGACCCTCTAAAGGAAGCGGGCTGCTCCTGCAGGACCCAGGAGACACCCCAAATACTATGAGTGTGGAAATGAGAAAGGAAGACCCTCCTCTCCTGAACATACACCCCCACTGTCGAAGCTGAAGATCTGTTTGTAGGAGAAATTTCTGACTTTACCCGGAGCTGAGTCAATTTACAGAACCAAGTGAAATACGGGGGTAGAAGAAGCAGCAGAAAGGCCCTGGGAGCTCACTGCATCCCCTAGTAGGCCATTCTTGCCCGGCACCACAGGGATCCATCGGGAGGGTGACCAGAGGAGTAGGAGGTGAAATTCCACAGGGAAAAGGACATCTGTAGCTGAACTTTGTAACAATTTGAAAGGGGTGAGGAGCCTTCTGGCCAGAACTTGGGGGAGGGTGCAAATCCAGTATGCAGACTCCACAGGCAGGGGAAGAACCAAGCCCTTTTCTTTCACAGCTAGAAGGCAGGTAGCCCAGGGCAAGTTTTCAAGCCCATCATGCCCTCTGCCTAGAAACAGACTCGCGGCTGTTGGGGTGGGGGGCATGGTGGGAATGAGACTGGCCCTTCAGTTTACATGGGAGCTGGGTAAGGCCTGTGACTGCCAGCTTTCTCCCGCTTTCTTGACGACCTGCATAACTCAGCAAAGGCAGCCATTGTCCTCCTAGGTACACAACTCCAGTGACCTGAGGATCTCACCCCCATTCCCCACAGCAGCCACAGCAAGACCTGCCCAAGGAGAGTCTGAGCTCACACACACCTAATCCCACCCCCACCTGATGGTCCTTCCCTATTCTCCCTGGTAGCAGAAGACAAAGGGCATATAATCTTGGGATTATATTGGCCCTGCCCACCACCGGTTCCTCTGTATATTACTACAGCTGATGCTTTCTAGAACCATCACAAAAATAGAGCATTAAACCACCAAAGCTAAGAATCCTCGTGGAGTCTATCGCACTGCCCACTGCCACCTCCACCAGAACAGGCCCAGGTATCCATGGCTGAGAGACTCACAGATGGCTCACACCACAGAACTCTATGCAGACAGCCCCCAGTACCAGCCCAGAGCTGGGTAAACTCATTGGGTAGCTAGACCCAGAAGAAAGACAACAATCACTGCAGTTTGGCTCACAGGAAGCCACATCCATAGGAAAAGGGGAAGAGTACTACATCGAGGGAACATCCCATGGGACAAAAGAATCTGAACAACAGCCTTCAACCCCAGACCTTCCCTCTGATAGAGCCTACCCAAATGAGAAGGAACCAGAAAACCAACCCTAGAAATATGACAAAACAAGGCTCTTTAACACCCCCCAAAATCACACTAGTTCATCAGCAATGGATCCAAACCAAACAGAAATCCCTGATTTACCTGAAAAAGAATTCAGGAGGTTAGTTATTAAGCTAATCAGGACCAAAGACAGGCAAAGCCCAATGCAAGGTAATCCAAAAAATGGCACAAGAAGTGAAGGGAGAAATATTCAAGGAAATAGATAGCTTAAAGAAAAAACAATAAAAAATTCAGGAAACTTTGGACACACATGTAGAACTGCAAAATGCTCTAGACAATCTCAGGAATATAATTGAACAAGTAGAACAAAGAAATTGAGGGCTCGAAGACAAAGTCTTCTAATTAACCCAATCCAACAAAGACAAAGAAAAAAGAATAAGAAAATATGAACAAAGCCTCCAAGAAGCCGGGGATTATGTTAAATGCCCAAACTTAAGAATAATCAGTGTTGTTCCTCAGAAAGAAGAGAATTCTAAAAGCTTGGAAAACATATTAGGGGAAATAATTGAAGAAAATCTCCTCAGCCTTGCTAGAGACCTAGACATCCAAATACAAGAAGCAAGAAGCACAAAGAACACCTGGGAAATTCATCACAAAAAGATCTTCACCTAGGCACATTGTCATCAGGTTACCTAAAGTTAAGACCAAGGAAAGAATCTTAACAGCTGTGAGACAGAAGTATCAGGTAACCTATAAAGGAAAATCTATCAGATTAACAGCAGATTTCTAAGCAGAAACCCTACAAGCTAGAAGGAATTGGGGCCATATCTTCAGCCTCTTCAAACAAAACAATTATCAGCCAAGAATTCTGAATCCAGAGAAACTAAGTATCATATATGAAGGAACGATACAGTCATTTTCAGACAAACAAATCCTGACAGAATTTGCCATTACCAAGCAACCATTACAAGAACTGCTAAAAGGAGCTCTAAATCTTGAAACAAATCCCAGAAACACATCAAAACAGAACCTCTTTAAAGCGTATATCACACAGGACCTATAAAACAAAAATACAATTTAAAAAGCAAAAACACAAAGCAAAAAAACCAAAGTACACAGGCAACAAAAAGCACAATGAATGCAAAGGTACCTCATTTTCAATACTAACGTTGAATGTAAATGGCCTAAATGCTCCATTTAAAAGATACAGAACTGCAGAATGGATAAGAATTCACCAACCAACCATCTGCTGCCTTCAGGAGACTCACCTAACACATAAGGACTCATATAAACTTAAAGTAAAGGGGTGGGAAAAGGCATTTCATGCAAACGGACACCAAAAGCCAACAGCGGTAGCTATTCTTATATCAGACAAAACACATTTTAAAGCAACAGCAGTTAAAAGAGAGAAAGAGGGACATTATATAATGGTAAAAGGCCTTGTCCAACAGGAAAATATCACAATTTTAAACACAGATGCACCTGACACTGGAGCTCCTGAATTTATAAAACAATTACTGATAGACCTAAGAAATGAGATACACGCAACACAATAATAGTGGGGACTTCAATATTCCACTGACAGCACTACACAGGCCATCAAGACAGAAAGTCAACAAACAAACAATGGATTTAAATTATACCTTGGAACAAATGGACTTAATGGATAAATACAGAACATCTTATCCAACCACCACAGAATACACATTTTATTCAACAGCGCATAGAATTTTCTCCAAGATAGACTATATAATAGGCCATAAAATGAGCTTCAACAAATTTAAGAAAATTGAAATTATATTAAGCACTATCTCAGACCACAGTGGAATAAAACTGGAAATCAACTCCAAAAGGAAACTTCAGAACCATGCAAACATATGGAAATTAAATAACCTGCTCCTGAATGAGTACTGGGTCAAAAGTGAAATCAAGATGGAAATTAAAAAATTCTTCGAACTAACTGACAATAATGACACAACCTATCAAAGCCTCTGGGATACAGCAAAGGCAGTGCTAAGAGGAAAGTTCATAGCCCTAAGCACCTATACCAAAAAGACTGAAAGAGCACAAAATGACATTGTAGGGTCACAACTCAAGGAACTAGAGAAACAAGAACAAACCAAATCCAACCACAGCAGAATAAAGGAAATTACCAAGAGCAGAGCAGAGCTAAATGAAATTGAAACAAAAAAAATACAAAAGATAAATGAAACAAAACCTGGTTCTTTGAAAAGATAAATAAATTTGATAGACTATTAGCAAGATTAACCAAGAAAAGAAGAGAGAAAATCAAAATAACCTCACTAAGAAATGAAACAGGAGATATTACAACTGACACCACTAAATTACAAAAGATCATTCATGGCTACCATGAACATTTTTATGCACATGAACCAGAAAACCTAGAAGAGATGTACAAATTCCTGGAAAAACACAACCCTCCTAGCTTAAATCAGGAAGAATTAGATATCCTGAAGAGACCAATAACAAGATGTGAGATTGAAATGGTAATTTTAAAATTACCAACCAGAAAAAGTCCAGAACCAAACAGATTCACAGCAGAATTCTACCAGACATTCAAAGAAGAATTGGTACCAATCCTTTTGACATTATTACACAAAATAGAGAAAGAAGGTACCCTCCCTAATTCATTTTATGAAGCCAGCATCACCCTAATACCAAAACCAGGAAAGGACATAACCAAAAAAGAAAACTACAGACCGATATCCTTGATGAACATTGATGCTAAAATCCTTAACAAAATACTAGTTGACCAAATCCAACAACATGTCAAAAAGATAACCCACCATGATCACGCGGGTTTCATAACAGGGATGCAGGGGTGATTTAACATACATACATCAATAAATGTGATACACCACATAAACAGAATTAAAAATAAAAACCACATGATCATCTCAATAGATGCAGAAAAAGCATTTGACAAAATCCAGCATCCTTTATGATTAAAACTCTCAGCAAAACCGGCATACACAAGATATATCTTAGTGTAATAAAAGCCATCTATGACAGTCAACATAATACTGAATGGGGAAAAGTTGAAAGCATTCCCTCTGAGAACTGCAACAAGACAAGGATGCCCACTCTAACCACTCCTCTTCAACATAGTACTGGAAGTCCTAGCCAGGGCAATCAGACAAGAGAATGAAATAAAGGACATTCAGATTGGTAAAAAGGAAGTCAAACTCTCACTGTTTGCTGATGATATGATCATTTACCTTGAAAATCCTAAGGACTCCTCCAGAAAGCTCCTGGAACTGATAAAAGTATTCAGCAAAGTTTTCAGATACAAGATTAATGTACACAAATCAGTATCTCCTCTATATACCAACAGCAACTAAGCAGAGAATCAAATCCAGAACTCAACCCCTTTTATAATAGCTGCAAAATAAATAAATAAATAAAATACTTAGGAATATACCTAACCAAGGAGTCAAAAGACCTCTAAAAGGAAAACTACAAAACACTGCTGAAAAAATATCATAGATGACACAAACAAATAGAAACAAATCCCATGCTCATGGATGGCTAGAATCAATATTGTGAAAATGACCATACTGCAAAACGCAATCTACAAATTCATTGCAGTCCCCATCATAAAAAATGAGGGTGATATCAAAAAGCAAAAAGAACAAATCTGGAGGCATCACACTACCTGATTTCAAATTATACTATAAGGCCATAGTCACCAAAACAGCATGGTACTGGTATAAAAATAGGCATGCAGACCAGTGGAACAAAATAGATAACCCAGAATACTTAAAATACTTACAGCCAACTGATCTTCAACAAAGCAAACAAAAAGCAAACAAAAACATAAAGTGGGGAAAGGACACCCTTTTCAACCAAATGGTTCTGAGATAATTGGCTAGCCACATATAGGAGAATGAAACTGGACCCTCATCTCTCATTGTATACAGAAATCAACTCAAGATGGATTAAGGACTTAAACCTAAGACCTGAAACTATAACAATTCTAGAAGAAAACATTGGAAAACCCCTTCTGGACATTGGCTTAGGCAAGGATTTCATGTCCAAGAACCCAAAAGCAAATGCAATAAAAACAAATGTAAGCATCTGGGACCTAATTAAACTAAAGAGCTTTTTCATGGCAAAAGGAACAGTCAGTAGAATAAACAAGACAACCCACAGAGTGGGAGAAAATGTTCACAGTCTATACATCTGACAAAGGCTAATATCCAGCATCTACAACAAACTCAAACAAATCAGTAAGAAAAAAAAAAAACAATCCCATCAAAAAGCATGCTAAGAACATGAATAGACAATTCTCAAAAGAAGATATACAAATGGCCGACAAACATGAAAAAAATGCTCAACATCACTAATGATCAGGGAAATGCAAATCAAAACCAGAATGCAATACCACCTTACTCCTGCAAGAATGACCATAAAAAAAAAAAAAAAAAAAAAAAAAAAACCAGTAGATGTTGGCAGGGAACAATTCTACACTGCTGGTGGGAATGTCAACTAGTACAGCCACTATGGAAAACAGTGTGGAGATTCCTTAAAGAGCTAAAAGTAGAACTACCATTTGATCCAGCAATCCCTCTACTGGGTATCTACCCAGAGGAAACGAAGTCATTATTCGAAAAAGATGCTTGCACACGCGTTTATAGTGGCAAAATTCACAATAGCAAAATCGTGGAACCAACCCAAATGCCCATCAATCAACGAGTGGATAAAGAAACCGTGGTATATACATAGGAAGGAATACTACACAGTCATAAAAAGGAATAAATTAACAGCATTTGCAGTGACCTGGATGAGATTGGAGACTGTTACTCTAAGTGAAATAACTCAGTAATAGAAAACCAAACATCGTATGTTCTCACTGATATGTGGGAGCTAAGCTATGAGGATGCAAGGTATAAGAATGACACAATGGACTCTGGGGACTTGGGAGAAAGAGTGGGAGGGGCTGAGGCATAAAAGACTACAAATATGGTGCAGTGTATACTGCTCGGGTGAAGGGTGCATGAAAATCTCACAAATCACCACTAAAGAACTTACTCATTTAACCAAACACCACCTGTACCCCAATAAGCTATGAAAAAAATTTTAAAAATAAAATGTAATATACCTAAAAAAATAAGTGATTACATCATAAGGGCTCAGCCTTTATGAATGAATTAATGCTATTATTATGGGAGTAATCTAGTTATTTTGGGAGTGGGTTCCTGATAAAAGGTTGAGTTTAGCCTCTTTTCTGTTTCTCGCAAATACTGTTTTGTCCTTCCACCTTCTGCTGTGGAATTGCGTAGCAAGAAGACCTCCACCAGACGCAGCCCCTCAGTCTTACACTTCTCAACCTCCATAACCGTGAGCCAAATAAATTTCTGTTCATTAAAAATTAACCAGTCTATGGTATTCTGTTATAGCAGCACAAAGTGTGCTAAGACAACATCTATTTCTCTCATCATACCCTACTTTGATTAAAACCTCTTGTTACCTTCTAATCCATTTATTCTCTTCTATTTCCAACATGTTTCCATTGAACGTTTAGTTTCAAAGTTTGCATTTTTATTACTATTTGGTTCCTTTTCAAATTTGCCAGTTCTGTTTCATAGGGCATTTTTCATGTCATAGAGTCTACATTACTTTTTAAAGGTCGTTATTCATTTTAAGTACATTTATTCTGTATAATCTTTCAAACTGCCATTCTATTATGTGAAGTTTTCGATGTTCATATCTTTCTGTTAGTTGCATATGCTGATTCTCAGTCATGGTAGACCACTTCCATGTGTATTTTGTCCATTTTTATTGTGAGCTCATATTTAGTAAAAATTTTTTCCCTGTGAAAATTCATTGCAGATCATCCTGTGGGAGCAAAGTTCCAAAGCAGATAACATTTTCTTCAATCAGCAGTTCCCAGGGATTTGTTGAGCAGGAATCTATTTTTATGTTAAGTTACTCGCTTGGACTTTCTAGACAACAGGGTTATTAATAAATTTGGACCTCAAACTCATGTAGTATGTAGACTCAGGTTTTCTAGTTTACCGAGAACATTTGCTTTTATCATCCAGAGCACAGGTAGCAGAAAATAAACCTCTTTATGGTTGCCCTGTGATCATAGGTTACTTCTTTTTCTCATTTCACATATTCACTGGGTGTGTGCATTTTGAGTTGATCTTGGTTTTATGCATAGATCTCAATTTCACTTCTCTGCCTTGTGTGAATACAAGGTTACCAAGATAAAAATCTCTCCCATTCCACCCCCTCCAGGGCATTTGCAGCATCAGTCAAACTAGTCCCTGGGTCCTAGTTTTCTCATTCATGTAAAAACATTTTTCTTGAGAAGGAAAACAAGATTGTTTTTGTTTAAATATTAAACATTTCTAGATGACTCTAGTGGAAGATTTTCAGATTATGATTTACAATTTTTCTAAAACCACAAGGCACACTTCTTCCATAATGACCGTGCTTCCCATTAGATAGGTAATGAAATGGCAGCAAAAGTGCCCTTTTGTTTTAACTGGGTCATTTCTACCTTTGTAAACTTCAAAACTTGATCACTATTGTCTCCATCCACCTTTGATTTTATTTTTTAGCAAAGTTCTTTTGGTTGTAAGTATCAAAAACAAACAAGCAAAATTTGAAACAAAACTACTTAAGCTTGGGTGAAGGTGGGGATTATTCCAAAGACACAGGAATATTTTAAGGACATGGAGGAGAAGCAGTTGAGTCTCAGAACAGACTAGAAAGCTTTCAGGTGTCTCTCTCTGCACATCTGCCTTTTTCTTCTCCACCTTCCTTCAGATTGGCCTCCCCACTTCATGTGCACATGGCCAAACATGGCTACCATACAGCTCACCAGCTTGCTGTTCCTCTGTTCAAGGGACCATCTCAGATTGAAACTAACCTCTTGGTCTCCTTTCCCAACTCCTAGGGAAAGGATTGGATTGGTCCTCCCGGGTCATGAGTCTAACTGGGTCCTACGACCTAGGGATAAGGGATCAGGGCTACATAATATAAACAGTTTCTGGACCACACTCCTGTATCAGGCAGTAGTTGAAGAGCAGGGTGACTGAGGGTTGGGAAGGCACACCAAAGATAGTTATTACATTCCTAAGCAGAAGTGTCATCCTCCACATCATTTTGCAGAGTGAACCAGAGGTTGACAGAGGGCATCAATGAATAGAGGTAGAGAAGGGTCTTAGCAGATGCCATTAGCCTCAAATTATGATGCCGCATTTCCACGTAAGAGAAAGAATAATGATCCAGAAACAAGTGGAGAACTAGGAGGACTTTGACCCCCAGCCCCTCCCTTATGTAGATGATACTACGTGAGTGGAAGAATAAAAGAGTGTCTCATGGAGAGGACACAGAGGAAGCCCTGACCACCAGGGGGAAGCTAAGTGTTTAATTAGAGCAGGAGGTCTAGGGCACTGGCGACAAAGTTGAGTATACAGGAATTTATTGATTCATTGATTGATTGATTGATTGAGATGGAGTCTCACTCTCTCACCCAGGCTGGAGTGCAGTGGCGTGATCTCGGCTCACTGCAACCTACACTTCCCGGGTTCAAGCAATTCTCCTATTTCAGCTTCCCAAGTAGCTGGGATTACAGGTGCATGCCACCACACCCAGCTAATTTTTGTATTTTTAGTAGAGACAGGGTTTCACCATATTGGTCAGGCTGGTCTCAAACTCCTGACCTCAGGTGATGCACCTGCTTCAGCCTCCAGAAGTGCTGGGATTACAGGCATGAGTCACCACGCCCAGACAGGAATTTTTTTTTTTTTTTAACAATTCATTAGGTCTGGATTGGAAATAAGTTAACACCCACAGGGCAGCTGCCAGGTGAGGGCTGGGGTGAAGAGCTGTTTGGGAAGAATTTGCAGGTACACGTGAGCTGAGATGTGGTGAGACAGAGATGGACACAACTGCTGAGGGCTGCCTCCCTGTTGAATCTGGAGCTGGCCAAGGTGCTCAGGGGTTATTGGATTTTATTTCCTTTGAACATATCTTTTATTCTCTACCTCTTTTTTTCTATTCTTTTCTTTCAGTTTACAGCAACCCATCTTTTAAGATCCAGTTCATATCCTACTTCACTTGTGAGGCCTTTCCTGACCACCCTAATCTCCAGCAACCTCACCTGCCTCCTGTGGTCCTCCTGGTCTGCTCCATTCACTCGGTGGTGAACCATGCACTGCCTCGTGCTGTTCTCCTGAGCTGCTCTTGTTCTCCTCTGTTATTACTGAACAACCCGTGGTTCACCTCGTGTTTTACCAAAAGGACTGAAAGATCAAGGAGGTAGAAACAGGTCTTGTACTTTCTTTTATCTGCTGTAGCATAGTAGATAGCGGCCCTCATATAGCAGATATTTAATGTGTGTTTATGAGCTTTGGCAAATCACTCTGTGACATTTAGTTTATCTAATTGTCAACAAGAGCTAATAATATCGACCATCTAGTCACTTATTCTGTCTTTTGGGAGATGTTTCTTGAGCAGCTACTCTGTATAAGGGCGAGTTTGTGGAGTGAAAGCTTATTAACGGCATTGCTAGAATCAGCAAATAAGATAACAAACAGTAAAAAATGCCATGAAAAGCAGGAAGCACTTAGAAAAGAAAGACGTTATTTAAACATTCACATTTAGACACTGGAACATTAACTAAATTATTTCATAAGCTCCCTCCTGAGTTCCCGTAGCACTCTGAGCACACAGTACCTATATTATAGCACTTACCACATTGTATTATAGTTATTTGTGTCTGTTTCTATCTCTGTCTGAGACTGTGAGCTTCAACACGGAATCTCCAGCACTAAGCACAGTGCCTGCCGCATAATGGGCCTCAGTAAATATTTTAATTAATGAGTAAAATAAAATCAGCATCCAACGGTTCTCACACTACAAAAATGTACTCAGACAACAAGCACACTGAGGAAAATTCTGTCCTAGGACTCTCGTGGAGAGGGTAACAAATAGAAAACAAAATATAGATTTTGCCTTGAAGGAGCTTATAAATGGAACGGAAAACAGAGCACATGCCTTTGAACATGTCTTAAGATGATGTATCCAATTACCTAAAAGCAGTCACATTTTCAAATTCTGACAGATGTTGATGGATGTCAGAAAAACCATAGAGGCAAGAGACGTTAATTGGGGTGCTTCCTGGAGAAACAAGAAATTAATGGGAGGCTTTGGCAAGATAAACAAAGTTCACAGAATTCCCCACACTATAAGTGGAGAGGGGGAGTGGGCCACCGACTATTTGCAAGGATATCTGAGAGCCCATAGTGCTTGCAAGAGATGTTCTGTTCCTCTGTTGGAGACACACACCCAACACGCTTGTGTGCACACACACACACAGGCATACACTCATCTCTGTGGCTAGAGGGGTGGGGTGATGGGCTTGAAGTGCTTCCCCTCTTTGGAGAGAAATCCTCTCTCCTCAAGTGCTTCTCCATTTGCTTTCCCGTCAACCCTTTGAAGGCAGCAGCTTTGCTGCTCTCAAGAGCTCTCTCCCGGGGCTGTACTCACTCTGCAAGCGCCCCCATTTCCAGGATGTGACACAGAACTCATTTGATTATGAGTCTTTGTTCCAATCCCTTTGATCATCTTAGGAACAGGTAATTTGAGTAGGTCAGCAGAGGGCAGAGCAAGGGCGACAATTGTTTATCTACCTCAAGGTTGGAGGTGGGAAGCACAGACACCTGCTACTGGGGGTGGTGGTGCCGGTGGGCGGTGAGGAGGCTTCGAGCCTAGCTCACAATCTGCCTTCATCAAACGACATCCAGAAATGTGGCCTCAGTCCTCACCCTACAATAGAAACTCCATGTTCATTGATTCAACAAATATTTATTATACTACTATTCTAGGTGCTAAAATTATATTCTAGGAATATGATTTTAAACAAAAGAAAAAAGTTAACTGGTGTCATGAAGATTATATTCAAGTGGGAAAAATAAAGAAAATCTGCAACTTTATTTTATACAAGACAACATGTGGCTACTAAGAGAATAATCAGTGATGTTACAGAGAAAGAGGTCCAGGAAGATCTCCCTGAACTGGAAATAGTTGAGCCAATACTTGAACAGCAGTAAGGGACCGGCCATATCAAGAACTAAGGAAAGGGTATTCCAGGGAGAGAGAACTGCAAGCTCAAAGCTGCTGAGGCAGGGACAAGATTGGAAACTCTAAGATGTGTGCACATGCTGTCACACACAGGTGCGCGCACGCGCGCGCACACACACACACACACACACACACACACTGGCCTAATGCAGGGAGTGAGAGGGCATTAAGGAGGAGAATTAAGACAGAAGATCGCAAGGCCAGATCACACAGGCTTAGTAACTATGGTAATGCACTGGGATCTTATTCCAAGTTTAACGAGAAGCCATTGAACCATTTGAATCAGAGAAATGATATGATGACCCCCTGACCCCCAGAAAGGTTTTATATCTGGCCTGTCTCATGGGAGGTGGCAGCTATTGCACAAAATCTTAAGAATAGTGGAACTTCCCACATGAGCGCGGACTCCTCCTCTCTCCTGTAACATGGAATTTGCCCATAGAGAGGTTGGCCACCATGCTGAACGAGTGCTTTAAGATATATCGAACTGGAAAGTCCAGAAAGTTGAGGCTACCTCTTTTGTGTGGGCTGCTTAAAAACTCGGGCCGATGAGGGGATAGAAGACTGATTAAAACTATCTCATGGGGGTCACTTAAAATCACTGAGGCCACCTCAAAATTATTCCAGACACACTAGTTCTTATTCCACATTGAATTCGTTTCTAATAAGCATCTTCTTTTGTTGATGTACCCCATTGGTTTCCCCTCTGGGATTTTCCCATTGTCTAGTCCAAACTCCTCACCTTATGACTTATCTCAACTTCTTCCTCACCTAGAAGGCACCTTACAGAAAATTTAATCCAATCTGCTTAGTTTATTGATGAGTAAATGGAGATCCAAGGAAGGGAAGTGACTTGATAAAAATCATTCAATCCGGGTCTTTGAGTCCCGATCTTATCTCTTTCCAGTATTCTTGGCTAGCCTAAAGACGGATAAATTAGGTAAATTTAGACTGGTACTGTGGTTCAGAAAAAGACCCCCCAAACAAGCAACAGTCAATGCAAAGTTCCCAGCATCGAGAGTCTGGAAAATGAAAAGACGGGAGTGACTGGAAATCTCCTTGAGCTCTAGAATCTGAAAGTCAGAACCTCCAAAATAAGCAGGGACCAGAGGCGGCACTGATGGGGGTGAAAATCCCATGGATGTTTTTACATCTGCAGGTGGTTTCAGATGAAATATCAGCAGTTGGGGGAGGGGACCAACAGCAAGTGCTTGCTCTTAATTCACGGGAGCCAGGTGGCTCACCTTGGGGCCAGGGAAGACAGGTGCAGCAGCAGGGGAGGGCCAGCTCTCTTTGAGGGGTGAAGGGGATGGGCCCTGGTAATCCAATATCCTCTTGGCGCCACTGAGCACTCCAGCCCAAATCCATCACTGTAAATGAACCAGGTGACAGGATTAAATATCCCCTAATTGCAGTCCCCTGGGAGGGGCTGTGCCAGCTGTCTCTTCCACATGCCTAGCCCAGCAGATGGGAGATCAGATATCAAAGGGTCACTTCTGACAGGACAGGAGGCAGCCTGGGTCCTGGCCACCTGGGCCAAGTGGAAGGAGGGACTGAGGGCGGATTGGGGTGCTCAAATGTGTCTGAAAAACAGAATTATTTAGTACTGTCTGGCCCCTTGGCTCCTTTGTAGTAAGGTCTGCACGACTCCATGGCTGCAACTTATTTGTCCTCCTCATTGCCAGGACAGGATCTGGGCTCCTGCCTCTTGTCCTCCTACCATCTGAAACTTGCTGCTAGAGATGGATTTGTGTCACAGAAAATTGGATACAGCCGAGGGTATGCAGGAGGTCACCTGCTCCTGCCCCTGCCTCTAGGCAAGCCTGCATCTCACTGAACTCTAAGAGGCAAAAATTTCTCATCTTTCCTTCCAGCACTCTCAGGAATGACATTCTACAATTTTGCGTGGTTGTGTATTCCAGCATTCTGAGCTGAAATATAGGGCAGTTTCTCCAAATTCACTGAGGATTGAGCAAGAAGAAATGCAACTTACATTTCAGCTCAAGAAGTAGACTTTAGTGCTAAGTAAAAGCTCCTGGCCACAGGAGGATGTATGGGGATTCTCACTTGGCTGGGCTGAGAATGCCCCTGGCAGGGGGCAGTTCAGGGTGACTTCTGATAGGCTCTCTGCCCTTTCTTTCCTCTAAGACCTTTTCATTTGGGAAACTCTGCCACCATCTCACCTCAACACTAGTCTACCAAACTACAACACTGCCAAAATTGGCTCCCATCAAAGGGTTCTGTGCCGTTCTGTGGGAGTAAGATGCATTTTCATTTCACCGAAACCATGATATTGCAAAATCATCAGAAGCAAGTGTGAGACAAGAATAGCTCCCCATCCAGAAAGTCCAGACCACAAGGCAAGGTAAAAATTTGCTTGACAAACCTCACTGAGGCTCAGGCAAAAAGTAAAAACGGGCATCAAAAAGGCCACTCAGGGCCCACCACGAGAAGACTGCAAAAGGCTCCAGTGACCTTTGAAGCAACACGATTATTGAAAATGATAAGAGTTCACTGGGGCGGGTTAGCAGGGGACAGAGGAAGGTCCTCAGTTCAGTTTTCTTTGGTGAAGCTAGAGAGCTCCAGGTCATCAGCCCCTAGACCGAGGAGAGAGTCTGATGCTGGTCCAGCTCTAACTGATTGCTTTTCTTTTGCATTTGTTCATTCACTAATTTAACAAATACAGTATTTTCAAGGTTCTCCTATAGAAATGTGCTAAGGGGTACAAAGGTGATAAAAACTGATACTGTCTTCACCCTAGGGATCATGTGCCTGTTCAATTTGCAAAGTCAGTCACTGCATTGCTCTGAAGTTCAACTTTATCATCCATCAAACGGAAGTTGTGACATCTACCCCAGGTTCTTCATAGGGTTGTTGAGAGGTGGTTCACACGTGATGACTGAGGGAAAAGTGCTCTGGAAAAGCTCTTTTGCAGGGGAATAGAAGTGTGCAGTATTTGGAGTATTGCTTTAGCTCTGAGAACAATGTGCCTAAGTCGCCAGGGAGCTGACTTAGACCTCCTTCCCTTTCTTCCTTTGATTTTCCCCTCCTCTTTCTCAAGCGCTAAACAGAGACTTAGTCCAAAGAGAACCAACACATGCTTGATGATAAAAGGAACAATGGGATTTCTGGGTCATCCTCTGGGCCCACAGACAGGACGGCTGCAGTCCAGGATGCCAGGCAAACCAGGTTATTTTGGAGCAAGCCAGCAGCAGAACTGTAGGCTGAGAACAAAGGACTTGGCCCATGTCCATATCCCTGCAGGGGTCACGTACCAGCTGAACACATAAGCCTGTAGTCATGTTCCCATTTTAGGAAAACCAGAAATAGGGAATCTCAACATAATTTCCCACTCTGAAAACCACAGTTGGTAGGAGAAGCATGGTTCCTGGTCATGGCTGATTGATAAGGTGTTTCCATATAAACCAGTGGCCCAAATGTTGGAATTACCTGGGAAATCTGTCAACATATAGGCATTCAACTTGCACCATGAGAAATTCTGATTTTGAAGGGTTGGGGTTGAGCCTGGGAAGTGATTCTGATGCACAGAGAGCTTGAGAACCTCGTCTATAGACAATCGGCATGGGCCACTATCTTGTCTGCTTTTGCTATACATTTTGGAAGAAGTACAACACCTGGCACAGAGTGGGCACTCAATACATGTTTCTCGGCTGAGTTAATAAATATATTAACATATACCCAAATACACTCAAAGAAAAAGCAATACCCAGCACAAGTCAAAAATTTTCTAAGGCTTAGAGGTCCTCTAAAATTCACTCGGATCTGACTGTCGTTCTGACTCTCAATTCTCAGGGTACAAAATTGAGGAACCTAGATTTGAGTTTCTTGTGTTTTGCTTCCATTGGAGCAAAATAGAACCGATATGAAAATGGTTTGTTTCTTTTCTCATAATATATTATCATTATTATTATTATTATTATTGCCTTATCAGTAAGAACAGTAATAATAAATCATTTTACTTTCATTATCTCATTTCCTCATTGGGGATCTTATGAAAGAGATAAAGAATTATTATCCCCACTTTACAAATGAAAAACCAAATATGTAGAAAGGTCATATCTCACATCTACCCTGCGATTCACATGATTGGAAAACAGCAGGATGAGACTCAAACCTCCTCATTCACAATCTGATGTTCTTAGCACTAGACCGAGCTTGCAAAAGAACCGCTACAAATCTGCTTCCAGCGAGCTCCCACCTGTGTCATTCCAATGTGCAAAATAGGACTGAAATCATCCACAAATCACTGGGGTGTGTTCCTTTTCCAAAGAATCCCTTTTTACAGAAGTTCTTCATCTTATGTGGGATCATTAAGAGGTTGAGTAAGACAGATAATGTAAAGAATCACTCACTGCTAATTGAAATGCAGGCAAATCATTTCTGAAATTATAATGTAAGTTAACAGAAAAAAAAGGAATTTGTTCTGCAAAAATCCGGTCTATGTATGACTTTAGGAGTGTACATATTGCAGAAAAGTCAGGTAAATGTGTGCACTCATATACCAGGCTTCTATAAGAAATCCAGTCCTGAACTGAAAACAAATTGATAAATAAGCTGCTTTTCCCTTCTGTTCTCCTGGAGCCAGGTCCTCATGCTGTTAGGACATTCCAGCATCCCAGCAACTGCCCTCAGTCAGACCACAGGCTCATGTATTTTCAACCAGGCAACTTGGACTGAAAGAAGCTTTCAGTGGAGCCCAACAAAATCATCACAGCCTTAGACTGGATCTAGATGATGCCCAAGAATGAAAAGTAATGGCAATGTTCTGAATATTTTAAACTTTTACACTTTTAAAATGTCGTTCACTTCAAATACAAAGATAATGACTGAATATTTAGCCCAACCTTTTACCCTACATATTTTAAGCAATGCCTAAATCTATGACTTTTCTTAACTCCTGTCTGATCAATTCATCCTGAAGTCAATTTCATTAAATAGCCAAATAAAAGATACTTTATTTTAACACCTTGTTGTTCCAAGGAATGGGACAACTGACAAAACAGACTGATAATCTTGACAATGGGACTTTGAGTCTGTAGAACGATGGGGTAGGAACTAGGAAGTCACCAGCTTCCCAACGTGGGGCTGCTTGCTATGAGCCAAGACCGAAGCAGACATGAGCAGAGGACAGGTGTCCTTATTCTCTGTAGGTGTCTCTAAGGCTCAGGCAGAGGGACAATTCTTGTCCCTGAAGAATCTTGATTGCCTTACGAAGCAGCCTGGCTTCCCTCCAGCCCTCTCTCCCCTCCTCCCTTCTCCTACCCTCAGCCTCCAAGTCCCTGTCAGTTCTAACAGGGAGTGGGGATTGGTCAGGCCATTCATTGGTTCTGAAGTTTCTTCTACTTAAACCAATTTGTTAGGTACTTCGTGATTTATAGCCACAGTGGAAAATGGGGCTGGGTATTGATTCTTGGCCTTTTCTATTGCAAATGGGTGTAATGTTTTATAGTATGTCAGAATAATAGCAGTGGGCACTCTATCAATGTCAAATGTTAAAAATGATCAGCTATTGTGATGTAGGAGATTAAATATGAAAGCTTGATGGGTATATAAAAGTGAAATGGCAGTAATAAAGGAATTTTTATGTTCTGTTCGTTGCTCTCTGGAATCCACCTGGGGAACTATTAGAGCCAATTGTGCTGATCAGTGACATATCACCATGGGTTAAAGGATGGGACAGGTGTGTCCCTCCACAGGTGCTGTTTGGCCTGGCAAAATGGAATGAGAGTACTAGGGTAGAGAGGTTGAAGTTCATATGGCCATACCTTTGGGAGCTTGAGTCTAATTCCCCAGGTGACTAGGAAGAAAAGGTACAAGGCAACCGAGAGCCAATCAGAAGTACCAGAGGTCACTATGACCCTCCTCTGCTGCAATGATGGCTCCATCTCTAAAGCTAGTGGAGAGAATCCATCCCCTTCTGTAAGGTACCCTGAGAGATGACAATCCTATTCTATACAACCAGACCAGACCTCATTGGCCATCTTACATAGTCAACTTTCTCAGGGAATTGAGGCCCAGAGAAGCAGAGATATGTCCAAGGCCAGCAGATGAGTAGCAGAGCTGGACCAAACCGAGGTCAAGGCAGGGCAACCCCATCTGCCCTCAGCTGCAATAGGTGTCTGAAGCTGTCATGATCCTCTAGATCAGTGCTGGCCAATATAAAACATACAGAGATCCACACATGTTTTTTAAATGTTCTTACAGCCACATTTAAAAAGTAAAATCAAGCAGGTTAGGTTAACTTTAACAATATATTTTATTTAACCTAACATGGATGAAAGTATATTCTTTCAATATGTAATCAATATAAAAATTATCGAGATGCTTTATATTCTTTGCTTCATACTGTCTGTGGGTGTATTTTGCACTTACAGCACAGCTCAATTAGGACGAGCCACATTTCAAGTGCTCAATAGCCCCATGTAGCCACTAGCTATGTATTGCAAGTGTGCCTCAACTGAGACGTACAGGGCAGGGAAAGGTATACATATCCCCTAGGGAAGCATTGCGTAGTTTGAAAAAGCAAAGAAATCCTAAAATATACTTAGAACACACACAAAAAATCTAGTTTATAAACACAAACTACAGACAGCAAACCTTGACAAAATCTTAATGAAGAGACTCTGAAGAAGAACTGTCAATCACATATGAGGGCTTCTCAGTGAGGTATAAAAGTTGTATTAGAATTTCTGGGGCTTTTAAAGGGTCTGAGATTTTTTAATGTTTACCAAAACATAAAAAAGCATGGATTTACAAAGACTAAGGAACACACTAGCCCTTTGGGGAAGAGCAGCTTCTCAGATGATGTTGTTGTCATCCCAAGTTATCAAACTCATTTCCTGAGAGGAGAAGAAAGTACAAGGACTGCATAGTCTTATGTGAAGGTGAAATTAAGTCTTAGACTTTACGTAGGACACTCAGTTAACTCTTGGAGGCATCCATGTGCCGGAGCCATGGGTGGCCCTATCTCAAACACACAGGCAATGGGCAATCTTGTTGAATATTTTTGGATGGGTCCATCTATGCCCTGGAGCTTTCACTGGGTACACCAAGCATGGGGGAAAGAGAAGTCATGGCTCCCTGCTAAAATCTGGAGTTCTAGCCTGTCTGGCCCTGAACACCATGGCCAATGAGTAGGGAGGCAGGAGCTGGGGAAGAGCAGATACCAGGGTGCAGTGCAGCACTCTCAGTGTTGCCGTTTCCAGGAGCAAGCAGACCATATAATGCACACAAAGCCAGCCTGAGAACTAACACCAGGTCCCTTTCAGCCAGAGACAGGTTGTCACTCTGACAGCTATCAAGCCAATCAGAAGGGTAAATTAAGGTGTCCTTTTTTTTTTTTTTTCTTGAGGGGCAGGGGGTAGTTAAAATGCTGATCTCCAAGTGACAGGTTTCTGAGCTGGGAGTGAACTGTCACCACTGCCAACCTCACTCTGGATCCTCTCAGGAGGAGCATGTCAGGGAAACCAGCAAGCTCCTTATAGACCTGCTTGCTCCCTAAGGGCATCCAGGCACAAGTCACGCTGTCTGATCTGCCTTCTGGGACCAAGTGGGTGAGAGTGCCAGTCTGCACCAGTTCCCATTGCACTGGGAGCCAGGGATCAACTTTCCACTTTTGAATGAGAAACTCCTCCTTCTTGCCTTAATTGCAGCATTAATAATTAAGTGGGTGCTTTAATTGCATGGATCTCATTACAGAGTGACACTGGAAACATATGCACACAAAGGCACACACCTCCATGCCTATACATGTATTCCGGAAGCCAGGCATCAAATCATTTCAAAGAATTATCGTAAGCAAAAACTCAAAATAAAAAACAACAGGGATGTATGTATGCTTAATTACATGAGGACTTCATTAGCTGGCACTAATTAAATCATATTATGAAGTCTGACAAATATCTAAAATTACTCACTTTGGTAAATAGTTTTGACGCGAGTAATTTGTTTAAAACTAGAACTCGGTAGAAAAGTTTAAGCAATTTTATTTTTGCCTGGGTAGCACATTATGTGATGTCTAGGGGGATAATTAATGATTAGTGGCTTAGTGACAGAGGCACATTCATTATCCTGTTTCCTAACTCCTGCCAGGCCTTTAATGCTGAGTACTCAAGGCCCACGCTACCCTCAGCTCTGTGAGAGCTGATCTTCTCCCGATAGATGAACCCATTTCACAGATGAGATTTTCTAAGGCTGAATGCCTGTTCTTTGGTCCAGCCAAGATCACAGAGCACACAGTCCTGGTCTTGCCCTTCCATGGCAATAGGAGTATTGAGAGGGACATTCCCCACCACCAACAGATTAAAGGAACATTCTAATCACTACGTTCTTCATGAATGCTTCTGCTACGGGCTGAATGTGTGCACTCCCCTCACACCAAATTTATAATCCTAACTCCCAAGTGCCCTTGTGGGGAGATTAGGTCATGAGGGTGGAGCCCTCATGGAAGATTAGTGCCATTAGGCTGGGAAGATTGAGCCATCAGGCTCAAGCCTGTAATCCCAGCACTGTTAGAGGCTGAGGAGGGCAGATCACTTGAGGCCAGGAGCTCAAGATCAGCCTGGCCAACATGGCGAAACTCCATCTCTACTAAAAATACAAAAAAATTGGCCAAATATGGTGGCACACACCTGTAATTCCAGCTACTCGGGAGGCTGAGGTAGGAGAATCGCTTGAACACGGAAGGTGGAGGTTGCAGTGTGAGCCGAGACCACACCACTACACTCCCACCTGGGAAATAGCAAGACTCTATCAGAAAGAAAAGAAAAGAAAAGAAAATCAGAAATCTGCCTTGCCCCACCTGCCATGTGATGAGTTCACAGCAAGAAAGTCCTGTATAAACCAGGAAGCAGTGCCCTTACCAGATGCCAAAACTGCCAGCACCTTGATCTTGGTCTTCCCAACCTCCAGAACCATGAAAAATACATTCCTGTTGTTGATAAACCACCCAGTTTGTGGTATTTTGTTAAGCAGCCTGAATGGACTAAGACACTCTCCTTATGTGGGGGTCCCAGACCAGAAGGCAGGCTCTATTATGAGTTAACTCCTTGGGCCTGTCTCTCAAGAGCTCAGCGCTGACCCCCAAAACAGCAACTTCATTAAAAAACTAGGAAGACCTTGCTGACCCTCTCACCAGCCCTTGCCTGTTGGCTTCCTCTTCTGTTGTAGTTCCTTTCCCTCCCCTCACCAGGGCAAAGAACAGAGCTATGTAGTTATCCACACGCACTGAGCTGTGCACACATACAATCCAGGCCACTCAGAAAGAAGGAGCCTCAGAGTTTCATCCCAAATGATCCAAATTAGCTTTGCACCCAAGAATGCATCCTTCCCATACCCCTCTGCCTTAGTCTGTTAGAGCTGCTGTAACAAAAATTTCATAAGCTGGGTGACTTATAAACAACACAATTTACTTCTTACTGTACTAGAGGTTAGGAAGTCCAAGATCCGTGTCTGGCGAGGCATCTCTCTCTGCCTGATAGATTACAACTTCTTGCTATGTCCTCACACAGTAGAATGGGCTAGCCAGCCTTCTGGGGTCTCTTTTATGAGGGCATGTATTCTATTCATGAAAATGAATCTAGTCACATCCCAACGGCCCCACCTCTTAATTCTATCACACTGGGGATTAGATTTCAACATACAGATTTTGCAGAGGACACAAATATTTAGGCCATATCACCTTCCCTAGCTTGGTTTTTATGCCTAACCAGAGTGGTTTATGTCCTACTCTGAGCAGCATGAATTTGAGGGGGCAGGGGAATGGACTAATTGACCTCCCGGGACTCTGTTCCAGTCTATAAATCTGACACAAGGAAAGGTCATGTCATAGTAAACACTGAGGCATGCGTCCTACTGTTCTTAACCTAGGTATACTTCCTGGAGGCAGGAAGAGGGAATTGGAAGGCTGCACTAAGATAACATCCTCTAGTTCGTCACATAGCCCCGCAGAGGATTCCCCCTCCTTCTCCTTCTTTTTTTTTTTTTTTTCTTTTCTTAAACTAAAGTTTGAAGCTAAATCCACTGTGGGCTGAAGGAGGCACTTTAAACTTCACTCGCTTCGAAGTTTAAATGGGAAGACTTGACAGGTATGCTAATGCTCCTCTATTAAGTCTGCAGAAAATGACATTAAAGGTGTTGGTTAAAGACACGGCTCAGTGTTTGAGCAATTTAATGAAGTGTTACACACAAGCTGACCTTGTAGAGGGAGAAGCTCGCGGCTCTCTCGGCGTTTCAGGAGGCCCTGGCCACTCTGTTTGACATCTGAGCTTAACACCAACCCCAGACTCATTACTGTCTGTGAGGTTCTGGGAACTGCCAAGGGGGAGACCAGCCTTTGCTTGTAAAGTCCAGTGACAGAAAGGAGAGGTAAAAATAGTGGCTCCTGATCTTCAGCTTCGTGAGGCCAGAGGTGCTGGTTTGAATGACATGTTCAGTTTTCATAAACACAGGCAGTGGTCCCCTGAGGGAGCCAGAGCAGGAGGAAAGGAGAGGCTCTTGGAGTGGGCAGTGTGGACAAGGGCAGCTGAGTGGAAAGGCCAGAACTTCTAGCTGATGTCTGGTCGCCAAGTGGGCTGCTGGAGCTTGGAAGGAGGTCTCTGCCAGTAGAGCAGGCAACCCCCCAGATCCTTCAGAATGAGGCCACCGGAAGTGTTCACTGGTGCTACAGAGATGTGAACCCCTAGAAAAGGGTCAGACAAATGGGGTTCCCAAGACCCCTCCAGCAACCCCACTCACTCACCAATCCATTTATTCACTCATCAAATGTTATTAAGCACCTGCTATATATCACTTCTCTCCAACTATGCCCTATTTACTATACAAATGGTGAATATTCATTATACTGCTCTTCTGCAAGTGTCTGGAACATCCAAAGCTCCTCCCTACCACAGGGCCTTTGCACATACTCTTCCCTCTCCCTGCAGTGCTTTTCTTAGTTTTTCACAAAGATGACCACTTTAAGCCTGCCTACGTCAGCTTACATATACTCTTATCAGAGAGGCAGCTGAATAGCTCATGGAGCAGCATAAGGCCCACAGGTTTCACTGAGTATTGTAATACCCTAATAATGATTTTATTTACAGTCCTTTGCATAAGCTTTTGAATGGCTTCTTCTACCTTCTAAAGTTCTTTCCCATGTTATCCTGTTTGAGCTTTCTAGCAACCTCATAAGGTGGACAGAGCATTTGCTGGCTATTCTTGTGTAGAGACAAGTGACCCATGACTGGCAGAAGCTGCGAGTGTCTGAAGAAGCTGTGAGTGTCCAAAAGACTCAAGTCATTCAACTCCCTGACCAGGACTATTTCTGCGACAGCAAATGGTCCATGTTTTTCTCTTAGTTGGGGAGGTGGATGTACATTGAAGAGCCAGGCTAGGAATGCAGATCCCCGAGCAGCTTACCTTGGGGAGATGTGGTGGGTGAATGAGAAGCAGCACCAACAACAGCCACCTGCAACTGTGTCTTCTGCATGTCACTGGCAGGACAGAGAAACAGAAACAGCCAGGGCAGCCCCTGCCCACAGAAAGTGCTTACTCTCAGGCTAGGCCGAGGACAATGCACAGAGTGTCCTTGATGAGTCCCTTCTCTTCTCTACTATCTCCTTTTCCCTTCTCCTTGCCTCCCTTAGCCTGCACTGACAGCTGCTGCATCCCACCCCCTGCTTTAGTAAAGTTGGCTCCTTCAAGCAGACTTATTTGAAGGAAGAGCTGCAAGTCCAGGCTTTATAAGGAACCAACTTGTTGATCAATGAGTATCTGTGGAGCGCCTCCTCTGTGTCCTCCCCTCTGTTCAGGCTCGAAAAGTAATAATTGACATTATTGAACCCTGGCTACCGCATGGTCTGTCCTCAGCCACTAAAGCATGTCATTTCCCTTCACCCTCGTAGGAATCATGCGAGAGCTGCAGCCACGCCCCCATCATTTAGGCGAGAAAACTGTGGATTAGAGATCTGCATAAGGGCTCCCCCTTGTCCTCCCACACTCAGCTAAGTTAGAATGGCTCTCCTAAGCCAGCAAACATGTCTGCCAGGTAGGTTATAACCCCTTGGAAGCAAGTACATAGTGAGGAAAGGCAGGGCTGTCTTCCTGTATCAAAATATGCTATTTAGAATTTTCAAGGTTGGCCAGACTGTGGACTATTTGGAATATGAGCTCTCAAAGAATAGGGAGTAAGTTGCAGACTTGAGTGGATTAGGACAGATATTTAAATGTGTTGGGGAAAATTGAGTTTCTGTATTGTATTTTAAAGTCATCTGTTTTAGCCACATTTCCTTTGATGTGTAAGGTAAATTGTTCAAAGGAAAATCCCTTTAGATATGTTTATAATTCTAAGAGAGTCTCATAGTCCTTTTATACTGGTTAATTTGTACAATAAATTGGTCAAAACATAGTGACAGGGTTAATTTTAACTATATTGGTGGGTGAAATTAGTAGCTTATGATGTAGTTGTCATTTGAAGTGAACTGTTTTCCACATATACATTTTAACAAATGTAGTTTCCCAAAACAAGCATGTATAATCACAATTCAATAGTCCTTAGAAGAATTAAAACAAACCTTACAATATTTTCGGCAAACAGATTTACACAGAAACTGGACAATGACAAAACATATACTTAAATGTTAAGATAATTAGTATATAAATATCTGCTGTCTTTTATCTATCTAAACAAAGGCTGTAACTAACCTAGTGCTTTGATTTTTTAAAGTGTGTTGCTTCTTAGTCTCTAAAGCTTGTTACTTAAAGAATAACTCATGGGCCTCTTGTTTTAATTTTAAACAAAGCTGAATTAAAGACATTTGTAGATTTAAAAAAAAAAAAAAAAAAAAAAAGATCACAAA
Organism: Symphalangus syndactylus; assembly: GCF_028878055.3. Taxonomy (NCBI): domain Eukaryota; kingdom Metazoa; phylum Chordata; class Mammalia; order Primates; family Hylobatidae; genus Symphalangus; species Symphalangus syndactylus. Next base: position 133,064,695 of record NC_072425.2, read on the forward strand.
CCAGCCTGGGCATTGTGGCTCATGCCTGTAATCCCAGCACTTTGGGAGGCTGAGATGGGCAGATCACCTGAGGTCAGGAGTTTGAGACCAGCCTGGCCAACATGGTGAAACCCCATCTCTACTAAAAATACAAAAACTAGTTGTACATGGTGGCAGGCGCCTGTAGTCCCAGCTACTCAGGAGGCTGAGGCAGGAGAGTTGCTGGAACCTGGCAGGCAGGGTTTGCAGTGAGCTGAGATTGAGCCACTGCACTCCAGCCTGGATGACAAAGTGAGACTCCATCTCAAAAAAAGAAAAAAGAAAAAATCACAAACCAGTGGCCTGGATGTGAATGTTGGTCTGTCTGATTCAGAATCCCTGGGAATCAGAGAGCTCCACACACACTCAGGCCCCACACTGCACACAGCAATATGGGCTCACTCCATGGGTTTGGAGTTTGAGATACCAGATCTCAGAGGGATACTAATCGCAATGGCCTTGGGATGCGGTTCCCATTGCCATCATCATGAGTAGTTTTGTGCTAGGGTCTCTTGTAGGCATGTGACAATATCATTTCATTGAATTCTCAATAATAACTCTGCAAGGTGAGTAAGTGACAAATTTGGAACACTGATCTTTCCTATGCTGTTCCGACTCCATGTCCAATGTTACAAAGTAAAAAGGAGTAAAGAGTGTTGGACCTAGAAGACTCACATTCTAATCAAGCAGGGTTGGTTTGTTGTGCGTTTCGAGGCAGGGGTTGGGTGGGAGTGCACAACATAAACATGACCAAAAAATAATAATAATTTTTTAAGGCTAATGAATGGCCTCATAGTTGGACTATGGAACATGATAAAAATGTTTACTAAATTGTTCAACTGGACCACGTGTAGCAAGTGAGGCTTTCAAGGGACGTAGTATAGTGGTTGAAAAACACCGCTCCAGCACCAGACACCTGGGTTCAAATCATCCTAGCCCCGTTACCTACAAGCTGAATGACCTTGGCCACATTCTTTAACCCCTGCACTTCAGAAACCTCATTTCTAAAATGAGGACAACTATAGCATCGCCTCACAGGGTTGCTGTGAGAATTCGAGGGAACACACAGAATGTGCTTGAAGCAATGCCTGCCCTCTGGTAGCTCTTAATGTGTTGGCTATAGTGTTAGTAATTTCCTGAGTCTTTTTATCGATCACCTATTCTGCACCAAACACTGTGGGAAATATAAAAATGAACCTGCCTAGCCTTGGCCTGGGGTGTGCACTCAAATAACTAATACAGCCCAGAATGGGATAAGGTGCCAGTTCTGAAGTACAAGTAAAGCTTTTAGAGAAGGACGTCAGTCCTGGCCAGAAGAGGTATGATGGAGAAAACTTGAGAAATTGGCAGGAATCTAACAGGAGATAGGGGACAAGAAGGCAGTGCGCAGGCACGGTGTTCTCACCACACTGGCCAGGCATCAGCTAATTGGGTGTCTACTTCAGCCTAGGTGACACCTGCTAAGAAGAAAAAGAACTCGGTTCAACTACCACTGCTGTTTCAACAGACTGTAACTCTCTATTCTATTCCCAGTGAATGTCTTTCTGGCATTTTCATGACCACAAGTCCATCCCTGTTTCCTTTCATTTGGGGCCACTGTGCAGACCCAGCTTACCCCATTGCATACAGGACTTTCTGCAAAGGGAAGTGCTCAACCAAGTCTGAGGTGCAGCAGCTTAACACCAAATGGCATCCACTCTTGGCTTTGAGTCCACACTTCAGGCGTGATTAGAAATGGAACCAAAAGGGAAAAATTTCTCCAAAGGCAGCATGAGCTGGAAGATTGAGACCCAGCCCTCAATCCCATGTTGCTCCCATTGACTAGGAGCTCCTCTTCGTTTCCTTAATCTTCCCTTTCCTCTTAAACTCTTCTTAGGCTGGATGCAGTGGCTCACGCCTGTAATTCCAGCACTTTCAGAGGCTGAGGCAGGCAGATCACCTGAGGTCAGGAGTTCGAGATCATCCTGGCCAACATGGTGAAACCCCATCTCTACTAAAAAGACAAAAATTAGCCTGGCGTGGTGGTGGGTGCCTGTAGTCCCAGCTACTCAGGAGGGTGAGGCATGAGAATCACTTGAATGCGGGAGGCGGAGTTTGCAGTGAGCCGATATCGCGCCACTGCACTTCAGCCTGGGCAACAGAGTGAGACTCCATCTCAAAAAACAAACAAACAAATAAAAAACTTATTCTCTTCTTGTTTTCTGCCTCCTCTCTTCTTTGTTTTAAAAAATAAGTCCTCATGGTGCACCTGCTTCTTCCTTTTTAGTTTGTATCCTTTCCTCCCTCCTTGCATCCCTCTCTCCCTCTCTTCCTTCTTTCTGGTTGGGTGTCATTGCAGGAATTTGACAAAGAACACTTTAAGCACCCTCCAAACATACACTTAAACATGTCCCATCTCCAGCACACTCTCGTGAGGTTCCCTTTTTCCTGGAAGGTGGATAGACTGTTTTGCTGGGAGGAGAGAAGAGAGAGAAAGAGGGACAGAAATAATCCTGTGGCCAGGAGACAGGCTCCTCTCCTAAGGAGAAGAATAAAGCCAGGAAAGAATTCACCCACAAACCTTTTGAAGACATATGGAGGAGAGTGGAGAGATTTTTATCCCCTTCTCCTTCAGGAAAAAAAGCTTTTAAAATAAATAGCTGACAGCGTTTCTTATTTGAGTAATTCTTTGCTGGTTATAAATGTGCCACTCTAGAGTACTTTATTTAGAAGTTAAAAAAAAAATGCATTCTCCAAGAGAGAGCTCAGTATTACCCAGGGGAGTAAGGTTCACTCTCCTGTGGCCCTCCTGACGCCCTGCCTCAGACATTCATATATTCTCCCATAATCTGATCTAGGTTATAAAAATTAAAAAAAAAGAGGAGAGAGGAGAGACAGCTGGTTTTCCCACACATATGACATTTTCCTTTATGCCTGGCTTAACTTTTTTATGACAGGCTGGGTTCACTCCATTGGAGAATTTCTCTCTTCAAATGAACTTCGTGTTTTATGTTTGAAAATTTTTCTTTAGACAAACCTGGTAATTTTTCAAGTTAAAATGTGTACACTTTAAGCACTTAGGAAGTTTAAGGATCCATCTGATCGGCACATAAATCTGAGGTTATTCATGCTAAACTCCCCATGTCTAACTGCACTCTTAAAAACTAATAAAAAGCAAGTGACATATTTTAACTTCTTTTTAAGTGAAAACCCCCAGACTGTCAGTTTCCTCAGTAATTGATTAGTACCGTACACTCCCCTCTCTGTCCCTGGTGACATTCAGTGTGCGACTGCACTTGCTGTGCTTGAGGTAGCTTGTCGTGGAGTGGGAAAGAAACACAGGGCTGGTGTACTGTCTGTCCTTTCTTTTCTAAATGGAGAGATAGATTTTCCCCTGGCTGCTGCCGCCTGCTGGGCCCTTTGGCAGGGGCTCCTCACTGGCCGCTCTCTGGCTTATTGACTTTCGAGCTCATGCAGTGTCTTAGAAAGAAGTAGACTTTGGAAAGCAGGATCAGACTTTAAGCTTGACCTGCCTTTCCTGGCTGAGTCACCTTAGCATGTTTGCTTGACCTCTCTATGCCTCTCTGTTTCATCTCTAAACAGGGGTTAGCAAAAACATCTACACTACAGTAGGTACTAAGTGAGATAATGCATGTGAAGGTGCTTAGTAAAGACTACATCCTGTGCGATTTCATTTGTTGGTTAAACATGGTGGGAAGCCAGATTGCTCAACAGTCTGTGCCTCTCCCACCTTAAATGTGGAACAGCCAGGGTAGAATAGAAAATTGTAACCCTCATGCCTACCTCATCACATCCTGAATCCTAGAAAGACCCTGGGGTTATGGTAGGTATACGAGGATAAAAAGCACTTTCTCCACATTCTAGGCCCCTCTTTAACTCATCTGCTCTGAAGTGCAGGAGTATGTAGGACCCACCACAGCGGCATTCCCTGTTCAGACAGTGCCTTTCGAGTTGGACACACTGAGGCTGCATAATGAGTCCCATGCATCATTGTGGTGCTGGTTCTTCCATCTCTACTTGTGCTCAGAGCTGGTTCCTGGACCGGCAGCATTGGCATCACCTGGGAGCTTAATAGAGATTCAGATTCTCAGCCCCATATTAACAAGACCCCAGGAATTCACATGCACATCCGAGTTTGAGGTGCACAGCCCCAGACCAAGTGACAGAGCAGGACACGGGCTGTAGCGGAGGAGGAACCTGCCATCCACCATATCCCACTGCTGGAGGATGGGACCTCTAACCCTGCGAAGCGCTGTCAGACAAATACCATCTATCGTAGGGGTAGTTTGGTCCCATGGGGACTCTTTAGCCTCTCTTCCCTTTTTCTCTAATACATGTTACCGAAAACCACTTGATTTGAGTAAAATCAGATATTTAAGTCCTAAGACTAAAGAGGGATATTTTAGCTGAGCTCTGAACTGAGAATCTGAGAGTGTCACTAAGATTCCTTCCATCTGTGCTGCACTTAGAGTTGCGCCCATATCACACCCATTGATCCTGAAAGTACCTGGACGGGAGAGGAACAGGTAGGCATTCAGAGAAGTGAAAGAATCTGCTCAGCGCCACTCATGAGTAGATAATAAGGTGGGGGCTGGAACTCTGGTCTGGTCTATGTAGCGAGTTACAAATCTGTTCTGCTTAGATAAAACCCAGATGGAATTTGAAGTGCTTCTTCAATGGAGGAAGCTGTGGATTCTAGAGATATTGGAGAGAAGTTCGTAGTCCAATCGATAGTAAATCAATTAATTTAGCCTTCCAAATAGCCTCGCTCACACACCCAGGGCTACAGACTCCACCCCTGGTGAGGAGTCAAAACGGCTGATGCCAGACACCAATCAGCCCACAGCATTGATTGAGCACCCACTGTGGGCACCACACCATGCCAGGCATTGCGGGGCAGGAGGCGAGGGGCAGAGCAAATAAATGTGATGTGGGGATTATGATGGAGGACACTGTCCAAAATGCCGCTTGATATTCTATAGACAAAGTTACATCTGGTAAATATCTACTCAACTTTTGTGACAGCAAAACTAAATTGTCTTAATAAGTGAGTTTGTATTCTTTCTTTTGTTAGAAGATAAACCCTGTGTAACTCAGTGAATCTCTCTCTTTTGCCTCAGCTGCTGGAAAACGCTCAGTAAAGCAGTCCAGGTGGTACAATCTATCCATTTCGGAGGTCTGAGAACACATACTGCTTCTGCATCCCTCCAAAGCCTCTGTTCCTTTCTGCATTGTGTTTTCGTGTGAAAACCACTCTGAATCCTTTTCAGGTAATAGGCAGGGCACAGAACCCTCACACACAACTTTGAGGCATTGTCAATTTAGTTTCGTGTGGTGGAGGAAAGACACAACAACTTCATAAGGTGTTTGGCCATCGGAGCAAGATGCCTGGGCTTAGAGTTGGGGGGCTGGGACCTCAGGTATTCCACTGGCTGGATGGGTGGCATCAGACACATTACCTTGCCTCCTTGGGCCTCAGTTTCCTCATCCACAAAATGAGGAAGCTAGGCCAGCTCTGAAATTCTACCAAGTGAAAAGGGTATAAAGGAAAACAACAGCAGGCACACATTAGTAGAAACATAAAGAAAATGAACAACATGAGAGTAATTGGGTGTTGGGTTCAAGGAGAAAGCTCTTTTGAAGCTTTTTCAATCTATTCTTAGTGTGTGCGTCTTCCTGGGTGATAAGTGGACAGGGGGAAGAGGCTATTCAAGTTGTAGCAGACAAAAGGAAAAATAGCCACAAATTCCTTTTCTCTAGCTTCTGATGCAGTGGTGGAGGTCAGAAGTCAATTTCTCCACTCCTTGACTTGAGTTGGCCATCATTAACACAAAAGACAGAGCAGGGGCTTGAAAAGCTTGTGCGCTTTTGGTGTTGCCCTCTTGCTGCTTTTGGAGCTTGGCCACCCAGCTAGCTTGCTAAAGTATGAGTGTCACATGACCCAGCCACCCTATTAGCTTCAGCCTGCACCAGATGTGTGAGTGGAGCCACCTAAGCAGGCCAGTCAGCCCCACAGACAACCCTCCCGTACGTCAGTGAGCCCAGAGATCAGCCTAGCCCAGCCCAGATGGAATTACCCAGAAGAATCATGATCTAAATAACTGGGGGTTGTTTTAAGCCAGTAAGTTTTGGGGTAGCTTACTACACAGCCAACAATGACTGATAACCCTGGTTGGGAAGGCAATCTGTTTAGAGACATGAAAATTAGAACCAGCAAATCCCAGCTGGAGATCCCATGGGGTAAGAAGGCAGTTGGGGCCTTTTTAACTCCATTTGCAAAACAAGATGGCTTCACACCCTCCCCACACTTATCCCGGTCCCTACTCTCCTTTTCCCTTTTTATCCATCATGCTTCCAGCAGGGGCAGGAAGCAGACGTTCCATTCTTGGCATTACACACCTGCTAAAGGGAGAGAGAGTGTTTGCTGTGGTAGATCAGACAGGGGAATGGAAGGCCTGATAATTAGCCCATCCTCTGACAAACCCTGGGTTCCAACAAAAGGAGCTGGACAAATCAGCCGAGCAAAATTATCAGCGCTAATCTCCCAGCCCCTCCTTAATGCCGGCCCTTTTGTGGCCAGCACCTGGCAGGGACTGTTAAGCCATCACGTTCTCCCCGCTGCCCTGCACCCCCAACCCATCCCCACTCTCTTTTTCTCTCTTTCTCAAGTTGTTACCACACAAGCATCACATAAGGAATCAAATAGGGACAGGTCCTATTGTTCAGCAAAGAGGCAAGAAAAAAATAATCAAAAAAGCAGGGGACTTAAAAAAAGACCAGAATTATTTCTCAAATAGAATGGGAAAATCTAACATGCCTTATCACTACAGAGAACAAGCACTGTGCAAACACCCAGGCCTCTGACTGGCATGCCGGTTGTTTTGAATAGACGCATGACATTGTCAAGGAACCTGCCATTGTGTTGCTGAAAGGCACTTGCAACATTGCATAAAAATCAGGCGTTCGTGTCACCCTCAGACTAGTCAAAGCTGCTGTTTTTTCTTTCTCTTTTTGAAAGAAGAAATAAGGAAAATAAGAAATGTCCCCAGAATAAGACCTTCAAAGCCAGATAAACGTTATTTCTGAAAGGCATCGGAAACTGGGCATCCAAGCAAAGCCACCAACTAAAGAGGTTTTCTATTTGGAGAAAGTACCAGTGGGCAATGGGGAGGTATGAGGCTGGTGTGGGGCCAGAGTCACGGCTTTTCCTGTAGATGGAACTCTGTGGCTTGAAGCGTTGTCCAGTCCTTCTAGATTCGTCTGACTCTTGCAGACATCTCTTCTCTTCTCGGTCACTTCCATTGTGTGGTGTTAAGTTTTCCTCAAGCCCTACAGTGTCCCTCTGGTCCCTTTCACTTTTCAGGGAGAAAATGAAGTTTCTGACCTTTGCAATCCCTGAGGGACCTAAACTCAGCTCCAAGGACCTGGATTGTCTCTGTCACCCTTGAGCCACTCTGGGGAGCTCAGGCTGACCAGGGCTCTTCCTCAGGCTCATCTGCACATTGCAAACAGCCTGAAGCCTTCCCACTATGCCCGGGTCACTCTATGATGACTACGGGTGAAGGGTTTGATTGTTCCTGATGTGAAATACATGAATTTATCTTCCACACACCAGAGATGCTAGAGCTTGGGAAAGTCATCACAGAAGGGGGCGGCATGTTCTGTCTGACCATTGCATTGAGACACAACTCTTCCAGCCTCCTAAAGTCTTACCACAGGATAAAGTGAGATTCAGGAGTCCATGGAGAAGCCAAGAGATTTGTAAATGCGTGTAAAGCTCAGACTGTGTCCTCATCGATTGCTGTTCCTTACAGTTCCAGAAATTCAGCCTTTAAGAAGAGGGAAGAATTTAACTCTAATATTGATCTGACTTCCTGGGTGCCCTTGGGGAGGAGGGTCAGCTGGGAAACCAGTTCCGGGTGGTCAGTGTGGTTGACGTATGCTCCCTAATTGCAAGCTTTGATGTGTTCAGCTGCTCCTAGATTTCTGGCTTTTAACAAATGGCCCTTGGTCTACACCTGCTGTCCTCAAGAGGAAGATGAGAAGCCTCTTAGCACCTAGAGGCTGCCCCTACAATATGCCGACTTCCTTTCCCAAGGGGGTGGGTGCAGAGCAAAGAACTATGGACCTACAAGGGTGGGTGTTAGCTCCACTCCCAACCTACGGCATGCTCTTGGGTTGGCCACTTAACTGCTTTGAGTCTTTGCTTCCTCATAGGTAAAATTTACTTTATTTATTTATTAATGCCCCACTTGTTCCAGAATGGATTTATGGTGGCTTATGTGTAAAATGAGAGGATTAGACAAGCTGATCCTTTCTAAGGTATCCTCCTGGCTCTAGGATGCTCTGACAGTCTTACTTGCCACTTGACGTTGCGAAGTCTGCAGTTCAATTTCAAGTTAGACGAATGCCAGCTGCCCCTTGAGTGTGAGTGATTCATAGTCACGAAGGGACTGTGGGATTGACTGGGGAGATGTGTGCTTTGTGCTGTAGTAACACTTCGTGCTTGGGGTTTCACATCAGCAAACCAAATTATGGGTATTAACAAATTTCATACTCACACACTTTTGATAGCAAAGAGTTTCTATATTAGGACAATTTCCGATTGGTTTCCTATGGATAATAATTCTCTTTTAAATACTCGGCAAAATAATACAGCCCCTTACCAATTCTCAGCTCTGTGGAGTCTGTCTGTGAGCTCCTGCAGCTCTGCCTATCACTCATAGGTCACAGGAACTTGAGGTCTGAAAAGCCGATTTGGGGCACTTTATTCTAAGAGAGACACTGACAAATAGGAGTTTGTCCTGAGGACTGTTGTCAGAGAAAGAAAAGTCTGGAAATAGTGCCTTATGGGGAACAGTTGGTGAAGCTGGGGATGTTTCAGAAAAGAGAAGACTTTCTATGTTTGCAGAGTTACCATGATAAAGAGGGGCCACGAGACCACTATGGAGGTGTCAGAGCTGCTCATTAGTGGAATGGGGTATCTTGGGAGGTGAGGAACAAGAAGCACTGCAAGTTCCAAATAGAGGCTGGGCGAGCACCTGCAAGGAGGAATGAATGACATCTGCTGTCCAATTTAGCAAATATGTATTGAGCATCTACTAGGAAACAGGCTGTTACGAGGTAGGTGCAGTGGGAGATCGAAAAGCAAACTGTTATTCACTATTAATTAGAATTCTTCTGGCTACAAGCAGAAGAAACCAATTGGAGGTGTTAGTCAAAAACATGGCTATTTATTACAAAGATGCAGGAATATCCTTTATATAAAGGTACAAGGATGTTGCTGAAGAAAACCAGAATCAGACTCTCAAACACCAGCAGGCTTCGTTTCTTTGCTCCTGTCATATATCTTTTCATTCTTCTCTCTCTTCTCTCCGTAACAGCTTTCTCTGCTTCTTCTAGTTGGAAATATGGCAGTTGACGTACTGCAGACCTAACTTCCTCTCCACCCCAGTTCCTCATTTTCCAGGAAGGGACCCTAATTGGTCCAACTTGGGTTAGTTGACCATCTGATAAGCAGAGTTCGTAGAGGGCACCACTGTAACCTGTGATTGGACTTAAGTCAGGGAAATTGCCAGAAAAGGATAAAGATTGGAAAACAATGTTCATGACACAGAGATAACTCCAGCTCTCAAGGAGATTACAATCCAGAGGGAGAAGCAGACACAGAAACAATGAACTCTAGTATAAGACTGACTGTGGAACGTGCTAGAACAGACATGCCTGGCCCAGATGGTACCTGGAGAGCAGAGGGTGAGGAATTCTGACAGACAGAACTAGAAGGCTTCATGGGAAAGAGATAGCCTTGTGGTCCAGTGATTGTTTTTTTTTTTTTTTTTTTTTTTTTCCGCTGATGTCGGTATTAGTGACAGTGAATTTTTAATTTCACGACTAATACATATTATAAAAAATAATTGACTATCTCCTCATTGCTAATCATGACACATATTCTTTTAGACTCTGTCCATAAATTTACATTGAAGTAGACGTACTTGTATTAAAAAATGATTGTTTTGCATAAATAAAATACTTATATAATTTTACAACTTCTATTTTTCATTCAATATTTTTGAAGAGCTACCCATAATAGTATGTATTAGACCTACCCTATTCTTTTTAACTGATGCATATTATCTTGTCATATGACTACAATTTATTTGAGTGTAATACAGTGTATCTGTTCATCAGTTGATAGGAATCTGGGACATCTTTGTACATACCACTTTGTGCAGTAGTACAACTGTTTCTCTGGATATAGAGAAGTGAAATTGCTGGGTCATGGTACATGCACATTTAAAATTTCATGGCAACTGATGACCTGTACTCCAAAGCAGCTGTGCTAACTTATTCTCCATTATCAGTGTATGAGAGTGCTTCACAACACTCACACTTTACAAATGTTTACCATTCTTGTGGGTAAAAAGAGGTTTCTCATTGTTGCTTTGATTTCCATTTCCCTAATTACCACAGTGCTGCATACCTTCAGTTTGCCCCCCAGATTCACTCTCCACATTTCTCCACTCCATTTTCTAAGAAGCTGACCTGTCAGGACAGTATCAACAGGATCCTTGTTCTTGGTTGGATTTAGTCAACAGAAGATCCAGAGGGTAGGAGGAGAATGAGGTTGGGGGATTTATTCCCTCTCCTTCTGTTCCGCCTTCCAAGGGTGGTGCATCCTTGTGCCCAAAGCCACAGCTCCGTCAGAAAAACCCCTGCAGAGCGCTCCCAGGTTTTGACTCTCACGTGCATCTTCAGCCTTGGGGTGGTTACAGTTCCCTCTTTATCAAACCATCTATATCCTTGCTGATATTTTGCTGCTTGTTCTATCAATTACTGAGAGGAATATGTTAAACCCTATGTGTGTGTGTGCATTTCTGTTTTTCCCTTTAGATTTGTCCATTTTTACTTCCTGTATTTGAAAATCTTTTATTAGGTTCATAGACGTTTAAGATTATTATGTCATTTTAATGGATTGTCCCATTACATAGTGACTATTTCTGGTAATTTTTTAGTCTTGAAATCTATTTTTTGAAAGAAATATAGCCACACAAGCTTTTTAATGCTTCTACTTTGCAGTTTACATCTTTTATTTTCAACCTGTCTTTATTTTTCAACCTGTCTTTATTTTGATATTTAAATATTTTTAAATACCATATAGTTGGTTTTTAATGGCTTTTTTAGGGGGCAAGTGGAGTCCATGCTATTATGTTAAAATATATATAACAAAATTGCATGTATCACAAAATTACTGGCCACAGGATATTGTATCACCCCTTGCTTAAATCCAGCCCATACCTTTATAAACAACTCCTTTATTATACTTTCCTCAGAGTATCTAGTTTTGCCCTCTGTCTCTTGCTGGGGCTTTGAGTAATAAAAATCAGTGAGGCTGAGCATCTCTTCATGTTTCTATTTGCCATATTAATGTTTTCTATGAATTCCCTGTTTATATCCTCTGTCCAGTCTTTCACGTTAGAATGACTCCTTGATTTGTAGGCAGTCCTCATATACATAACCTCAATAATCATCCCGTTAGACATCTTGCAAATATTTAAGTTTGCATGTTGCCGTTTGAACTTTGTTCATGGCATGTTTGTGACTGGTGAGTTTTAATTTTTGAAGTAGTAGTTATATTTATGAATCCTTTTTACTCTGTCAAGGGTCAGCACATTTTCAGTAAATGTCCAAATGAATATTTTTGGCTTTCTGAGTTATGCAGTCTGTGTCACCAACTACTCAACTCTGCTGCTGTAGCTCTAAAGCAACCACAGATGATATATAAACAAACGGATGTGGCTATGTCCCAATACATTGGTTTTTTTTAAGAAAATTTGGTGGGCCAGGTTTGGTCCATGGAACAGTAGTTTGCCAACCTCTGTTCTACGTATTTTGCTTACTTTCATCTATATAAGAAGGTTCTTCCTATCCTGAGGTCATAAACAAATTATTCTGTTGTCTTTTCTAAACATTTGGGATATTTTTATGTTTAGGTTTTTCAGCTATTCGGAATTGATTTTTAGTAACTGATACTAGGTAGAGAATCTACCTCTATTTTTTTTTTCCTCAATGAATAGTCAATTGCTCCACTCCAATTTATTGTGCAACTGATGTGAAATGCCACCCTTGTTTATTTATTCAACAAATATCTTATGCCTATTATGTGCCCAACAAATATGTTTCTGGGCTTGGCATTCTAGTCTACCCACCAGTTTGTCTATTTGCAAGTCAATATTGTAGAATTTTACTGTTTAAATATGATACATTTATAGTATGTTTTGATATCTAAGAGGGCAAGTCCCTCTTCCTTTTTTTCATTTCATTATCTTGATTTTGTTGATATTTATTTTTCAATATAGATTTCAAAATTAACTTGTCAAGTTCTATGAAAAATCTTGTTGGGATTTTGATTGGGAGTACATTAAATATTTATAGATGCATTTGCAGGAATTGACATCTTTGCAATATTGAATCTTCTTTATCAGGCATATAGTAAATGTCTTCCTTTGCCCAGGTTTCCTTTTATGACCATAATGTCTGTGAACTGTATTGTCTTCTTTGTCCTGTCTGTTACCTATGTGTCAGGGTAGCCTCAGACTAACAGGTGAACTTGGCACTCATCTCAAACTTTCCTTCTCGTTTTCTAGGATTCTCTAGGAAATCAGTGAGAAACTGGTTGATATGGAAGAGGAGACTTTCTTATTCTAAAATTATACTGCGGCTCTAAGAAACAGAGTTTCCTTGGGTGCATACAACTCCAGGCCACGTGAGCAAATACTTTCTTTTACATTCAGCATCAGGATCCAAAGACAATCTTCTGAGGTTAGGTATTTAGGAGGATATGATTGTGCATGTAGTATCATCCAGCTAAACATGGTGATTCAAAGACTTTCAACAAATATTTAGTGAGTGAGTACCATGAGCCAGGAATTGTGTTAGCTTCTGGGGCACAGAGAGAATGATCTACCGTCTCAGTGTCATGAATTTCCAGTTCGGGATTGAGGAGCAGGGCTAGGAGTCACAGACAGCTGACCAGGTAATTGTCTTCTAAGAGCAGTGCACAGAGTACTATGGAATCACAGCATGGAAGACTTAGCTGACCTGAGACACAGCAAAGATTTTCTGGAGGGATGATGCCTAGGCTGAGCCTTGAAGAAGCAGTAAGCTAAGCCCAGCAAAGTAGGAAGGGCGTTCTGGGGAGAAGAGGAGGTCTTCATAAAAACAGTGAAATACAAAACCTCCTGGTGCTTGCAGTAAAGGAATTATAAGTAGTTTAGCATCACTATAGAGTGCAACGCAAGGAAGAAAGAGGCAGAAGACAGGGCTTCAGAGATAAGCAGGAATCATAGAGTACCTTGTCCATTACTCCACAGAGCTGGAACTTTTAGTTTTTTGCCTTTTTTTTCCCGTAGTGTTGATGGTTTTTTGTTTTGTTTTGTTTTGGAGCCTGGAAATGACTTTGTTGGAGTTGTTTAACAACTTACTGGCTGAGTATAGAGTATAAATTTAATGCACATAAGACCAAAGTCATGGAGACCATTAACAAAGAAATTCAATAGTCCAGTTCAAAGAGAAGGTTGGTCTGAGCTAGAGAGGGAGGAAGGAGCTGGGTCCCTAACCCACCATGTGCTACACTGGCTAAAAGCACAGGCCTTGCAGTTGGGAGACCTGGGTTCAGTGGGTTCAGTCTCTACTGGGAGTAGGAACTTGGCTGAGCATCTTTGCTGCTCTAAGCTCCAGGTCCTGGTCTCTAAAAGAGAAATAATGACACCTATTTCACTAATTTATTGTGAGGATTGAATGAGGTAATAAATGGTTGGCACATAGCAGATGCTCAATAAACATTTGTGGAAGTGCTGTCGAGGGTGACAGAAGTCACAGGCTTATTTACTGCAGATGTCCGAGGAATCCGTGTGTTTAGCTTTAGTGTAAAGGAAGGGCAGGGGAAATAAAATGAGAGTACTTGCTTTGTTGGTCCTACAGGGAAAATGTTCGGTAGATCAATGGGGGAAAACATTCTCTTCAAAGTGCTTAACAATTATCTTGGTTTGTAAGCATTTCACAGGTTTTGAAGCAATAGCATTGGCTTGTGGTTGGGGACAGATCAGTTGTGTCCCCAGCACTGGAGATAACACATGGACCTAGGCTTGGGGGAAGGGAGAAAAGTCATCATCCCCTTTATCCTCAAACCATGGAGACCAGGAGAATCAGGTCCATGTGCTAGTCAGAACTGGCAGGAAATGGGACAGGCTAGATTGGGAAAAACATGAAATTTGTTTGAGAAAACCTGGATTTAGATCTTGGCTGTGTCACCATTATTTGTTCTGTAACCTTGAGCATGGCTTATAATTACTCCTTGTCTCAGTTTCCTCATAGAGAGGGAATTATAAATAATAATGATGGGATACACATATATATCTTCATATAGTTGTAAAATTCAAAGGAGATGGTGAGGATGGCAATGCCATTAACTATCAAATGATGTTTAAATGTTAGTTATGATTTTGCTAAGTGAAGGTGGGGCCCTGGGGCAAGGCTGGGTATCTGGTAGCTCCACACCACAGCCCAGCAAGCTTCAAGTTCAGGAAAGAATTCAATTATTGCAGCGTGTAATTTTCTGTTTGCAAAGCTCATATTGTGTATGTAATTGAATCAGAATAAAGAGATCCAGAGGCTGCAGGCTTGGGATAAGCCTTTGGAGCTGGACTCCAGTGAAGCCAGGCTGGAGGGGGGCTAGCTGGAGGGGGCTGGCTAGGGGAGGGAAAGAGGGAGGGGACACGGGCACAGGGAGCAGGGTGCCAGGTGGGCCCTGAGAGCAGACAGGGGACTGCTCCTGGTTTTGCTTGGTTCCCTCGAGCCTTGTTTTCCCCCATAGATCCAGAGGCTCCTTCTGGAGAGGGTTGGAGGGCATCTCTAGGGATCACTTATCCTTGGCTGGACATCTCTGTTCTCTTTTGCTGGAACAAGGAGGCCATGTCCTGCAGTGTGAAGAGTCTCTCCTGTCTTACCTCACCCCATCCTCTTGCATGAGCCTGACTGCCCACTTCCTGTTCAATCGAAGTGAAATTAAAGCTGAGGAAGGGGCCTCTGGAGAAGGGGAATCAGGCCAGGTTAGGGGTCATGAGTGAGATTTGGAAGATGATGATGAAGTATCCTGGTTTGTCTGGGACTGCCCCAGTTTTAACACTCGGGGGAATCTCTCAATTCTGAGATCACTGGGGATGGTTGGTCACCCTAATTTAGGGAAAGGGTAGATTTCAGAACCTAAGGAACCAGGTGGGGAACTTGGGATACCAAACGGTTCTCTCTTGGCTTCAGCAGACAATATTATCCCAAGGCCAGAAGGTAGCACACCTGCCAAGTGCGGGCAATGCAGAAGCACATGGCCGCTGCTGGCTTCTCTGAGGTAAGGGCCCATGGGAGAACACAAGAAGCAGAGGGAAGGAGGCAGCTCCGGGAAGGAGGGAGGGAAAAGTCCATCTCCTGGCTCTCTCTGAGTCATCTGTCCCCAAGCCTGGCTCCTTTGTCCCAGCTCGCACTGACTGTCTAAATGGTCCCTCTTGCTTCCTTTCCTGGTGGCCCCTTCCCCAGTTCTAGACTCACAACCCCTCTCTATCTTCTCCACCAGCCCACTGTGTCCCTTCCCTGCCTCTCCTACCCTGGGGGAAGTGATAGGGGTTTGGCAGTGGGTCCAAGCCAGGAGACTAAGAGATTGGCAAAGAGCCAAGAGCAGGTCTGAGTCCAGCTGCCTAATGCCATTTCCTGAGCACTAACAAATCCGACCCCAAGACAAATAGCCAGCAGTGCCTGAGAGAAAGGATAGTGGCAGCTCACGCAGGGGGAGGCAGGGGAGAGAGGAGGAAACGGGACTGGGAGAAAGACAAAGTGAGAAAAAACCCACACAGCACACCCAGCCCAATGGCCCAGAATCTCTCCCACATCTGCAGAATCAGAAACACTTATTAATAGCCAGCAAAAGGCAAAGAGGAAGTGTCTCATTGTCTGCCGCTGTCATTCTTCACTCTGACGAGCACTTAAAATGTCAAGACCCCTTTCAGCAGCTATGCACAAGCAATCAGGCCCTCTCATCGGTCACTGCGGTTTCCCAGCCGCTGCGTCTCAGTCCTTACGACTTCTCTCCACGCTATGTTTGCAGACAAGGCATGTGTGAGCACACAAACAAGCACTGTCTGTTGGAAGGATGGCCTGCGTTGAGGGATCCAGGAGACAGGGGAGGGATGGGGCGAGGGATGGGGGTAGGAGGAGGCAGCCGGATCCTGCAGGCCTGCTCTGGGATGTCAGAGAAAAGGTCATCATGTGGGGACATGTGGAGGACTGAGAGCCTGGGCCTGTGGTGGGAGCGGAGAGTGGAAGGTTTACCTTGAACCAGAGGGTGGGAGCCATCTGCTATTGTGGAAAGGAGATTCCACCTGTAACTTCTAGACAACAAAGGATTGTTTTCTCTTAGGGTTCTGGTTGATCACTGTCTCTTTTGAGGACAAACAAGACAGAATGCAATGAGCTGCGGCAGGTGGGATTGAGGTGGGATAGAAGGACAGACCTCCTGATCCATAGTAGTAGCTATGAAACAAAACTGGGCTGGAGAAATCACTTCCCTTGAGGATGTTTACCTGCTATTACATTGCCTTTGCCTAATGCACTGGGTGGAGGCCTGGGGTGTGGGTTGAAGCCAGAGGGGGTGGGGGTGGTAGAAGACAGTGGTTTAGATTCAGAGCTTTTTCTATCAGGTTGTATCTCTTACTGTATGGGTTTGCTACAGCTGCGGCCATACAATACCACAGACTGGGTGGCTTAAACGACAGAAGCTATTGTCTCACAGTTCTGGAGGCTGAAAGTCCAAGATCAAGGTGCTGGCAGGGCCGGTTCCTTCTGAGGGCGGAGGGGAACCTGCTCCACACCTCTCCCCTGGCTTCTGATGGTTTGCCGGCCATCTTTGGAGTTCCTTGGCTTGTAGAAGCATCACCCCGACTCTGCTCTCATCTCTGCATGGCATTCTCCCTCTGTGTGGGTCTCCATGTTTAAATTTCCCCTTCGTGTAAGGACATAGCCATGTTGGGCTAAGGGTCCACCCTACTCCAGGGTGGCCTCCTCTTAACAAACTATATCTGTACAGACCCTATTTCTAGATAAGATCACATTCTGAAGGACTGGGGGTTAGGACATCAACATATAAATGTCAAGGTGACACAACAAATACATAATGCTTAGCAATCAGAAAGAAATAAAAGAGCATCCAGAGGGTGACCTAGAAAGCCAGGAGTTGGAGAGAGAATTCCAGCACCTACATCCTTTGTTCAACAAAGATACGTTCTTGTTATTTGTTTCTGTTGGAGCAGCCAGGACCTGCTTCTCAAACTCAGATCTTTCCCATAGCTCCCTCTTTACTCTCCCAAAACAGAAGAACAGAACAGCTGGAGCCGACAGTTCTAGATGTTCCCTTGGAAGGGAGCCCATGGCCACCTTAGCCTAAAGGACAGCTAGTGACCCAAGCATTCTAACTGCCGGAAAACTCACAAACGGGACTGGGGACACTCCAAACTCTCCATTACAGGTTTCAGGCAAATCTGCTCACCTACGTAAGGAAAGAAGGTGAAATGATTTTGTATTTTGTTTTCCACTGACCTGGCTATGACACAGCCGGGGATCTGGTGAATGTTCAAAGAGAAATTAGCCTGTTGTTGAACATTCTCCATAATGTCCATCCAATTCAATTAGTTAATAGAATCACAAAATGTCAGTGCAGGAGTGTAGGGCTAATTCAATCCGAGTTGCTCATTTTGTAGATGAAGAAAGCAATGCTGAAGAAAGATAAAGAATTGCCCCTGCACACAATCAGGTCCTGAGTGGAAGCACTTAGGTTTGCAGGCTCCCAACCAGGGCCCAGGACAAGACACTACCTGGCTGGAGGCAGGATTGGGTGCTGCCTAAAAGAACACAGCTCCTGCCCTCAGGGAGCTAACTGGTGGGAGGAGCAGGGCCCATTGCTGCTGATCACTGGCAGTGGGGCGTGGTGCTTGACGCGTGCCCCTGCCTCCCCTCTGTGTTCCTGGCTGCCTCTTGCACCTAGGGGCTGGGGCTCTCTCTCCAGCCCAGCGTAGCTGAAGCTGATTAGCTGATGTGCAAAAGGAAATCCAGACTTGGGGCTTTAAAGGACTGAGCTCACAAGCAGAAGCCCTGTGAGCAGGAGAAGGCATCCTCGTGTGGCCCAGCCTTCCCGCTCTCTCATGGCAATCCCCAGTCCCTCCGGCCTCCTCCAAACCCAGTCACAAACAGAGAAGAGGCCAAAAGGGAGTGTTTGAGAAGGTGTGAAGGCCCACCCACGGCAGCTAGGGCCAATCTCAGCTGTCTGTAGTTTCCTCAGTCTCCCCATTCCCCCTCGCCTGGGCCAGTGGGCTCAGCGCTTATGAAATCCACAGTTTCCACTCTGTGTCAGCCTTGCCCTCCCTCTCCCAGACCCTGGCAGCCACTTATTCCTAGGCGAGGCCAGGAGAGCCCCTGAAGGCAGGCTGGAAGCCATCCATCTTCACTGAGCTCTCTGGTTTTCCAGGAGCCCCAGGGTCCTAAGTCATCCCTAGAGACACTCCAGGTCTGGGGAGGGAAAGGGGGTTAGAATGATGGGCTGGCTGGCTGCCTCCTCGGCCTCCTACCCCTGGGATTGGGAGAGAATTGGGCTCATCTTCTGATCTGAGAGGAAAGGAAGCACGAAGGGAATGGGATTTGAGTTTCAGAAGGGGGTGTCAAAGGGATGAGGATTTAAAAATAAACAGAAGAGCCAGCAGTGTCTTTTTAGCGATAGCCATGGTAACGGACACTGCTGGAATCATAGCCGGCGCGAGGCCTGTTCCTGAAGCTTCAGAAATGTGTGCAGTGTTACGCTATCTTCCAATCCCCTTTGTCGTTGTTGCTGTTGCTGTTGTTTTAAATTCTCCAAGATTAGGAACCCAAACCCAGGAGAGCACTCCTACATTCTCATATGCACATCCAGGCCCCTCTCCTCCCGGGGTCCCTCTACACATGTGTTCACAGAGCCCTGTGTACACTCAGGCATGTGCACCCACGCTAACACAAAGACACACCCTGCTGTGCTCATATGCTCACACCTACAGAAACATAGATGTGTGCCCGTGTCTCTTCTCACATTCCTACGTATGCTTAAAAACGCATACTACGGTAGCCAGGCGGAGGCTGGAGACTTGAATCAAAGCCTCCTGATGCTCTATCCAGCCTCCAAAATCATTTTCGTACGTGTGGGCACTCACAGTTTAATCTGACATCTTTTCTACACATTTGCATACTTGCCCACAGGAAGTCTGTGGTTATGTGCTGTATGGATATCTTCACACCCAAGGTCTGGCATAGATGTGGGAACACACTCGTATGTCCAAGTACATATGATTGACGTATCTCTCCTTACCCAACCTGCTTGAGCATACGTGGAATTGTGTTCCAAGTCAGCTCCCTCATATGTATGCACTTGAGCAAAAGCGAATGCATGCTTGCCTTCCCCTGTGCTGACCACATAATGGTTTCTCATAGCCAGGAGGGCACACTCGTATGTTCAAGCACAAGGACTCCAACTCAGCCTGGCAAAGCCACGTGGTCTAGAGTTATCCTTCTTCCTACCTGGCACTTTCCCTTCACTCTCTCTCCACTCTCTTGCTATCACTTTAAACTTCAGCAAAGCACACCGAGTCAATGCCTTTCATATGCCCCACAAAAGGTGGGGAGAAGAAACGCAGACAGTCACAGACAGCCCCAGACTCACCTTTGAGGCCCTTGGCTTCCTCAGTAGGCAAAATCAAGCAGAAATGCAATACCAGAGCCAGTATGTTTTTAAAAAATCGCACAAGTCTCCCAAGGAGGCAGAAAAATCAAAGCCTCATCATTTAAAATCCCCACACAACAGAAGAAGAAACAAACACAGAGCTCTCAGAAAAGGCTGAGGTTCCCCCACTTCTCCCTCCCTTCCCAGAAGAAAAGACAAACAGAAAACAAATCAAAAACCAAATCTGGACTGAAAGGAGCAATTGTCGAATGGGTAGCCCCAGGCTGTCTCTCACCCCAGGAAATATGCTCCCTGACCGCGAACAGGAATGAGAAGGGGCTCTAGCAGGGGTTGGTCGGAGGGGCAGCCTGCGTTAGGCTGGCCCAAGCGATGAGATACTTGTTCCTGGGGAATGGGACAGGAAAAATCTCAGACTTTGGAGGGAAACAGACTTACATGTGATGCCAGGTCTCCAGGTGTCTCACTTAGTGGGCGTGTGACCTTGAACAAGGCCATTGGCCTCTGAGCCTCAGTTTTGTCACCTGTAAAGCAAAGATCAATGAAAGGTCCCTACTTCCAAGCCTGGTTATGAGGATGATATGAGATGCCATAAAATTATTTCACAACTCAAATACATGTCTAGCAAATGGCCAAGGAAAGATCTCTGGATTCTAGAACATGGGTGGTCTGTAGACTCTGATCTTTGGTTACAACAAATGTTCAGAACATGACCAAGGAACGATCTGTGCCCCCACTCTCGAGGGAGGAAAGGCATCTAAGAGAAAGGGAGCATGGGCATCACTGGCTCCTTTGTCCACGCGCCTGAGGCATGATGGTCTTTTTCTAACGAAGACGCAGGTCCTTTCTCCTGATATTGAAGGTCTCTCCTCTCAGTAAATGAATGGGTTTTGTTGTTGTTGTTGTTGTTGTTGTTTTTAGAGATGGAGGCTTGCTCTGTCCCCCAGGCTGGAGTGCAGTGGCGCGATCTCGGCTCACTGCAATCTCTGCCTCCTGGGTTCCAGCAATTCTCTTTCCTCAGTCTCCCGAGTAGCTGGAATTACAGGCACATGCCACCACGCCTGGCTAATTTTTTGTATTTTAGTAGAGACGGGGTTTCACTGTGTTGCCCAGGCTGGTCTCTAACTCCTGAGCTCAGGCAATCCACCCGCCTTGGCCTCCCAAAGTGCTGGGATTACAGGTGTGAGCCACCGCGCCCAGCCTTGAATAGGTTTTTATTGCTCACCTACTCCATGCTTGGCCACATACCAAAGCTCAGTGAGGGACTCATGGCCTATGTTTGGGCTCCTGCCTGCTCTTAAGTGCTGAAATTCACTTAAGGAGAACAGACTTTTGCCTGGGAAATAGTAAAGCATCCCTGTCTTGGTCTGCTCAGGCTGCCATCACAGAATACCACAGGCTGGGTGGCTTCACAAAAATTTATTTTCTGGAGGTTAGAAATCCATAACCAAGATGCTGGCAAATTCTGTGGCTGGCTTGGGTTCTCTTTCTGGCTTGCAGACTGATGCTTTCTCCCTGTGCCCTCCCATGGCCTTTCTTGAGAGAAAGAGAGGTCTCCAGTGTTCCTCCTCTTCATATAAGGCCACTGGTTGGTTCTACCTGATTCAAAAGTCACCCTCATAACCTCATTGAACTTTCACTACCTTTCTATAGGTCCTGTCTCCAACTACAATCACATTGGCGTTAGGGCTTTGGCATAGGAATTTGGGAGGAGTCCAGGCGTGGTGGCTTACACCCGTAATCTCAGCACTTTGGGAGGCCGAGGCAGGTGGATCACAAGGTCAGGAGATCGAGATCATCATGGCTAAGAGGGTGAAACGCCATCTCTCTAAAAATATAAAAAATTAGCCCGGCGTGGTGGCGGGAGCCTGTAGTCCCAGCTACTCGGGAGGCTGAGGCACGAGAATGGCGTGAACCCAGGAGGCGGAGCTTGCAGTGAGCTGAGATCGCGCCACTGCACTCCAGCCTGGGTGACAGAGTGGGACTCCTCAAAAAAAAAAAAAGAATTTGGGAGGAAACACAATTCGGCCCATAATAAGCCCTAGCCCTCACGCCACCCCTCACTGAAGGCAGGTATCAGTCAAAGAAGGCAAGGCCAGAAGAGGACTGCCTGGGGTAAGTGTTTAGTATGGGAAAGCCTAGAGGACATTGGGCCACTCTGCAGCAAGGAGAGAGCATTCGCACTCCATTCTCGGGTTATGCACACCTAGCTGCAAACGTGACCAAGAACAGTCTAAGAAGACTAGAACCCAGTGAGCAGATGTCAGAAAAGGCCAACTGCTGGTCACATAAAGAAGGGTGTTGGAAACCAAACAGGAACACTGTTCTTCCTTTGAAGAAAGTAACAGTGCGATCACACATAGTGCTGTGCAGGACCAGACCTGAGACTCCAGAAGACACCTATTTGCAATGTCCCTCACCTCTTTGAAAAAGCATGTACATTCCTTTCAATGTCCAGCTCAAATACCATCTCTTCTGTAGGTCATCCCTAGCCCCAGACACACACACACACACCCCACAGGCATTTGCAAGAATCATTGCTTTATATTCTATGCGTTCATAGTTGTTGATGCCAACCTTTGTAGCAGCACATTCAAATTGTCTACTACATTTTTGGTCATTTCCCACTAGTTACCATGTAAGCTCCTTGAGGGCAGGAGTGTGTCCATCTGGTTCATAACTTTAACTTCATTGTATAATGTGGAGCCTGGTACAAGGGTGAACAACTATCCTGATTTTCCTGTGACTGACTTGTTTTCCAGGATGCCTGACTTTCAGTTCTAAAACTAGGATAACACCAGGCAAATGGAGCTAGTTGGTCACCCTACCTGGCATAAGGTAAGCACTTGATAAATAGTTGATAAGCAAACACTGTAATAGATAAGGAGCAGGTCCAGGAGAGAATTACAGAATGATCAACGTGATAAGGATGGCGGTAGGAAGCACCGTATGCAGACTTATTAAAGATAAGGCTTTATTGGCCTGGAAGGAATAAGCTAAAAGGATATAATCTAAATCTATGTCATCGTGAGCTGAAAACACAAACAGCTTGAAGAATTTTGAATATATTATGGTTCACAGGATCATAATGGGAGAAGCCAGAGCATTTGAGGGCAATCTATGGGTTTGTAAGGCTGTTGTACAAAAGGACAATATATTTGTCAAAATCTCTTAAAGACAGAGACTGGATTGCATGGCTCATGCATATAAATATGCATATAAATACGTGGATGTTTCCCCGCATATCAGTGTTATTATTTTTCCATACAAATATTATTATAACAGCATTAAAATGAATTTTTAAGAATGTTTAAGAAGGAAAAAATAGTGGGTTAAGCCCAGACCAACAACGCATTTTCTTGTTGTATATTGTCTTTTAGTCCTTGCTCTTACTTTCACATAATTATAATCAGAGTGAACATACCATTTGTATCCCATTTTTTAAAACTGTAGACTGTGTGGGAAACGTTTTCTACATTGTTACTAGTCTCAATAGTTATTCTTTTTAATGGCAGTGCAATAGTCTGTAACTCACTTAAAGATTCCCCTAGTGTTGGCATTTAGATGCTTCTAGTTTTCTACTAATGAAGATAATCCTGCAATGAATAGCTATGCATGTGCTTCTTTTTCCTTCTTCTGTAATATTTCCTAATAATAAATGTCTCAAATTGAAATTACTAGGTGGAGGGATAGAATAATGTTTATGACTCATCCATGCTTTCACCAA
The DNA here is from genome assembly GCF_028878055.3 of Symphalangus syndactylus. Classification (NCBI taxonomy): domain Eukaryota; kingdom Metazoa; phylum Chordata; class Mammalia; order Primates; family Hylobatidae; genus Symphalangus; species Symphalangus syndactylus. The sequence goes on from NC_072425.2 coordinate 133,088,241, forward strand.
ATATTTTTTGAAAACCTACTCCAGGCCAAAGACTGGGCTAGGCACGGGGGGTACAAAGATGGAAGAGCTAGTTTCTGCCGTCAGAAGGTTCACAGTGTGGCAGCAACACAGACACATAAACTACACAGTTCATAAACATTCCAGTTGTGGTAAGGGGGGCTACTGGGGTCCCAGGGAAATGATTCTCACTGAGCCAAGCAAGAGGCACATGGTTGAGCAAGCCATTCCAGAACAGGATCTACCTGCCCTGCAAATGCAGGAAATGTCAATCTGGAGGGCATGGTGGCGGAGGAAATTCCAGACAGAGAAAACAGCAAGATCTAAGTCATGACAGCAGTAGAAAACACGGGGTATTCCAGGAATTGCTGGTGGCTTGACTGTGTCAGGGCATAGACGTACATGCAGAGAGGGTCTGGAGAGGCTGATGACAGGAGATAAGGCTGATGGAGACGAGGCTGAGCAGGAGATGGCCCACCTGCTGACCATACCAGGAGTTTGCATTCTATCTTTAAGGTAGTAGGGACCTGATAGGGATTTTAAGCACACTCTTGATATAGTTTTTCAATTTGCTTTCCAAATTATGCTCATTATAAGAAAACACCTTCTGAAGGTTTTTTGTACTATTTTTCCTTGGGCTTCCTCAGGGCTCTATTCCCATTTCTGCCACAGAATGAGGGTGGGGCAGGTGGAAGAGAACAAATAAACTCTGGCCTGAGGCCTTTATAGATGAGTGGAAATGAACACTATCCAAGGAGTGTGTGTGTGTTAGGGCGGGGGAGTTAGACAGGGGGAGAGTTAATGAAGATCTTCATGACTAGAAGCAAAAGCAGAGAGAAGGGTACTATTAGATGGAGATGCATAACACCTGCCACCTCCCCCAAAAGCCAGGCCAACAAAAACCCAGGCTCCTTTAAGATGTCTTAAACAAAGGTCCTGGTCCCCACGCCCTTTTTGGAACCTTCCCTGAGAAGCATGGCTTAGTCACATTGGGAGTCATATAGGAAGATGGGTGATGACTCCTTTATCCTTTATCCCTGAATTCCAGGAGCCTCTTGAACTTCCCATCCCACAGCTACTTGTCCACCAGAGCCCCCAAGGTGCACATCAGCTGCTAGCCTCCCCGGCTTGTTCTTTCTTGCTCCGACATGCCCCTACATTCCCCAAACCCACCAGACCCATGATGGCTCCGAGGTTTTGAACAATGTTCTTCTGACTGCTGGGATCACCCTTTCTCTACCTGGTTGCCTAACTCTCCCTTGTTTTCTGAGTCTTGGCTTAGAGTCCACGTTCTGTGAAGTGTTCCTAACCCTCTAGGCAGAGCTGGGTCACCATAGGACTTTGCATGTATGGTCAACTGGATTGAATTGTTACTGTGCCTGTCTTTGTCTCTTTCTAGACTGTGTCCATCTTCAGGGCATGAACCATGCATTATTCATCGCTGATCCCTGGCACCTACCCAGGGCCTGATACCTAGAGGTGGCAACCACTATTACTGAATTTACTCAAATATTTGTTCCTGTCACCAAACTATGTTAAAGGGAAAGAATTGGGCAGAAGGAAAAGCACTCAGCTACAAAGGATGCTGTATTCTGTGCTGTTCATGGGGATGCATATGGGATGTTTGAAGCCCCTATAAAGCACAGAAGGAATGTGAGCAGCTATTTGTCCCTTTCTCTCCTGCCTCTATCTGTTCTCTCTGCCTCCCATTATTCTTCCCCTCAGCTTTCAAAGACACAAAGAGGTATCTACCCCGGTGCCTGCAGGCTCACATTTTTTCTTCCCCTTGGGCTGCAGGAAGGGAGAAGCCGGGCCAGCAGCAATGCCTTTCCCTGCCTGCTTCTAATTCCCATCCCCTTATTAAATTCAGGGCTGATTTGGGCTGTGTGAGCTTTCTCAGACACCCTGCTGCTGGACCAATTCCTTTCTTTCCCTCCCCCGGTGACTAATAGCTGCTCTTTCCTTCAGTCTGTGTGTGCCTCCCTTCTCCTCCCCTCCCGTTCAAAGGCAGTGGAGTCGTGATGCCTCCTCATCTACTGGACTCCCCAAAGCACAGTTCTGGGAAGCAAGTTCAAGCCCCCAGGCCAGCTCTTCTAGGGTCTGGGGCATCTCTCTCTAGGGAGGTATTGCTGTAGAAATAGGAGGATGGCTGGCCCAGAGGGGATGGAGATGGAGAGGAAGGTGTAGGAGGAACAGAGAGGCTGGGCAGTCTAGCACAGGAGGGAGGGAAAGGAGGCAGAGCCTGCGAAAGGATGGAGCACTCAGGGCAGATCACAGAAGCCCCAGAACAAAGGGAGAAGGAATATGATAGAAAAGATGCAGACGTGAAACAACCACGCGGAAGTGCGGCATGAAAGGCAGTTGAGTGACGTGGAAAATGCCAGAGAGCAAAGCCGCAACGAAACAAAATGCTAAGACTAGAGGACTTGCAACCTCGTCTTAGGAGGAGAAAAAGTGCCTTGGAAACAGTGCTGGAGGTTCTGTCCAGGGACCCCTTGGCCCAAGTTGGGGAGCAGGATGGGACTCAGAAACCAAAGCTTCAACAACAGAACCTAGTGCCAGGCGGGGCCCCCCGGAGGCTGAGTAAGCTCACACTCACACATGCGCATGCCCAGAGCATGTACCTGAGGCTGGCTAGCAGGGGTTCCGTTCTTCACTCTAACGGGGTCCAGCCTGCCGGCTGGTGGCTATAGAAGTACAGGTTGCACTGACCACAGACCCAGCTGCATTTGCCACATGAGAGGGGATGACGGTTCCAGTGAGACAAGTATCAGAGCAGGAGTCAGGAGTGCAATGTGTTGGTGCTGACCCTTAAGTGTGTGCCTTTGAACAAGTTGCCATATGTCACAAAGCCCCTGTTCTCACCCATGTTCACAGTCCCAGCCCTGCTGTCCATCGTGAGTGTGACAAGGAAACTGATGAAAAATGGACACAGAAGCACTTTGCAAACTGTACACTGCTCTGGAAATAAGAGTGTCACCTTCCCAGTCGAGGGCTCACAGGAGGGACCAGAAGGAGAATGTGGATGACCCCCCACCAGCCCCATCTGTTCCAGAATCTCTCCCACTTTCTGTTCTGGCCATTCTGAACTTTTGGTTCCTAATCCTGGGCCAGCTTGCTCTCTCTCTCTTTCATTTCTGAGCCTCTGCACATTGTTCCCTCTGCCTGGAATGTTTCTGCACCTTCTCTTTGCTCAGCTAACTCATCTGCTTTCTGGTCTCAGCTTACATGCCACTTCTTCCAGGAAGCCTCCCTGGAACCACTATGTACTTGTTTTGTGTTTCTGCTACATGCTCTTATGGAATCCTGCACTTCTAGGGGTGTGTGTGTGTGAGAGAGAGAGAGAGAGAGAGAGAGAGAGAGAAAGAAAGAAAGAAAGAAAGAAAGAAAGAAAGAAAGAAAGAGAGAGAGAGAGAGAGAGACTGTCTCTGAGTTAGGGGGAGGTGGGTGTGAGTCCCTCACAATGCCATTTATAGACCACTCCTGAGCCCCAGACCACTGTGGAGAACAACCATCGCTGAGTGTGGGTGCTCCACCACCTGTCCACCAGCTGCCACTCTCTTCCAACTCTTGGGGAGCAGCCACGGGAGTCTGAAGCATTTTCTGGGTCACTGCCTAGCAATTGGTAACAGCGGCCTTCCTTCCCCACACTTGTCTCTCGCTGAGTAAGCTCTGAAACCCCCGCACAGCACTGACACGCTTCCGCCTCATTCAGAATGAATCTGTTGCTATGGTTGTGTGGGGAGCTGTGCGTGCAGCGTGTGAGCCGAGCCAACTGAGATGGGAGCTCTGGGCTCTCTCACGCTCGTCACCAGTGATGTTGGGCACACCTTTGGTGGCATTTCTCCCTTTGTCCTCTCCTAGAGTTTCTGCATCACACATTGGGGCTGAGGGATATGACTGGGTCCAGGCTCTGCCCTCAGCTGTGGGGGTGGGGGACGCTCTGCAGAGCCAGCCTTCACTTTACTCCCTCACTTTTCGCTAATGAGGTTATCTCCCCTCGCTGGAATCTGAATGCCAGGCCCTTACATGAAGACCCCTGGGCCAGTCCCTCACGTCATTCAGTTCTCTGCACAATATCACCTCCTCAGAGGCCTCCCTGACCATTGCATCTAAAATAGCTCCCCTCCCCACTTCCAGCTCTCGCTGCTCTGTTTTTCTTCGTAGCACACATCACTGCTGTTATTGCACCATATCCTTTGTGTGTAAATATCTATTATCTGGCTGCCTCATTAGAATGAAAGCTAAAGGAGGGCGGGGACTGTGTGGCTTTGGTTCCTCCTGAGCTGTCTATTCTCCATTTGCCCTCTGCCCCCTCCAGTCCATGCTCCACTCCTCTGCAACCTGCTGTGGCCCCAGGAGGCTGACCTCTGCCAATTGCACCTCCCACACTCTCTTGATGACTGGTTCCTTTTTGGGTGTGTCCAGTGTGAGCATCAGAGGCCACTCCTTCCCTGCTTTGACACTGTGGATCTGGTAGGAGGGTCCTTCTATAGCTACAGCTGCTACAGCTCTTGCCAAACAGCCTCTCTTCCATGATTCCAGTGCTCACCAGCTCCAGTAGCTCCATTTCTCCTGGCTGTCCTGATATTGCAGGTTTCTGATCTTTTGCCATGCCTTTTTGGTCCCTTAGCCTGCTTATACCTTTGTAACTAGTTCCTTCCTTGAAGCCTCTTTATCTGGACTGTCTGAGGGAAAACATATCTCCTACCGAGACTTTGATATGGTTATGGTCCAGCACAACACATATTGCTGAGTGGATAAATGACTGGCAGGTGCCCCAGATTGATGCCCAGGCTTGGCTATGGAGGAAAGGAAGGAAGGCAAAAGAAAGCTCAAGGGAGATATGGGTGTCTCTAAATAGGACAACCCCAAAATTGTTTCCCAACCAAGAGCAGTACCCACATTTTTAAAGGTTATAAGTGGGAAAATTTTAATCTCCCTCAGTGGCCTGTTCTTATGACTCACATCTCTCCCTTGTCTCCCTAATAGAGATTTAAGGTAGCATGGAGATGTAAATGGAGAGTGGCCAGGAAGATATCTTTCCAACGCCTAATCCAAATCCCTTTTATTATAGTTGGAAACTCCTTCTTCTTGATCTAAACATAAAAGTCGCCTCTCCCTGTTATTGTTCTAGGAAATTATACTACATTAGCATGTAGTATTCTAGTATGTTAATATTTTAAATGGGAAGTGCAAAGAACATAGGATTTGAGTCCAGGGAAACTAGTGTCTCAGTTCTGACACATTATGCTGAGAGACTCATTTACCCTCCTAAGTATCTGTTTGTCACCTGTACAATGGGAAGGATGGTAAGCCTTGCCCAGCCTACCTCCTGCCCTGCATTTGTGAACACCAATGAAAGAAACTGTGTAAATGGGAACATTCTGTATCCAGATGTTAGCTGATACATTGTCTTCGACATGTTTAATCTCAGGATCTGGGATTCTCCTAAAGTTCTCTTGTCCAAATTCTAACACTGAACCAAATTCTTCCACGCCCCAGGTATATGCATTACACACATTACCAAATTCTTGATAACGCATATACCTGGGGTATGGAAGTGGACAGGGGAGACCTCAGTTTCTCTTCTATGACCTTAAATGATTATGTTGGTGACTCAGCAGACCCAGGGAAATGGCAATCGGCTCAGGCAACAGCCTGGGTTAAGGGGCTTGATGTCACAAGAGGATCCTCTATACCCTCACTGGGAAACATAAACTCCAATTTTCAGCTGCTGGCTGTCTGAAAAGCCCAGGTGCAAGAAATATTATTCATGGAGGATTATCTGAAGGACACGTAGCCCATCTACTCCTATAGGTACACTCAATTTTATCTCTGGATCAAGCCCGATGATCAGTGCTGTATATTTGGACCAAATGGTTTTCGCTCCTTGTGGAAGCAGATTTCCTAGCTTGTGTTTAGGCATACTGTTTTAAGTTTGCACTGAAGAAATGCTTCAGGGGAAGCCACATGAGTCTAGCTATTACATTTGAAGTCAAAATGGCACTTTAAAAATTGCCTATTAGATCTCGATGTCCCTTTTTGAAGGTCCACATGGGAGATTTCCCTCAGATTCGACTTCTCCAGAGAAACTGGTATAATTTTCACTAACAGACAATGCCAAATTTGCTACTGATGGCTTCCCCTTTGTCTTTGGTTGCTAGGAAGCTCAGACTTTATGGCATGAATTTTTGTTCTAGCTTAGGTCTCCTATTCTTATTCCTCCTTTATTTCACTTCATCCCAATCATCAATCTCTATTTGTATCTTATTGTAGTGTGTCATTATTACAAGCTATCTCAATTTGTTTTGGCAACTCTGTAAAAAAAAAAAAAGTAGTAGCTCAGAATATACAGAAAGATTGACAAAGTGGTCTGATCAGCGTAAACAAAACAGATGAATGTATGCATCAATTGAGAGATGGACACTAAAGACATTTCTTTATTAATTCATCAGACATGCATTGTGATTTGCTGAATGTTTACTACAATACTAGGCCCTAGGATGCAAAAGCAAATAACGTTCATTAATTCAACAAGTATATGTTGGGAGTTGCCAGGTGATGGAAACATAGCAGGGAACAGCACATTTGACCTCATGGTACTCACAGAATGGTGGAGAAGACAGGCGATTTAACCAAAACCTACCCTGAAGTCTGAGGATCTGGTTCAAGAAAGAAACTGAGTGATAGGAGCACCTAGTATGGAGGACTTAATTCTGTCTAGAGTCTGAGGGATGTTCCTGGGGAAGAGGCATACAAACTGATCTCTGAACAGAGACAATACGTTTGGTAGGCAAAGAAGAGGAGATAGGGAATGTCCCTGGAAGAAGGAACAACATATACAAATGTCAGGAGACAAAGGGGCCATGTCAACAAGACAGTGGATAAACAAAATAGCATTTCATTGCATGTTTCATTCATGTGATGGAATACTACTCAGCCATAAAAAAGAGAAACTGCTGACATATGCAACAGTTTGGAGGGCTCTCAGAGGTTACATACTGTATGATTCCATTTCTATCACAGTTTTAAAAGAAAGCTATAGTGATGGAGAGTAGATCAGTGCATGTTAGGGGCTAGGGAAGGGGGCACAATGTCACTACAAAGGGACAGCACCAGGGAGTCTGGGGGGTGATGGAACTGTTTCAAGTTCTGATTGTGATGGCCGTATATACATCTTATGCGTGTTAATACTCATAGCACTTTACAGCAAAAATTAAGTCAACTTCACCACTGGCTAATTTGAAAAGTAAAATGTAAAGTCACAAAAGAAAAGTTCACCCCTAAAGACCTCAAAAAAGAAAATGGGAGTGGAGAATGGCACGCAGTGAATTTCAACAGGATCTGCAATGCTTTGTTACTGAAAATTTTGAAGGAAAAAAATTCAGCCACGCCAAGGCCATGTTTGCATATGATCTCAAAGGTAGTGGAGCCATGGAAGAATTTTTAAGTACAAGAACGACAGAACCAGATTTGCATTGGAAACAATCTGTCTGGCTGCAGTGTAGACCGTGGATTAAAGAGAGCCCCAGTGGTTCTGGGGAAGCCAGTGAGGGGTGGTTGGGGAGGTTCAGGTAGACAAAAAGGTGGCTTAGAATAGGAGGCAGAAGAGAAATGGCTTTGCACACAGCAGCCACCCCTGCACAAGTCCAAAGGGAACGGAAGAGAAGGAGACGAGACCCTGGAGGGCCTGAGGGGCTGTGGAGGGTGGCCCTGGCCTCCCTGAGCAGCACTGTGGCATCTGCCTGTCTATCCAGATGGCATGTATGGGCCATCCCTTTCCTTATCTGCCATTCAGGGTGGAAGCCCTTAGTTCTCCTTCTAGTTAGTTGGTACCATCTCCACAGCTTTGAGTAACAGCAACCTCTTAGGGCTGAAAGGAAAGCAGGCACCGGCAGTGGGCCTGGCCTAGGAGAGGAACAGCTGCCCACTCCAGAGTCTCTGAGTGACTTTTTTCTAATCCTCTTCATCCCCTTCTTCTCTGGGGCCAGTTTAAAGTTTGAGAGAGGCAGGGGTGGGGTCCAAGAGCAGGGAAGGGAAGGAGGAAGGTGAGTTGCATTATGTTTCCCCCCAAGTCCTGCTGAGAAATGGCTTCCTAGCGCTTTATCTGCCCTGGATATCGGCTGCAAGGATCTTATCAAACTGTAATTACCCAGCCTGGGTCTGTGCTAATTGGTTCTCTAGAGTAAAGTTACCTCCAATCTGTGTGTTATGGGTGCACAGCAGGAAGTGATTTGAGCCACGGAGGCTGTCTGTGATGTTATGTCAGAATCGCTGCAGTGGCTGCAGGAACACGGAGCTGGGACCCAGCTTAGAAGGAAAAATTTGTTCCATGGGTCCCAATTCTAACCAAAAATGACCAGCCATCCTCATGTTACCTCGCTCCCAGGGACCTCTTAGGAAACAGTGTGAGCTCATTTTCCTCCATCTCAGAAAAGAGGGAAGAGGGAGGGCGGAAAAAAGAAGGGAGGGATGGAGGGAAGGAGAATGAAAAAGAAAACAGAAAAACCCTCTTTAACCCTGTTGGCTTTCCTGGCTCCAATATTCTTGACAATTATCTCAAATTAGCAGCCTCCAGCCACTATCTCATTTCCTCACCACCCACCTCTGTAATCTGACTTCTGTCTGCCTCAACCTGCAACAGAAATCCCATTTCCGCAGGCTTCCAAAGACTTGGAATAAAGGAATCTGAGGGTTGTTGAGAACCCACTAGGAAGATCACTGAGTCCTAGTCTCCCCTCCATGGTGGTCTCTCTAAGGAGGGTCTCATCCCCTGCTCTTACACGCCCTCATCCATGCTCAGAATGGCTCAATTTGGAAGAATTTTTTTGTTTATTTTTTAATATTGAGCCCAAACCTGTCTCCTTACAGTCCCATCCGCCCCTCGTGTGGCACTAAGGAAGCATAACATTTCTTCCCCCTGACAGCACTTCAGCTGTTTCCCCTAAAATATCAGGACACCACCATGCCCTTTGTGTCTCAAGAAAAGACCTTGGGGCCAGGCGCAGTGGCTCACACCTGTAATCCCAGCTCTCAGGGAGGCAGAGGTGGGAGGATAGCTTGAGCACAGGAGTTCGAGACCTGCCTGGACAATATAGCGAGACCTCGTTCTCCACAAAAAGGAAGAAAAAAAATAAAGACCTTGGGGGTCACACGAGACCCTCCCTTCCTCACCTCATTCATGCATAACTCATCCAATCAGCTCTTGGCTTCCAATCCACCCCTTCCCTCCACCTCAGCTGGCACTCCTCTGACCAGGCATCAGCATCTGGACAAGAACACGTGACAGCCCCATTGGTCTTCCTGCTTCTTCACCCATGACACCCCACAACCAATTCTCCACACAGCAGCCAGAGTAACTTATGTGTAATACATTTTTATTGTGGTATGCTAGATATAACATAAAATTTACTACTTTACCTTCCCACTGTTATGGAACCACTACAGGCAATTTCCAGAACTTTTGCATTACTCCACACTAAAGTTTCATAATCATTAAGTAGTAACTCCCCCACTCCATTTCTCTCTCCTCAGCCCCTTTTAACCTCTGATACACTTTTTGTCTCTATGAATGTGACTACACTATGCACCTCATATAAGTGGAATCATACAGTATTCTTTTTGTGTCTGATTTATTTCACTTAGCATCACGTTTTCAAGGTTTATTCATGTCAACCTATATCAGAGTTACATTCCTTTTTATAGCTGAATAATATTCCATTGTATGGATATACCAATTCTGTTTACTCATTCACCCGTTGATGGGCATTTGGGTTGTTCCCACATTGTGGAATAGAAAATAGAAATTTCATCGTGTCCCTCTCCTTATTAAAATCCTCCATAGACTTCCTATCTTGAACTTATCATGAGTCTAAAACCCTTACTCTGGACTATATGACCCTACCTTAGATGGCACTGCCCATGTAAGAACCACCCTGACCAGCCTCCAGCCACACTGGATTTCTGTCCATTCCTTGAAAAAGTCAAGCCTGTTCCTGACTCAGGGTCTTTGTACCTGCAGCTCCTGCCACCAAGACCCCTCTTCTCTCTGCTGTTCCTTCCTGTGGCTTGCTCTTTGATACATTCAGATTTCACTCAAATGTCACTTACTCTGCAGATCCTTCTCTGACTGGAGTAGACTTCCAGCCTTTCCTACTACATCACAATGTTTTATTGTTATTACACACCCTGACTACCTGAGGTCTTCTTGTATGTTTATATGTCTCCCCAACTGGAGTGTCAGCTCTGTAAAAGCAGGAAGTTTGCCTTACTCGCACCATCCCCTGTGCCAAGTACTGTGCCTGGTTCATATTCAAAGTCCATACCTGTTTGAAGCAGCTTTCATTCCTCTGCTGGTGTTTTATCTCATGATGAGTACTCCTTTCTTTGGATATTCTTTTAATTGGCCTTCCTTCTCACCATCTGAAGGTGCTACAGTGGGTCTGTGTACCTCCCAAAGTATACACCTGGAATGATGTGACATTCAGGCCTGAGGAAACTGTGCCTTTCCCAGACCAGTGCTTTTCAGTCCTGAGAGTGCATCAGAATCACCTGAAGGGCTTGTTAAACTGTAACTTGCAGGGCCTACAGCTGGGTTTGCTTTTCTAATGGGTTTCCAGATGATGTTGATGCTGCAGGTCTGGGGAACACACTTGGAAACCACTGTGAGACTCTTCCTTCTACCATATCTGTAATGGTGTCCACTGATATCTCATCAACCCCAAAACTGTAGCCATTGGCCAGCCCAGATGGGTCCTCGGTGACTCATCCAATCCATGAAATCGCCTGAATCCTCACAACAACCTGACCTGGAGCCTGTCTCCTCCGTCTTCAGTCTCCTGAATCTAGGGCACTGACACCAGCAGCTGCCCTTCCTTCTGGAACTCCCCTCCCAGGTGGTTCTGCACTATCCTCATTCCCCTGCTAAGTCCCTTGCTGCTTTTATGTATCGACTGGAAGCTCCTCTTCTTCTTTCTACTCCTTAAACATAGGTTTCCCCTCAAAGGAAAATCTGAGTTTCTTCTTTTAGAGAATAAATTCGTTCTCCTGGATGTGTTTAACACTTTTATGAAGATGAATTCCAAATATCTATCCACAGCCCTGACCTTTCTCTGGAGCTCCAGATCCACTGTCCTCATAAAATCCAGTGGACAGCACCTGGACATTGTCATCAGGAAGACTCAAGTTCAAATCTCACCAGCCTCAGTGTCTTCAACTATAAAATGAAATTAAAATCTTCTTCATCAGATGGTTGTGAGAGCTAAAAGAGATAGTATATCAAAAGCACATTGTGGCCAGGCACGGTAGCTCACGCCTGTAATCCCAGCACTTTGGGAGGCCAAGGCAGGTAGATCACCTGAGGTCAGGAGTTTGAGACCAGCCTGACCAACATGGTGAAACCCTGTCTCTACTAAAAATACAAAAATCAGCCAGGTGTGGTGGCACATGCCTGTAATCCGAGCTACTTGGGTGGCTGAGGCAGGAGAATCATTTGAACCCCGGGGGCAGAAGTTGCAGTGGGCCAAAATCGTGCCATTGCACTCTAGCCTGGGTGACAGAGCGAGACTCTATCTCAAAAAAAAAAAAAAAAAAAAAAAAAAAGGCGCATTGTACACTATAGGAGCTTCATAGATGGTAGGTATCAGTATAATTTATACAGATGACGTGCTCAATACTTAAGTCTATTAATTCCTCAGTCCCCACCTAGCACACACCTTGGCACATGGTAGACAGGTGATGAACATTTGCTAAATGAATAAGTAAAATTCAACTTAGCCCTAAATGAACATATCACTTGCTTGTTCCCATCCTGCTTTCCTGCTACATTTTTCTATTTTCTTGTCACTGCCATTCTATTCTTTCAGCTAGCCAGTTTCATGAATTTTTAGTCATTTTGACTCCGTCATTATCTTTATACCCTAAATGCAAAACTATGTAGAGATAATAGTCATGATGCTCCCCACCTACAGCCTTTTCTGAGGCCCTGCCTAACAGTACCTGGCTTTTTCCATAACGTGACCCAGATTCTGGCCCCACCGCATCGTCACCACCACCATCAGACCATAGCAGATGGGACTAGGAGATGGCACCTGAGCCAAGACCTGGTGGCTGTTCCCATAATGTAACAGGTGCGAACACTGAGTCAATCAGATCCCCTCTGGGGGAAGTATGAAGAGGCACATATTGAGCAGCTGAGTCACTTAGCAGTGGGCGGGCTGTGGGGTCACGGTTGATCTGGAAAAGCTGGAATTATTGAGAGAGAGAAAAAAGTAAGTGATCATCGAAAGGCAATGGAAGAAAGAAGAGAATGGAATAGCTATGGAGGGAGAAGGATTGATTCTAGGAGCTGGAGAGAGAGAGAGAGATCAACCTTGCAGTCCAAGAGAGGAAAAAGACAGACAAAGAGGAGCTGGCCCCACAGATCTTCCTGGGTTTCTCAATGACTTTGAGGTTCGTTTCTAATTCCCACCCCACGCATCTTTTTAACAGCTACCCACCCATCACCTTTTACTCTACTCTGTGACACACTGTCAAATAGCTTGACCAGTGCCCAAATTGTCTTGATGCTTCTTTCTTCCTCCTTCCCCCCTTCTCTTCCGTTCCATCCTCACTGCCATCATGAAGCCGGGAATCTCTAGTTCTCCGAACTAGTCCCACTGGGGGCTTCTGACCCCAGCTGGCCAATGCTGTCTGGCTCCAGTGCTTGTCTTCCAGCATCTGTCCTTATGGTGCTACTTCCTCATCCTGAAGCTTGTGGTGGCTTCCCAGTGCTTCTTAAAATCCAAGCTCAACAGGGGTTCAAGGCCTTACATCTTTTAGTTCTCAGGCGAACCTATGATACTATCTCCCAACACAAAAGCCTCACACCAGCCAGTCAAGACCCCCCACCATGATGCTCTACCCCCACCACTTCCACATCTTCCCCTTCGCATCCTAAAATACCTTTGTTTTTCTTCCTTTATTTCTTCTCCTATGCTTCTCTGTTTCTACATCCTTCTCTCTTTCCTCTTCTTAAATTCTACTTCGTCTTTCAAGGTTTAAGTCCAGTATTATTGGACCACTTACTTGTATGTCAGGGATATTGATCTTGCTCACCTCCCCAGCTCCAAGCTCCCTGAGGGCAGAGACTATACTGTACCACTTCCATATGTCCCATGCCACCTAGAATGTTATATGTGCTTAGAGAAGATATGTTGAAAATATCTTGTTCGATTTCAATTATAAGATTAACAAATGTGTATATGGATAGATACTTATTTGAAATAAGTCATGTCAGATGTCAAACAAACCACTGCATGTGAGGTGGGGAGTATTTTTTGGCATCCCACAAAGCATCCTAGGAGTTTTGTTGTCTGCTATTCTTCTGCACACCAACATTTCTGGCTACTGTTATCCTGCATATTCTTCAATGGAATAGAACTTCAGAATTCATTTTTTAAAGAACTCTTTAGATTATGGAACGACATCACCTTCTAGTCATACACATTCAATTAAAATTCCAAAAGCATTTATTAAGCACACTGCAGGAAATTTAAAAAATGATTAATAAGACCTAACCTCTTCCTTCAAGATGCTCACAATCTGGTTAGCAATAGGACAGGTGCACTAATGACTGCAGTCAAGGCAGGATAAGACACGTGCCATAAGAAATGTCAAAGTGCCATGGTAGGTCAGGGGAAGATGCTCTAGAAGGTAGGGAAGGACTTGCAGTAAAGCTGGAGGATGAGGCATTTGAAATGGGCAAATACTTGGAGGGACAGGCAACATGGGGTGTGTTGGGAGAATCTTGAATGGCCGGGTTAGTACTCAGTGCCTGACTGCCAGAACTCTGCCATTTGTGAAAAGGGAAAACCTCCATGGCCAAGAAGTTTTGTCAGGGCTCAGCCACCAAGCATTTGCTGATGTGGACTTGGGTATGACAGATGGAGGAAAAGTGTTTTGTCAAACTTCCTTTGTATGGAATAAATGTTGCACCTTCTCTTTCACAAAGGCACAAAAGCAGAAGTTTTTTCATTCAATGAAGGTTTGAATGTGATTATTAATAAATGTTATTACATATTCATTAAATACTGATATAAATAATGAATGAAATCCTGTATTTTTTTTATCTCATGTTGAAAATACTGCTTTCTTTACTCTTCCCCCATGTCTGAAAGGGACAGAAACGAGGTTATTTTCTTGTTACCCACCAATTAATTTCCCCTTTAAGAAGTGGAGATATGTATCTACGTAGACAGGCAGAGAGATTAAATGAGCTCTGTATGGCCATCACATTATCTTTTGATGTAAAAGCTGGAAGAGATCTCAGCCAGTGGTTGCAGAAGCTGTCTCACACCAGCCCCCGGAGAGTGGATTGTGTGTCTTTCTTCTCAACTCCAGGTTCAGTAACTTCAGAGTGGCAGATTGAAAACGGCCATGGTGGGAGTATTTACACCAAGGAAATTGGCAAAAGCTACAAATAAGGGCTTTTCCCCCCTGGAGAGCTGTTTCAATATTGACCAGCTCGTCACGTACAAAAGAGGAAACTGAAGCACAAGCGGTGAAGTGACTTGTCCAACGTGTCCAACGTGAAGGTCACATAACCATTTGATCATGAAACAGGCAGGATTCAGGTCACCTAATGCCTATGCATTATTACTCTTTTCACTGGGAAGCTGCAGTACTGATTAGGATTTGAGGGTGCCTCTAAATAGATAAGTATGTAGACAACGACACAGATTATTATACAAAAGAAACAGATGCCATGGTCTTCAAGTTAATAGCTTGCCAGGGCTAAAAGAGGAACATCCAAACTTCTCTCCACAGATGGCTCTTTTGTACCCCGCCCCCCAAACTCCTACCCCTTGAGGGGAGGGGTTCCTGAGAGTGGGAAAGCAGGAGAGGAGGAGACTTCAATTTCTTCCAGCTTCACGTTGGAGGAAGTGACGGAAGGCATCTCAGCCAAGCGCCTTGATGCTTTGGACTCCTCTTTGCTCTGTAATTAGTGTCTATTTGTCTCCTTAACTCAAACTGGTTTTTAGCAATTTAGAGCCAGGGAGCCCATGTTATTTCAGTGAAGTGATAAAAAAAAAATGGATATGTAATTGAAATCCTGTTCTACTCCTCTGGGAACCTGGTATGTTGCTTCACTCAGCTGAATGATAAAGATTCGGGGCCCTGATCACAGGCAGATAAGTAGGCTGGTTGATTAGGATGAATCCCACAGGCAATCCCTAATCTACTAGTCTGTTTGTTAACTATCAGTCTTTTTAGGATATTTGGTTTGCATAATATGATAATAATGCACAAGCTCTTTAAAGGTGGAAATGAACCCAAATTGAAGACAAAACAGCCACAGCTGACATCTGCCCTCCCCACTGCAACAGATCAATTATCAATTAGGCACAAATTTTTATTGAGTATCTATTGTTTGCACAGCACTAGGTGAGGGATAGAAGAGGTGTCAAATGTTCAGACCTTGGCCATAAGGACCTAGCAAAGGCAATAAGGCATGCCCACAGGAAATTAATAATGCTGTAAGGAAGTGAATGCTTTGCTACTAAATGTGTGAATCAGACCAAAAGAGCTGCTGTAACGGGAATTTGGATCTTGGCTAAATAGAGCCATGCAGCTCTGCCGAACTCCAGAAGTCTCTCAAACTCCCCCTTGTAAAAAGCGCTGAAGTGTTGGGCCCAATGTCACCTTCTGCAATTAAATGGTATCTCTTTATAGCAATGCGTGGCACTCAGCGTGCCCTGCTCCAGCTGGTACCAGAAATGTCTAGAACCCAGCCTGGCTCCTCTCTGCCTTTTGGGATAGGGCCTGTGGAAGTGGACTTGAGTGGGTGATTTTTCTGTTTTCTCTGTTTCTACTGTACTTCAATAACTGTACCAAGAATGTACCAAGAATAGCCACCACTTCCTGACAGTGGGATGCTAGACACTGTGCTAGGTGCCTCACACATGGTGTCCCAATGTCATCCTCCTCCATACGCATAAGCATCTTCAATAAAGAAACTCAGGCTTGGAGAGGTAGGGGGACTTGTCCAGGGTCACCTCACTGACATTCTGACTCCAAAGTGCATGCTTTCCCCATTAACCCTGTCAAGGTAATTCAGTAATTCCCCAACCTAGTCACATATCATAATATACAGATGCCTGGGTTCCACCCTATAGATTCTGATCCTCAAGATCTGGGGCAGAGGACAAGTGCCTGAATTTCTAACAAACTTCCCAGGCTATTACTGCACACCAGTGCTTGAGAATAGGTGCTGTTACCTATTTACATGCTGCTTCCTGTTTCCTCTCTCCCCCAGCTGGAGCGTATCTCATGTGCAGGGACTGTGTCTGAGTCACCTCTTTGTCACCGATAATCAATGCAGTACTGGGCACAGTTTAAGTGCTCAATGCATTTTTCTTGAAAATGCTGAGTAGCATTGCACAGTTTCACTCTCCTTGCTGGCATGCTACAGGTAGAATATCAGGTTAACACACTTGCTACCAGTTCCCCAAGACTCGGCTCACGTAATGCCTTGGGGATCTGGTTTGCAATATGAGCAACATGCCTGCAGCTGCAATGCACTCCCAATTACCTACTCGGGGATCCCTATCTGCTGGGTCCCCTGCCACCACCCCTCGCTCTGTCTGGTGTTGCCTGTTCAGGGAAAGCTGGCTGGATGTCACTTAACATAGTCAAACATAATCAGGGGAATGGAGCTCGCAGACAGATTCAGTAGGACATTCTAAAACAGCACAGCACTAACCACTGGACAATTCTTGGTGTGAGGTTGAACTCGCTCTTTCCTCCCCAGTCTGTATGGAACTGCCCTGTCAGCTATGTGGAGGCACAAAATGTTTGATGGATAACAACCCAAAAGACTGTTTCCTAAGGCATGTTCCTGGTAGTGTCAATATCCACAGGATGTTAATAAAGGATTCTGCAAAATTTGGACCAAACCAGGTTAAACAAAAACAGTTCTCCCTATTATAGAATTTTCAAGAGATGCAATATGCTAATCTGCACTCTGATTATCTATATATATTATGCAGCATTTCTCAAACTTTTCCTTGAATTCTTTTTTCCCCTGGAATTTGTTTTTCCTTACATTTTTTCACTGATGTTCCAAGGAATATGCTTTACAAAATCATGATTGGGTACAATTTTCCTTGCTCCAACCCCCAATGCCTATTTTGCAGATGAAGAAACTGAGAGTCAAGAAAGGAAAAAGCACTTGCCAAGACCTCATAGCTGGTTAGTGCTGGATGTAGGCACGGAACTAGGGGATGCTGAGATCACTTCTGCTCCCAGGATCTCACCTGAGATTACCCTATGCCTGCAACGTGCTTCATTTAGCCAAGACCAGTGTCAGACTTTAAGCTTCTGGGACACATTCTCTCTTCTCCAGTGTCTGGACTTTCACTACGCTCAAAGATGAGACACCATGAGTATCCACAGAGCACTCAGTCCTTCATGAGGTCTACAGCTTGCTGAGCTGTCAACATTGCACTAACTCTAGCACACTCTTCTCCCTCTCTCCTCTCTTGCCCTCTCCTTCCCTTCTTTGCCTTATCTCTTTCCTTTTTTCTTCTCTCACCCTCCCAAGCTTACTACAGTTCCTGAGCCTCTCGCAGCCCAGGGAGGAGCAGCACACAGGAGTCCTGGATTTCAAGGAACTGGAGGCTTTGAGAGGTGAAGAAATGTGTCTGAATCATTTAGCCAGCAAAATGACAGACCTAGGACTTGAATCCAGGGCTTCAGTCTTATTCCGCATCTTTGACTACACATCTCTGGTGCCAGAAAGCTCTATCTCTGCTCACTATGTAGTAGTTCCTTTGACTACACATCTCTGGTGCCAGAAAGCTCTATCTCTGCTCACTATGTGGTAAGTGAACACTGTGCCTGGCCAGGCCCCTTAATAGGCTGAGAAGCTCTTTGCTACCCAGCTCGGGCAGGGCTCGCTAACCTCAACCTCCAGGGATGGGGAAGCAGAGTGAGTGATACATTCCCCCTGGTGTGACTACGTGTCTAATTCCTTCTCAGGGCCTTCTTAAGCCCTTGGCCTCAATTATGTTCCATGACCAGCAAGTGACACAAATTAATTATCTGCTGGGAAAAGAAGGGCTTTCTTTTATCTATTTGAAAGTAGTCACCTTCTCATTTCAAGGACTGGCCTCATAAATTCCAAGGAAGGACAAAGAAGATGGCTACCAGCAGGAGCGAGACAGCAGAAGAAAGGAAAGAGATAAGGGAAAGTGAAGAGGGAGAGGGCAAGAGAGGAGAGAGGGAGTAGAATGTGCAAGAGTTAGTGCAATGTTAAAGGCACTAGGATAGACAACCTTAGACACTGGCAGGACAAAAAGGAGGGGTGCTTCAAACTATTAAGGGAGAATAGATGTCAATAAAGGGCTTTCATATTTAAGCTGAGTATTAAATGGTTCAGAAAATATAGGCTTCATGAGGACAGGAACCATCTTTCTTTAGTTCACCATTGTGTCACCTGTGTCCATCATAGTGGTTCGCATATAGCAGGTGCTCAATAAACATCCATCCATTGAATGAATTAATTAATCGGTAGACACTGGCCAAGCAAACGAAACAGGAAAAGCCATTGAGGGAAGATGGCAGCACGATTAAAGATGATTGGAATGACAGTGGTGGAGAACTGGCACATGGCACATGTGTTGAGGGATGGAGGGATGGGCAGGAACTGATCTCACTGGTCTGTGCTGCATGTTGTTGATAATAATGAAATGATAGCAAATTCCTTTTACATCTAAAATCCAATTTCATCCTCACAGTCACTCTGTGAAGGGTACAAGAAGGCTCAGAAGGCTTACAAGTTCCCAGAGCAGGAACCAGTACTTGGTTCTTAACCTAGATCCTGTGATCTTTCTCTTGTATCTGCTTGGGGATGACCCCCAGCCCTCAGTACCTTTCCCCCTCTGAGCATCCTCCAGGCTGGGTTCAGAGCACAGGCATGTGTTTTCATAACAATAAGTGGTAAATTTTCTTTAAAAAAACTTATCTGATTCATTCCACAGGCAAGTAGGTGATCATGTTTTCATCATACATTCTTTCCAACTCCCTGTGCCTCTGTAGCTACCCTCATTCAACTAAGGTGGGGGTTATCTAAGGGTGGCTACAGAGAAGTGGGTGAGGGCTTTATGCTGTTTCTCTTGTTCCAGGCTAAAGGGAAAGAGAGAGAAATGCTTAAGATAAGCTTATAGACAGACATGGACTTCAAGAGCTGGGCACACACCAAAGCACATTCTACCAGGAAGTGTTTTAAGGATAGGGTGCAAGGCCATTAAGCGCCAATCCCTGGCCAACAGAGACCTGCACCCAAGTGATGCAGGAGGCCAGGCAGGGCCAGGAGAGTGAATGGTGTGGGAATAAAGTGTTCTTCATGCATGCTTCCTGCTGAGGCCATGGGACGTGATGATACAAAGGTGATGTAAAGCCAGACAAACATACTTTTAAATCCTGGATCCGCCATGTGTTAGTTAGATGAACTCAGCTGTTATAATATCATCAAATGCATGTAAAGGCTAGTAAGGGTCACTCACATACAGAATCTCATGTGAACCCCATAGTACTGGTTGATAGTATGGGGGCAAGTATTTGTTATAACCCCATTTTTAGATGAGCAAACTAAGGATCAGAGAGTAATTTGGCCAACATTACCCTGAAAGCAATAGATCTAAGACTTCTGTGCTCCAAATCCCATGACCTCTCACTGTGCTACACTGAGCCAGAGAGGCCAAGGCCCCTGAGCAGCAGCCACGAAGAATCTCAGCAAGAACCAGAAATCCAAAAGCCAGGGTACAGGTTTTAGATCCCCAAAGTCTTGTGCTAAGGGGCCTAGGGAAGAGAAAACTGAGCCTCATTAACATAGAGGTGGGGACCCCAGGACTTCTGGGATGCCTTCCCAGCTTCCTGGGTCCCCTGCCCACTGCCCTTCTCTCTCAAGCTGCTGCCTAATTACAAAGCTGTAAATGCAAATTATTCTAATAACTGGTGCTAATTTATACGCATTTACATATAATTTGCAATTCATTTGCTGTCCACATGTAGTCAAACTTCACTAATCCAGACCAAAGTGGGGAAGGCTACTCTGAAATGTAGAGTCTAGGTTAGAGAATAATTCAATAGTTTATCACAGTTGAGTTTTATCTTAAGCAGGAAAGCCTGCTTTAAAATCAAACATGCAAGGTAAAAATAGGTATTGTCAAAATTCTCCTTGAAAATCCTTAAAAATCTACAAGAGCTGGGCTCTCAGAAGCTCAAAAGCCAAAAAATTAATTCCTTTTATTTCTCTTTGATTTTGAGCTGTGGAAGACAATAGGTAAATAAAAGGCTCTCTCCCTCTTTCTCTCTCTGACTTTCTATGATGAAATTCAGGAAGTTGAATTTCATTTATGTGATGTGACTCCACTGACTCAGTTTGAACTAGTAAAATCTTCCTAGCGCAAAATTTTCCATCCTTCAAAAAATGTAGATTGGAATTAGTTAACTGAAGTATGAGAAACCATACAGTAAATTGGGCTTAGAGGTCTGTGGGTAGTGTAGTCAATGAACACGATTCAGGCAGTGCAAATGTGACAACTGGGTTTGTGAGGTGTACACTGGATGGTGGCATTGAAGAAAGAGGTATTATGTTTAAAAAATAACAAATACACACAAACATGTGTATATTGTCTAGAAGTGAATCCTGAGTAGGGATTCTTGCCCAAGTGATTTATTGAGGAAGACTGATTGGAGGATGTACTCTTAGGAGTGAGGGGGAAGGAGAAGGCAGGAGAGATGGGGAGCTAAGTCAAAATGTGTCTCAGCTAAAAGTAGCTTTGGACTTGCTTCTGATCCGATGGGCAAGCTCTAACCAAGAGCTCTAAATCCCCCTACCCCAGAGTTAGCCCCACCTTGGGGAACTCTGACCCACATGTGACAGTCAATCATTGTCTGAGATAAACTCCCAGGGACTGTGGTCTCCCAAGCCAGCTGGCCAGTATCTGCAGGGGCTAAAGAGCATCTGGTTGGGCACCAATAGCGTCTACTGCAGTTCACCCTTTGCACAGCTCCAATCCACTTTCTTCTTTCACTAAGTTCACTCCACCCAGATACGGCATCCACAGAATTCGGATAGATCACAATTTCCTTGGAGACATATTAGGTTGGTGCAAAAGAAAGGTTAATAGATTGAACCACAGCCCTACTGCATGTGCCCAAGGCCATGACTGCTGTTCATGATCTTCTACTTCCACCCCTTCTAGATTCCCCTCACATTTAGCTAGCACTTCTGCTGGTCTAAGGGACTTGCCTAGTGGTTGACCTAGCTTGCACTGTCCATGTAAGGAGCCTTCGAGTGTCACCTGATAAAGGGATTGAGGCAGAATTTCTAAGAGCGGAATATGCTGCCTCCAAAACACAAAGAAGCCAAATAAGTGTTATGCTTATTTCTTAATGATAGGAGGTACAAGGAGTAATAACTTGTCCTGGGGAGGGGCTATCCATAGGCTTTTAGCTCCTTAAAAACTTCAATGATGTGGCAGTACCCTCAGTCCCTGGGGTTTATCACCAACCCTCTAGATAGCATGTCTATCTTATCATGGCATCCAGTGTATTTATCACTTCTTCTCATTGGTCCAATTAAAATCATAGCATCAATAAAGTGGACCATTCTGATATTTTGCATGGTGTCCAGAGAGTCCGGGATACTTGGGACTATGTTATGAACAGAGAATTATCATTCTCCCTGAGACAAGATGATGAATTTATATTGCTATCTTTTCCATATGAATACTAACTGTATTTGATCTTTCTTGCTGATGGATTAAAAAAAATGAACACATTCACCAGTTCAATAGCTACATACCATTTACCCAAGGCCATGTTAACCTGCTCTAGTAAATATATGACTGGCATGACAGCTACAATTGGGACTACTATTTGGTCAACTTTGCAATCATCCACTGTCATCTGCCATAATCTACCTGGGTTTTGCAGGGGCCAGACTGGTGAATTACATGGGATAGGAACAGCCTGTCCCATATAATGACAGGAACCACCTCCTCAGTATCTTTTAAACCAGTTAGGGTGGCACTAATCTTTGCCATCCTCCCTGGAATGTGATATTGTTTTTGATTTACTATCCTGGTGAAGAGAGGAAACTTTCAGGACATTCTACTGGCCTTTCCTATTCAATAGTTCTTATTCTATAGGTCAAAGAACTAATGTAAAGGTTGTATCTCTTGCTAAACATGTCCAATCCAATTATATTTCGGGAACCAGAGAAATTACCACCAACTGGACCATTTTGAGACATGCCAGGGCCAGAACTCCATCTATTGCCAGGCCCCCTCTGACCTCTTTTAACAGGAGTGTCATAATTGTGTCCCCCAGTATGAGCATCAACTCAGAACTTGTTTCCAACAGACCTCAAAAGGCTCTGGGTATTTCCTCTTTCCATTGCCTGGTTATGCGAGTAAACAACTATAGGTCCTTTGGGGACCTATAGAACTGGGGGAATCACTACTGTGCCCACTTACTATGGCACTGCAGGGTCTCTCTTTGTGAGAATTTGGCCTCCCCTTAAACAACGGTCAATGAGCTCTGGGTTTGAGAACTGGCCCAGCTCTGGAAACTAGCAAGGCATCTTGACTTTCTTTAGAAAGGTTGAAGATGGTCTTATGTTCATTCATTCTTGATCTCTTATGAGTTTACACACACACACACACACACACAAATATCTTTGCTAGCTGCCCATCTATTTTACCTCTAGGAACACCATGATTTATGTACGATTTCCAGAAATCTCTGTAGTCTGGGCTTTCCTAGCTGCTGTTGCAACCTTGCTGCCCCTTACAGTAATTACACCCACCGTGCTCTGACAGTTAGGTGATACCACCTGGCCTCTGCTGTGCTGGGATTTTTACCCTTTCTACTAGGGAGCCCAGTTCTGAAATACAATCTCTTCAGTCCTACCCAAACCTCTCAGCCGACGCTGGTGTCCCTCACTGACACATTCCTAATCACCCTAGTAAACCGAGTGATCTCCAGGCCTTCCTGAGAAACAGTTTGAAAGTGGATTTCCTAGTATTAGATAACAGGCCCACTCTAGCATGCCCACTTCTCTGAGCCTTTTGGTCTCTTTCTGCCCAGTTGACCATGGCAGTTCCGGCAACTCTGTTTTGTTTAATGTGGGCCATTGTTTTCTCCAAGCTTCCAAGCGCTGTCTCAGCAGTGCATTAGAAGCATAACTTGGGGCCCTCGCCAGGATGTTCTATCCTGTGTCATGGGAGAGTACACTGCACTGAAAACTCTCCCTATCCAGCTTTATATTCTGGCCCCTCCTCAATCTAGGCCCTTTGGATCCACCCCTCATTCCTGGCCCCACTGTATTGTAGCCAGGTCCTGCAGCTTTGGAGGGAATCCTCTAATCCCTTAGCAGGCCCAGCCCTTTCCCAGTCTGGCTATGCTGAGGTTTGACCCCAATTTGTGATCTGGTGGCCAGAAGGGGAGATGGGGGCAAATCCAGAGGAGGGCAAGCACTGGCCTGTTAGAAGGCCTCATGTAAGGTCTCTGCATCATTTTCAAGCAAGCAGGGTCTTCTATTTTAACAGGGGCAGTGGGCCATTTATGCAGGCCCAAGCGGTCCAGGAAACTCCGAGGATTCAGTTCTCAAGCACAGCTATCCAGATATTCCCACCCCAAGTGTCAGTATCCCACCGTCACAGCCCCGCTGTCAGCATAGGTGACTCACCTAGGCTGAGAATTCAGTCTTCTTTGAAGTTCTGCCACTTCTACAGTTACACCCTGAGCCTAGTTTCTAGCTCTGCCTGCCCCTGGCTGTAGGAATGGAAGGTCTTTTTAAACGCCTAGCACTTTGCTTTAAATTGTTAATTAGTAGATTTGAGCCTGCTGTTTTCTCTCTCCAACAAATCAGTGGTGCTTAGCAAAACCCACTCGGTTCCACAGTCTGTATAGTGATGTTTCCCTAAGCTCCTATCATGGACTGAATTGTACCCTACTACCCTAATCCATATGATGAAACTCTAACCTCCAATGTGACTGTATTTAGAGATAATCACCTCTCTAAAGGCCCTAAGTTTAAATGAAGTCATAAGGGTTGGGCGCTAATCCAATATGACTGGTGTGCTTACAAGAAGAGGAAGAGACACCAGGGATGTATGCACAGAGGAAAGGTCATCTGGAGACACAGGGAGAAGGCAGCCGTCTGCAAGCCAAGGAGAAAGCCTCAGGAGTAACCAAACCTGCCGATACCTTGTTTTCAAACTTCCATCCTCCAGAACTATGGGAAAACACATTTCTGTTGTTTAAGCCATCTAGTCTGTGATATTATGGCAGCCCTAGCAGACATCTTCCCAATTCCCAAGACACTGGGCCAGCTGGTACAGACCCTTTCCAGTTCACCTAGGTAAAGATGTTAGCAATCCCACTGCTACAGCCTGCCAGGGACTATCAGCACTTCGCCTGCTTCATTGCAATCCAGTTCTAGAAACCCATACTTCGAGTCTGCTTTTTTTTCTTTTCTTTTTTTTTTTTTTTTTTTGTTTGTTTTTTAGGACCATGCTCAATACCAAATGTCTCAGGTCAGGCTCCTCAAAAAACAGAGCCTGATATGAGGACCCTTCGTGGTAAATTCAGAAGAGGGGGATTGAGGGAGGCTGTATGAGTCTGTTCTCATGTTGCTAATAAAGACATAGCTGATACTGGGTAATTTATAAAGAAAAAGAGGTTTAATGGACTCACAGTTCGTGTGGCTGGGGAGGCCTCACAATCTTGGTGGAAGGTGAGGAGAAGCAAAGCCACGTCTCACACAGCAGCAGGCAAGGAGAAAAATGAGAGCCAAGTGAAAGGGGTTTCCCCTTATAAAACCATCAGATCTCGTGAGACTTATTCACTACTACGAGAACAGTATGGGGAAAAACCACCCCCATGATTCAGTTATCTCCCACAGGGTCCCTTCCACAACACGTGGGAATTATGGGAGCTACAGTTCGAGATGAGATTTGGGTAGGGACACAGCCAAACCATATTAGAAGCAAAACAGCACTAAAAGAAAAGCTAATGAGGAATGTGCCCTTGGCTGACAACTAGCTTCAATCTGATCTCATGGGCAGGTAGCGCTGCAGTGTGAATTCCTCAGAGCTTGTCTCACCTTGTAGCAAGAGAACTGTCCTTTTACCCCATGCCAGTCAGTCATCAGCTGAGGTCTGCCACTGGGGAAGGAGAGGGGAGAGCACAGTCTCCATGGGGAAGCAGCTTACATTTGGCCAAGGACGGCACTCCAGAAAAGGGTGCACCTGTGAATTGTTATGCACCAACAGTTACAGCAGCTGGGACATGGGGTCATCAGCCAGTAAAGAGAGTCTTGGTGGGGCACCTACAGCTTCTACTACAGATAGGTGTATGATGGATGGAGGGAGGAAGGGATGGATGGATGGATGGATGGATGGATGGATGGATGGATGCATGGGTAGACAGACAGATGATAGGTAGATAGATGACAATAGATACGTACATAGATAGGTAGATCATGTTTTGTAGGAATTAATCGGGCATGAGAAGTCTGCAAAGATCAAATCCATCTATCTCTGCTAAATTGAAAGACGTAAATGGCCTCATTGCATTACACGCCTCCTAAAATACCTTTTTGGGCACCCAACATATGACTGCACACTGATGAGGAGGATTAGGAAGGATATATGACAATGCCAAGGAGGATTACTGTTACAGGTCAGGTTCCTCAGGGAGCAGACCCTGAGTTGGAGATTAGTGTGAAGGAAGGAAGCTAGAAAGGGCAGAGGGAGAAGTTGGGCTGAGATGTAGTCTCATTAACAGCCTCAGCTGATGCCACCACAAGCCAGAATGGCATTTCAGAGTTGTGCCAAGCTGAAATGAGTGGTCCAGGCCTTCATGTCTTTGCATAGGCCAATCATTGGATGCAACCTGCCCCAGGAAAGAGGGATGACCTCGCACAAGATGGCCCTTCAATGAGGACAACTCCTGAAGAGGGCTGACAGGTGAGGGCTGTCTACAGACAACCATTCCAGCAGCTGGCAAAATAAACACTTCTGTCCTTCAGAATGTTCTAGGCTGCGCAGCACAGTGTCCAGTATAATCACCTGACTTCATCTAAGGGGCAGGTAAGGCTCCTGTGAGGAGCTGGCAGCCAGCAGGGTCTGAAGGATGAGTGGGAGTTACGAGGTGCAAGGCGCCACCCTGCTTCCTCTTCAGCACAAGATTGGAAAGTTCTCAATTAGGCTGTTTTACGCTGAAGACTTTTCGGAAAAGAAACAATTAGGAACCATTAACCAGGATACCTGTTCTCTCTCTTTTGTTTTCCCTTTTAAAAACAAGCTGGAAAATACGCCTTCATTAACCCGCTTTTCATTTGGAAGCCAGCAGCAGAGCTTCTGAGCATGTCAGCCTGCTTGAAGATGAAATGGAAAAGAGCTTGTCAAACATCTCCCTACAAGGGCAGGAAAGGGAAGTCGGCAGGGGAAAGGTTGGGTAGGAGGATTGCTCAGACTCAAGAAACTATCTGCAAGGCACTAATTGGGCTGCCAAAATGTGCAGAGGCAAAGAGGAGAAAGGCAGATAAACAGTTTCGTAGCAAGGGGTCAATGGTGAGGCCAGGCAAAGCTGCAGCAGAGCCCCTCCACCCAGCAAGAGGCTGGGATTAAGTGGGTTTTGGAATGCAGCTGGGGCAGCTCACAGGGGCTGTGAGCCCTTGAACTTGCTATTTCAGGCTGAGGTCCAGGCAACCCTCCTCCCCCAATCCCAACCCCACCCCACTGCTCTGCAATATTACTGTGGGGGAAATTGCTGGTGGAAACAAGGGAGGTACATTACTAAGCTTGGTGTTCCAGGAAGGAGCTGAGAAGGGAAGGTCAGGGAATGCAGGCCATCCAGATGGCAAGGCCAGTGCCACAGAAGAAGGGGAGAGGCAGGAGTGAATGCTACTAGGGTCAGGCAAAGAAGATCACTCACAGCTTTTGGGCAGAAGAGAAAGCTTAAGGTAAAGTACAAGGTACATGAAGGTAAAGAAAGGAGCTTGTTTTTCCAGCTCATTCTCCACTCTCTGGTCCCCAATTTATACTTCTCTGCAGAAAGCAGAGCATTCTTGGCAAGTTAGGTGGGCCTTGCACACCCCCCACCACCATTCCCCAACCACATTGCCCCTGCTGTTGCCATCTGGCCTCTACCTTGAATCCACAGAGTATAGGAGGCAAAGCTGGTCTACTCCTCTCATTCCACCATCCTCCTCATCTTCCTTGGTCCCTTTAGTGAGAGCAGTCCCTAGAAGCCAAGCCATAAGAGCAATTCCATGATGGCCTCAACATTTCAGAAGAAAGAAGTTCTGTCCAGGGGTCTAGCATCATTCATCTCTTCATTTTTCAAACAGTATTTAGGTGGCTACTGTGCCAGGCACCATGTTAGAAATAAACAACATACAACTCCTTTGAGTAGGAGAAACAAAGCTGCAAGCCAGTATCTACACTGTAAGTGAAAACATGCTATGTGAATGCAGAAATTAGTCCTGCTTGGGGCTGGGGAAAGAGGAAGGTTTAATAGGAGTTGTGGGCTTTTAAGGGTCAAGTAGATAGACATTAATGAGGCAGAAAAAGAGGTGAGAGAAGAGACTACAGCAGGAACAGTACACTGGTATAGAGGCTTGAAAATTGTTTCGTGTATGCATTCAGAAAATAGGGAATAATCTGGGAAAGTCAGAATATGGTCTGTGTGGGGAAATAATGGAAGGTGATCCTGGAAGGCTGGAAAGTTGAGCCTAATGGTTTTAGATGTGAAAAATCCAAGACAATTTTTAGGAATTAGTACAGTTAGATTTAGATTTTTGGAAATACCATACTGAAATGGAGAAGGCAAGAGAGGAGGCAGTTAGCAGTGAGGAGGCTGTTGAACTAGTCAGAGAAAGAATCGATGTGGGTCTGGCAGTTAATTCCACCAGTGAATAAATGGTTGTCAGATAAACACAAAAGGGGGTTTTGAGCCATCTTCAAGCTGGTGGGGAGGGAATGGTTAAAGATGGTGGTAGTAATGCTGAGGAAATGAGCTATTCACCTTATGCACACAGGAGATGAGGGAAGTGGGGATTTGGGAGCACAAGTGGGAAAGACATGTTATGGCCTGGATTGTGGTCGTATCAAATGACCTCTGCTCTGTGACCTCTCCCCTCAACTTTTTCAGGAAATAAATGGCTGGAACCAGTCCCCTTGAGAATGGGATGAGAAGAGAAGTCCTCACAGAAGTCACAGAAATAAGACAGAGCTGACATGTTCCCTGTGGTCCCTGCCCACCACCCCAGCCCAATACCCTGACCACACATGATTACTTAATGAGGTGTCAAACATCCTAGTTTGTCCAGGACAGTTCAAGTTTGTACTTGATATTCAGGCATCATGATTAATCCAGTTCCTTTCACTCTCAAAACTGGCCCAGTTTGAATGATAAAATGGAAGTTGACCTTACCAATCAACCGCAGCCTTCTTTCCCACTGAGCCCAGGTGCAACCTCAAAATACTTTTCTACACAGCCTTCTTTCTAGGCAACAGCTATCAATCAATCAGGTATTGAAATCTACTTGCCACCTTTTTGAAAGAAGAAAGAACATAGGTCTAATATTAGCTAGGCAAACACAGGCATGCAATTTGACCTCTCGAGCCTCCATTTCTTCATTTGACAACTGAAATAATAGCATTGCCTGCTCACAGAGATAGTATGAGCATCAAGGGAGGTAGCACATGGAAAAATGCTATACAAATGGTAGTGTTTTTAGGATTATTCAAATGACAGAAACAGCTGGCATGGTACGCCTCAGGGGTCTTGGCATCATCCTCACCCCCACCCCTGTAGGAGACCATGAGCCTCCTTGGGAAGGAGGCTGTGGTAGCCAGCAGCTCCTCCTGATGTTTAGGCCTCTCCTCCCCTAATCCTCTCTTCCTTTGGAGACAAACAACAAACCCCTCTGGCACCCCCACCCCTCGATCAACTCCATCAAGAAGCGAGGCTTCTCTTTGTACTACAGCAAACACACATCTCTTATTGACGTTCCCCTGGGACCCTCTGCGGCAACACATGCGTAGCTTTGAAGTTGCGAGTGTGTTTAATGCGCAAGGGCCCTGTCTCGGTTCAAGGACAATATTTTAAGTCCCTGAGAAGATGGGAACAAAGTTTTGATTGCAGAAAGAAACAGATCCTTAACAGACTTGAATGATAAAACATCACGATCTCTTCCGCTTGTAGCAGCCAGCTCTGAAGAGGGAGTCATGGAAGAAACAATTGATTGGGAAGCCTGACTTTAATCTCAGCCATAAGCCTGTTCCTTGACCTAAGCTACTACCACTTCCCTGACTTGTGACAGGCACAGAACTAAATACGCAGGGTGCAAGCTGCTCAGGGCAGGACTGCTGGGGAAGCAAACATAACCAAGGCTTGGAAAACTTCAGGACAAAGGCATCGTGTGGGAAAATGGCCTCCTTTGAAAGATTACTGCCTGAAGGAGGTGTCACCTGACCAAATAATAAAATCCTGAAGAGGACATGGCTCATCACTTGAATCCACAGAGGACAGCAGGCAAGATGGATCCATCTACAGAAGAATAGCCATCTTTTCACCTTTTCAAATGAGCTTAGTTGTTTCAGAAACAAACCATAATCTTCACTGCAGGTCCAACGAGAGTCCAGGCTTTAAGAAGGAAGAAAAGAGCCACTCTTCTGGGAGCAACCGAAGGAAAGAAATATGAGGCAGATAGCTGTTGAGAGTATTGTCTTCTCACGGATTCCATGAGGACCTGGCCCAGAACCTGGGTGGAAAACAGACCAACCGGCACCAAACCAACTTCACCAACTGTGCTGCAGGCAGTGACCTGGGAGATGCCCAGACCAGGAGAGAGAGGCCACACTGGGAAGCCAAGGTGATCTTAGTGATACCTGGGACTTAGGCAGTGCCTATCATTCTGAAAAGCAGGGATCAGGCCAGCAAGCTGGGCTCATGAGTAAAGGCAGGTGGAGAAGATCATCTAGAGGGGTCATCAGAAAATTTAGGTCTCATCCTGATCCTCAACTTTTCAGTCAGAAATATTAATATAATCACCCCATGTTCCCAGGGGTGATCAGTACTAGGGGGATGGTTTGCATTGAGCTAAGAGCATCTTATTCATCTGTGTATCTTCTGGGACAAGCACAATGTATGGCATATACCAGGTCAATGATTTTAACTCTGTCTGCTCATTAGAACAGCCTAGGATGCTTTATTAAAATACCAGTGGCTAGGAGCCACTCTCAGAGCCTCTGAATTAATTGGTCTGGGAATAGGCCCAGGCATGAGTGTTATAACTTCACAGGTGATCTAAAGTCAAGTCAAGGCTATGAACAATCGTACCAGATCATCAATGAGTGGCAGTTGAACAATGAAAGAACTAATGTGGTATGGTTTGGCTGAGTCCCCACCCAAATTTCACCTTGAATTGCAGTAGTCCCCACATGTCAAGGGCAGGGCCAGGTGGAGATAATTGAATTATGGGGCAGCTCCCCCCATACGGTTTTCATGGTAGTGAATAAGTCTCACGAGATCTGATGGTTTTATAAATGGGAATTCCCCTGCACATGCTCTCTTGCCTGCTGCCATGTAAGACATGAATTTTCTCCTCATTCGTCTTACACCATGATTGTGAAGCCTCCCCAGCCATGTGCAACTGTGCGTCAATTAAACCTCTTTCCTTAATAAATGACCCAGACTCAGCCAGCCTGCCACTATACTTTATTTCTAATTCAGAGAGTTCATTCTCAGATCTATCCACTCTTCTCGGGAGCTCCTGGCAGCTCAGGGTAGTGAGCACCTCCCTGAAAGCTCTGGGTGACCAGTCTTTATTCATTTCACGTGTGCCTCCTCCCCAAAGTCTAGCATGAAGAAATCAGACAAGATACAGAGATCCCCCACTTCACTGGGGGAAAGTGAAAACCACAGTTTAAGAGAGATGGGAGAACAGAGAAGCAGCAGCAGGCTCTGTTCAATAGATGGCAGCCCAGGGTGGCGAGGTGGAGAAATGTTCCCCAGAGCAGCAGCTTGTCCCTGTGCTCCCGTAGGGTGTCCTTCGAATGGCTCCCCAAATCCAACCAAAGCCTCTTCTTACAAAGTCATCGACATCTCTCGCTCAGGCTGGGCTTTTTCAAAACAAAAGGCACTTCTCCCTTGCTGGCGCTCAGGTTCAGCAAAGGCTCAGGCAGGTAGATCTTTACTAGCAGCATGAAAACAGACTAATACACAATGAATGAATGGAAGCATTGGAGGTGAATGACAGCACACTCATTCACAATGGCAGCATCCCTAATAGGATCACTGGCACTAGCCAATGGCATGGGCTGGTGAGAAAGTCTGCTTAGGAGGCCAGATTATCCATCAGAAGGCTCCCTGGTTAGCCCAACATCAGCAAAGGGACATTGGCTATTCCTGAAAGAATCTTCATAGCAAACCACTATAGTTGCTTCATATCCCCTCATTCCTGCTAAATTCTCTGTAGCGTGCTATTACGTATATTTCTTCATTCCATGCTTTTAACAAAGCAGAATCATAGGAAGAACAGGTGTTTTTTATCTGTTTCATGAGTGACTAAAATGACAGTCCCAGCTGCCAGATTACATAGAATGTTCCAGGTCACGCAGTTTCCTTGTGGGGAATCGAGGGCTCTCTGCTTACTGGATTGGGTTAACCTGGAAGCTAAGGGTTAACCTGGTAATCTGACCCTTTTTTGCATCTATCCTACCCTGTGCCTCATTACTTAGGCACACGTATGGGCTGGGGCAATACGATCAGGCATTTAATTAAGCAGATATCAAGCTCAAGAGGGTCCTATTTCCTCTACTGTGAACCTAGGAGCAATGATAAGGAAATGCAGGAGCCTGAGGGTTGAAGCACAAATTTAATAAACATTTCCGCTGTTGCCTGGAGCCTGATTTCTGTCAAGGCCCAATGACTTCTTGAACTAACTTGCTGAGTGATTGCAAACTTCTTTGAGAGCCTCATGAGAGATGGCACTCATTGGAGGTTGAGCATGTACACAAACACAGGCCCAATTGGATGGATACCCTAGCGCTCTCTCTCCCTCTCTCTCTCTCTCTCTCTCTCGCTCTCATTTGCGCACAGGCACACACCCTCCTCACAATGCCATAATGTCTATGTAAATTGGATCTTTAATATCCTTCAGATAAATGGCTTCAGAAAGAACATGGATACAATACTCAGTCTCTGAGTTAACGTGATAGGCTCTGCCTCCCAAATTGGCTCAGAGAAATTAGCAGGAAGGAAGGAAGGATCAGACGAAATAATAAACCTGCTTACCTGCTCATTAGTTTAATCTCCCCCCCACCACCCTCTCTTCGCCTTGTGGTTTCACTACCCATAAAATAACTAGATAACTTCGAAGTCCTAGATGAAAGAGAAACTAGGTCTGGAAGCTCTAAGATTAAAGGAGAATTTTTAGGATTAGTCTTTGATTTTTTTCCGTTTCTCTCTTTCTCCCCCTCTATTTTTTTTTCTTTTTATCTCAGAGATGACGGAGGAGGCTTCCCTCTTCTCTTCACCTCTCTGCTGAGCTGGTCAACCTGAAGCCTCCTCTGGGGGACAGAGGCAGAGCTCACAAGGGACTTGGGACCTGGGACAGAAAGTACAGAGTAGTAGGGCTCCTCTTAGTAACATTTCCCACAAGACATTGAAGGGCATCTGTTGTTTGAGTAATGTATGGGCACAGGAAACTGCTTCCTCCTTATCGTTTGAGTAGGACACCCTCTTGCAGATTCTTGGGTGCACTCCCCTATACCTCCTTTTCCAGGGAGCTCTCGCCCTTAAAGAGACTAAGATGAGTAGAAAAGACCCTGGCCTACCTGGTCTGCACAATCTTGGGAGATTTCAGTGATTCCATTATGTCTTCCCAGTCCTGAGAGCCAGACTGTGAGCATCTCCAACATTGCTCAACAAGGCATATTTCAAACAGTTGCACCTAAGTCACAAAGCACCCTCCCTAGGGCCACTCCTGCCCCTGCTTATAACTAGCAAAGACAAGCCAGCCTGCCGCTGCACTTTATTTCTAATTCAGAGAGTTCTTTCTCAGATCTATCCACTCCTCTTGGGAGCTCCTGACAGCTCAGGGTAGTGAGCACCCCCCTGAAAGCTCTGGGTGACCAGTCTTTGTTCATTACACGTGTGCCTCCTCCCCAAAGTCTAGCATGAAGAAATCAGACAAGATACAGAGATCCTCCACTCCACCGGGGCAAAGTGAAAACCACACAATTTAAGAGAGATGGGAGAACAGAGAAGCAGCAGCAGGCTCTGTTCAACAGATGGGCAGCCCAGGGTGGCGAGGTGGAGAAATGTTCCCCAGAGCAGCAGCATGTCCCGGTGCTCACATAGGGTGTCCTTCGAATGGCTCCCCAAATCCAACCAAAGCCTCTTCTTACGAAGTCATCGACATCTCTCTCTCAGGCCGGGCTTCTTCAAAACAAAAGGCACTTCTCCTTCGCCGGTGCTCAGGTTCAGCAAAGGCTCAGGCGGGTAACGACATCAAAGAAGGCAAAAGGCCAGGGAGCAAGTGCAGTGCTGTAAAAATGAGATGGGAGTTGAAGCTTCTCTAGGCATCTGGATGCAAATATCTATGAATTTTCAAGCCCCATATGCAGAGGTACCCCTGTGGCTGCTGTGCCACAGCTCTTAGCTGTTATCCACATTCAAGCTCACAGGCCTCACTTTTGGAAGGAAAGTTACTCTAGTCCAGAACAGCAGCTCCCACGAGTCTTAGTCTCAGAACTTCTTCACATTGAGTCCCCAAGAGCTCATGTTTGTGTAGGTTTTGTCTATTGATATTTACTGTACTAGATATTAAAACTGAGAAAAGTGGCTGGGTGTGGTGCTTACCCCTGTAGTCCCAGCTCTTTAGGAGGCTAAGGTGGGCAGATCACTTGAGGCCAGGAGTTCAAGACCAGCCTGGGCAACATGGCGAAACCCTGTCTCTACTAAAAATACAAAAATTAGCCAGGTGTGGTGGCACACACCTGTAATCCCAGCTACTCAGGAGGTTGAGGCAGGAGAATCACTTGAACCCTGGAGATGGAGGTTTAAGTGAGCCAAGATCACACCACTGCACTCCATCCTGAGAGACAGAGAAAATTATAAGATATTTACTAGTTCATTTAAAAAATCATATCTATCATACGTGAATATATACAATAGTTTTTTAATTTTCCAAAACAAAATTAGTGAGAACAGTGGCCTTGTTTTATATTCCCAAATCTCTTTAATGGCAGCCTTAATAGAAACCAGCTAGATTCACGTATCTGCTTCTGGACACACCCTGTTGTGACAGGCTGTTTTGTTGAAGCATATAAAAAAAAAAAATACAGCCTCACAGAGGTATGTATTTGGAAAGGGGAGGAATAGCTTAATAATCTTTTCTGATAATTGTGAGTATTTATGGAAATCACATCAAAACTCAAAAAATGGTGCTTTCTTAAAGGTTACAGCTTGGAATGAGAAACCTTTTCATATAATGTTACATTAAAATCCATTGATCTATCTTACACTTGAAATGGAATTTTTGCATCATGGATTGATCATCTGGAAATATTGGTTCACTGAGTTATACAGATCTTGCAAATGTTGATACATTTCATGATGCAATATTGGAAATCCACATTTGTCCATATCTCCTCAGATGGCGTCAGAAAAGTCTTTAATTATTTGGAAGTTCCCAGTGCAAGGGCCACTAGGATTCAGACTTTGTTGGAGAAGGTGCAATTACAGCCTGCTGGAAGGCAGAGAAGTTCTCTGGGTCGCCTGGACCCAAGCTGGACCATAGTCAATGAGCTGAGGCTGGGAAACAGGAACTGGAAAACAGGAAACCCCTGCCGAGGCACCTAATGAAACCTACAGGGAAGCCTTCTTCAGGAATGTTGTTGAGCTAACTGGTAAGCCAGCTAGGGAACCTATGGAACTCCCCAGGAACTCCCTCTGTAAGGCTGCCCACAGAGAAATGCTACACCATGCAGGAGAGCTCCCTGGGAAGCCTTCCTCTGGGATACCAAGGGAAACTACCTAGGAAGAGGTGCCAGGCTGCTGAGGATGAGCCCTCATCATCATTTTACACAGAAGTTGTTGGAGATTAACTTTATAATGTTCTGTTTAGGTGTTATTTAGTAGTACCATCGCTAAATTTAAGGAGATGTTAATATACCCAGCAACGGATACAATAACTCTTGAGACTATACATCTGTTTAGGAAAAGGTTGAGAATTTCACTAGTTCAAAGGATAGCTATAACTCATTAGGTAGAAAGACAGTTGTTTCAGTGTCAAACAGAAGTTCAAGTGTGTGCAGAAGTTGTGTAAACAAAAGGGTGGACTATGCCAGTCATCAAATTATTGCTGCTCAGCTCCAAGGCTACCTTCATTCCTGCTTGTGATATTGGAATGTCTTACTGGCCAATTGGAACCTTTGTCAGTAGATAGCACTGGAAGAACCCTGGAGGAGGAATGGGCTTTTCTTCCTGGTTCCAGTGATCTTCTCAGCTTGCTCCTTTGTGCATGGTAGCCAGCAGTGCATGGGATACTAAGTGATGTCATGTTCATTGGAGCTGGCATCTCCCCATTACCAGCTTCCCTTGGCACCATGGAGAGTGGCTTCATGGAAAGTTCACCCATCAGTGCAGCTCCTCCCTGGGGGCAGCCTCTTAGGACCACAGACAGGGGCTTCTTGGTGAACCCTGTGTGTGCCACAGCTGGGCTTTCCAGCATGTTCGCCAGCCTCCATGACAGCTTCCAGCAAATTCCATTGACCATCACAAGCAGTTTCCTGTCTGCCAGGCCTGGCCTAGTGACTGTGGATGGGCTGTGGCCCAGAGTAGCTTCCTGTCATGCAGGGGGCTACCATGATACCAACTCCAATGAATTCTGACTCCTAGCCCCCCCGGCCCCAAGTTTCTTCCTTTATTGGAACTCTCCCTTAGTCTTAGGGTATTCTTTAGAATTCTCTTTTATTCTTGCAAATAGTTCATTCTTTATGTTAAACCTTCCCTATTTAAATGCGAGGTGGTTTTTCTCTCCTCACTAGACCGTGACTGATACAATATGAATACAAATTTTCACAAATTCTAATATGCTTAAAAACTTCAGTCTTATCTATGGCAACAAATACTGTCAGTCATTTTCATTGAAGTGACAGTCTCACTTTGTTCATCTGTAAGAAAATATTTTCCAAATACTCAAGTCTGGTTAGTCATAAATTGTCTATCACTCATCATTTCAAGTAAACGGGTGTTTTATTAAGAAAGTGGCTAGTTCAGCTTGCAACTCAAGTGCACATGTGCTTTTCCTCAAGAAGAACATATTTAGCACAAATTGTTTTTGCATACTTCCCATTTTATTACACAGAATATTAAATAGGCATGTACTCAAAGGTCAAGATTTAAGAAAATTAATATTTTTACTGCCACATCAGGACATTCTTGAGTAAAAGTGATTTTTTTATTCTACAAGTGCGTTCTAGTAAAAAATATAACGTTCAGTATTACAGTTTGGTGCCACGGCCTTGATTTGGGCTAAGCAGCCTACAGTTTTACCCATCGTTGATGGTGTGCCATCAGTGTAAATGTCAACGCAGTGAAAAAGGCAAATAGCATCATGAAAATGGTTTTGATCTCACAGAACCCTGTAAAGGACCTAGGAAACTCCAGGCATCCATGAGCCACACTTTTAAAGGTAAAGTATATATGTTTGGGCATCAAAAAGACCTGAGCCTGAATCTTGACTCTGCCAGTTTTTAACTAGATGATCCTGGACAATTTGCTTAACTATGCCTTGGTTTTCTCATATATGAAATGGGATTCAGAAGACTGCCTCCTTCACAGGGATATGTAAGAATTAAGTGAGATATAGTATGGGTATATAGCGTAGTTCCTAGCACACAGTAAGTTCTCAATAAAGAGAGATTATATTGAAGAGAAAAGAGGAGGAGTGAGAGGAGAAAAAAACATAGAGTCCTGGTCATTTCAGAGCGGAGGCATAAGAAGACCATTATGGCAAAAGTGAGGTTGCAGAGTTATGGTGGGTAAACCCGGAGCCTTGAGTTCTTTCATCCTGTCCCCAGAAATTCTTGAAGGAGGAGGAGCCAACTGAGTGAAGAAAGAAGTCCCAAGGGTGGGCTCACCCACCTCTGGATGCTTTTTAGAAGGTAACCCCAGAAGGGCTTTATATTTCTTAGGATAATTTCTGTTCGCCCCTCAATAAAGACAGCCACCATGTGAGAGAGGGGTGATGGCTGAGACATCTAACTAGAGTCTAATTTGGGACTCTAACTAAAGTGCTTCATGCTGCCACTAAGGTGCAAAGCTGGTGTTAGAGTACCAGCCTGGTTACAGTACTGAAGTTCACTCCTTCTGTTCTGCGGCATTCCTCCTAGTGTGTCAGGAAACACTGCAATCTTCTCTCAGAGAAGTCAAGAGAGAAAAATCTGCAACACAAAACAAAGGCACCTAGGTCAGATTCCACAGTTGTATCTTAATTATTCAGGAGTTGCTTCCATATTTAGCGGTGCTCAGCTCCAAAATATGAATACTATCTTATGACTGCTAGGCAGGCTAACCCACAATTAGCCAGGCTGTTTACAGTGCCCTCTACTCCCCTTTTCCTTCTCCAGCCTTCTGAGAAAAAGGACACTCCATGACAATAAATGTTGTTGTTGTCAGCTAATACCTAACAATAAATACAACTGACTTCTACTGAGAACTTGCTTCAGTCTAGGCATTATGCTAAGTGTTACACACACGACTTCATTTCATCCTCAAAACACTTTAAGCCCATTTTAAAGACAAAGAAACTGAGTCTCAGAGAGGTCAACTGGTGTGTCAAATCTGCACAACTAGTGTCAAATTATTTTCTGTCTGACCTCAGAGCTGGTGTTAGTACCACTGTTCTCTCCTGCGTCTCAATGTAAGTGAATTTTCACAGTAGGTGAGTGCATTTCCTCCTCCCTCCCTCTGGCATTTGGGGTCACAATTCTTCTTTGCTAGTTTGTCTTGCTTCCATGCCATGCTGAAACCGAGTGGTTTCCTTCAGTGCTCAGTTTCTTGTGGATAGCTTTGTATATATTCCTCAGATAAATTCTCACTGCAAAAGTCTTTTGGATTCCTCCTCTCTTCTTGTTGACTTTCCTGACTTCAGCTTGCTCCCTTGCAAGCAATCCACCATGCTGTTACCAGCACAGCCTTTCTAAATATACCCTTCCTTCCCTCGCTTAAATGCCCTGAGACTCCCCGGCTGCGCTAAGACCACATTCTCCAGCTTGCTATTCCAAACACTTGGTTGCCTGCTTCCAGTTAATCTCTCCAAGTTCATTCCTTCCTCCCCTGCCTGTCTCCTGTGCTTCAGAATCCCTGTGTACCCTATGAATATGTACAATTATTATTTGTCAATTAAAAAAATAAAATTAAAGAAAAAAGCTATTTGGAACTATGTATTATTGTTAACTATAGTCATTCTACAATGCTATAGGACACCAGAATGTATTCCTCCATGATCACAGCTTTCTAATTCTTTTCTGATAGATTGTCTTATCTGGTCTCCCTGGACAAAATGCAGCCTTGGAATCCTCTAGGATATCACCAGCAGTTGTTGTGAGTTCCAACCTGAGAATCAATTTATTTACAATTCTTGAACCCATAGCAACAAGAATAAAAAAGAAAGCGAATTTGGAAGTTACCTCATGGGGGGAATAAAGGCAAGTGTGAAGGTGCCTTAGGGAGGGGAAGGAAGAGATAAAACAGATCACTGCTTCGTTTATGCCCCAAGTACTCAATGCATTTGCCAACCAAAACATTTTAACTGCTTATTTTATGCAGTTGTTTGCTATCTCAACCATGAGTCCTTCGAGAGTTAGGAATATCTTATTTTCTCTTCTATACCCAGCATTTAGCACGATACCAATATCGACAGACAAAAAATATCAATAAACATGTATTGAATGAAAGAGTGAAGGAATAAATGAATGAATAAATAACTGGTGGTCCTGGAGAACAAAAATGGTGATACCCCTGACAGAAATGGAAGATCAGGAAGGA
This sequence comes from Symphalangus syndactylus, assembly GCF_028878055.3. Classification (NCBI taxonomy): domain Eukaryota; kingdom Metazoa; phylum Chordata; class Mammalia; order Primates; family Hylobatidae; genus Symphalangus; species Symphalangus syndactylus. The sequence continues at coordinate 133,127,361 of NC_072425.2, forward strand.
GAGCCAGAACAGTGTAACAGAAAGTGATATAAAAGCAGGTTTCATCTCAATATGAGAAAGAACTCTACAGAGGCCAAGAATATCTCAAGAAGCACTTGGCTTCATGGAAAGGCATTAACGGTGAGGATAAAGATAGCTGCCATTTATCTCATGTTCACCTTATGCAACCCTCACTGCAGCCTGGTTTCACAGGAACTATTACCATCCCCATTCTACAGGTGGAAAAAATGAGTCTCCAGGAGGCTTTGTAACATGCCCCAAGCGACAAAGCTGGTAAGTGCAGAACACAAGCTTTAAACCCCAACTGATTCCAGGACCTCACTGTAATTGCTGCCCCTCAACAACAAAGTTCAGACCCTGGGAGTGCATGTCTGATGGCTTCATGCCCTCATCCTCTCACTCCTCACCCTGGTTTTGTGTTGCTCTCACATTGTAAACAGCCTCCTCCCTCAGACTTTCTCTTCAGAGACCAGCCCATTCCCAGGTGGAGAAGCACTCCTCTGGACTTGATGCTGGTGTCTCTTTGACCCGTCCCCAAGGCAATGGGGGTGGAGAGGCAGGGGGTTGCTTCAGGGGCAGGCCTAGACCTCTGTGCCACTTGGAGCCTGCTCCTCCAACACGGCCTCGCCTCCTCCTTCTGATAGCTTCCCAGGGAGTGTAGGGATTCACCTTGCACAGAGAAGTTCGGCCCTTGCCCAGCTCCTGAGAGTTAGCCTCTCAGCCCTTGGAATATCTGCCCAGTAAGAGCACCTTTGTTTTTACCTGAGGTCTTTGGTCTGTCTCAGATTGACCTCTGGAGGGGCAGGAGACTGAGGTAAGTCATGCAGGAGCTCCATGCCTACATGAGCAACCCCTGATAAAAACTAGACACCAAGGCTCAGGTGAGCTTCCCTGGTTGGCAACGCTTTGTGTGTGTTGTCAACATCATTTCTGAGGGAATTAGGAGCTGTCTGCTGACTCCACTGGGAGAGGACAATGGAAGCCCACACCTGGAGCTCTACTGGACTATGCCTGTGCACCTTTTTCCATTGCTGATTTTCACCTGTAACCTTTTGCTAATAAACTGTAGCTGTGAGTCTAACAGTTTTGCTGAATTCCACGAGTACTTCTAGTGAATTACTAAAGCTAAGAGTGGTTTTGGGGACCCCTGAATGGCAGTCTTCTTGACCCCCATTGCTCCTGCCTGTTCCTTCTTATCCCCTTCTGCTTCAGAGCTGACCCTGGCTCTCTGCCTATTTCCTTGCACCTGTCTCTTGGACCTCTCTGCCTTCAAGTTTGCATTGCATTGTGGGATGGCACACCCAGTATCCAGCAATCAGTCTAGCCAGGTCCATGGCCAGCCCTTGCTCCTAGAGAATCCCAGCCCAAACCACTCATCACTTCCCTCCCCAGGGAAAGGGGTCCAGAGAGTGACCCACCAAAGCTGAACAACTGCCTGACCTAGAGACATCCAGAAGAAGGGGTGAATGATGAACCCGATGATCTTTAAGCTTCTTCTCAAATCCTATGGTGCTGATTCTTGGATGTGTCCATTTAGTTTGGATATTTTGAGTTTGAGGCAATCACAGGATTTTCAAGTGGAAGCGTCCTCTTGAATGCTCACAGAGATGGCTTGGGAGATAGAGGTCGGTGGGAGAATATTCTCATGATCGGGCCCTGCTTAGAAGACAAAAAGCCTGCAGGGAGCTCAGATTGCATACAGAGGCTTAGGAGTCCAGGAAACCAACTAGTTGAGCTGCCTTTCATAGCATAGCTGTGGCTTCCCAGAACTTGCCGGGGAAGGCTCCCTTTTCCTCCCTGCCAATTTCTCCACCCCACCTGGCACCAAAGGGCCTAGCCTCCAAGTCACAATTAAAGCTGTGCAACGATGCTAATTGCTGTATCTGACCTCCCTTCAGATAACAAGGGAATCCCTCTCCCTAATTAGCCCTGCCACTGGTAGACCAGCAAAGCCAAATGTTTATTATGGGATGAATGCTCTTACCGTAAATTTTGACATATGCTGTGGAAAGATGTTGGATAAATAAGACTTCAGAGGCATGGGTTGTTTAAATAATGAATACCCACTGCTGTGGGTGATGAGGGTGGAGGAGAGTGAGGCAAAAAAGAAGCAAAGGATCCTGGATCCATGCTCAGAGCCCAGGAACAGACTTAGTTGGTTGGGAAGGAAGCAGAGGGAGGGATATGGCAATGCCAGCAGGAAGGCTAGGGTGAAGAAGAGAGTGTGTTGGGCTCCACACTGCACTCACTGCTCCTGTTGTCCTGCAGAAATGCCCTCCCATCCCCCACACCCACTCACTTCCATTCATAATCCCCTGGGAAGCAATGACAAATGGCTTGTGAAACAAAGTCAGAGGGGAGGTAGGAGAAACTTCCTCTCCACAAAGAATAAAGCCAGTGCCTGTCTGGACAGGCCCTGAGTTTACTGTTGTTGATGTCTTGCTTCTTCCCAGGCGAGTGGAGGGTGAGTACATGGAAGCCTAATCTTGCACTTGGGCTTCCTGGGGTGGCCAAGATGTGCAGAGAAAATCATTGCACCCAATCAAGGACCCCCAGCCCATGACATTCTGAAGCACTGAGGAAGGGAGAATGCTGGTTTTATGGTTTCCATGTATCCCCTTCAGGTCTAGCTCTGGTCGAGCAGACCACACAGTATGAAATAAAGATCCTTAGATGTGACTTACACCTGGATTTGGAAAGACTCTGCTCTTCCCCCATCCCATGGGCTCAGGCCCAGAGGGCTGATCCACAAGCAGATCTCACAAAGATGGCTGTGTCTCTTTCAGTTCCTCAGTTTCCAGCCAATCAAGGAGAGAGACATCCTTTCATCTCAGTGAATGGGGGTTTATCTGACAATTATAGGTAGATGTCAGGGAGACAGAGGGACTCCCAGTAACTGCATAGATAGCCAGGCTCTGGGAAGACCATGCTTGTTTCAGACACATGGTCCAGCCTTTGACCTCCACTTGTCAAGTCCACACTTCAGGCATTGGTCCTCTGCAAATAGGGTGGCTCATGACCCTCACCTGTTTCTCTTCAGAACAAGCCCAAATCTCAGTGTCTTACAAACAGCAAAGGTCTATTTCCATTAATGATACATGTCCCGTATGGGTCAGTGGAGGCCTCTGCTCCACTTGGTCACTCAGGGATCCAGGCTTTGGAATTGCTATGGCTGAGAGGAGACAGCTGGAGGGCCATTTGTTGGCTCTTCTATGCTTCAGCCTAGAAATGACATGAGCTGCTCATGGACCAGACCTAGTCCCATGGCTCCACCTTAGTGTGAGGGGGCTGGGACATGTGGGGGAACATTTGGGAAGCAGCACTATTTATGCCCCAGACCATGTCAAAGGCGCTGGAGCAAATTGGCATTCCTAGTAGTGCCTTTGAGCCTCAACTTCCTCTCCTCCACACACCTGCACGGGATAGGACCAGAGGTCCAGCAGGTACACAGTCTAGACAGCCCATCAATTTACAGATGGAGAAACTGAGGCCAAGCAGGTCGTGATTGGCTTGGTTACGAGCCCCTGCCAGGCCACCTCCACCAGCTGCTTTCCAGGGCAGTAGTGATCCTCCAGAGCTCTTTCCCTTGGCCTCTCCTGGTTTGTTCGCTGGTGCCTTCTCCCTTGTAATTTTTATTTCATTATTCTCCTCTCCTCATTCTGAGTAACTTCCAAATGTCATTCTTTCTTTAGTTTTTCACCTCCACAGAGCCCTCCTTTTCTTTGTCTCCCTCCCTCAGGCAGGCTCTTTCCCTGTGAAGGGCTCTTTTTTTCTCCTCCTACAGAGCACACTGACCTTTTCCTCTTCTCCGTAGGACAAAGCCCGGCCTGGCATGCTCCTAACAGGAATTGGCTCTAGAAGTTCCAGTAATTGCTCTGTCCTTATTACTGAATCTGTGAAGTCAGTCTTGGTCAGGGCAGCCCCTCCCTTTCACCCACTCACTTGCTGGAGTCAGACTGCAGATGGGCTGCTAACGAGGTGACCAATTAATAAGCGCTAAATAACCCCAAAATGGTCTTTTTCTCCCTGGCCTGATTTTCAGGCCCCTTTGTTCCTCCTTGGGAATCTGTCCTCTATGACAGGGCCACAATGGGGACTATTCCCAAACCTGACCCTGTGAGATGCTGACGCACTCAGGCGATGGTCACAAGACCCTGCTGCCCAACTCCTTTGCTCTGGGGGTCATGGGAGCAAGGAGGGTTCCTGCCTCTCAGGAATAGTAATACAACTACCCTACATCATTGACCACTTACCATGTGTTATATAACCCTGGTGAAACCTTTCATTTACTCATTCCTCCAGACAGACATGAATTGAGTACTTCTAAGGTGCCAGATACTACACAGGCCAGGCAGTCTGAGCCTTAGGCTTGGGCGAAAGGGACCCTCACCTCAGGGCTTCATGCTTTGAAGCACATTCCTGGTAATTTTGCAGGCCCTTCTCGGATGCTTGATACCTATTGATGCTGCCAGTGCTGACCAGGTAGGGACTCCTGAGCCCTGTGTGAGCCCTGTTCCTGTTTCTTCCCACCCCTCCCCTACCCCCCCTCCCCACCCACACACCCACATGGCTGACCAGATGCTCTGAAGCAATTCTAGGAGACTGGACTGGTGAGCACATTGCTCCCTCTGACTGACAGTATTTCTTCCATGTGGTCCCATGAAATATGGCCACTAGGATGGTGCTGGCTTCCTCACTCAAATTGCTTGTACAGACAGAGGCCCCACGGGGGGGGGAAAATGTGCCCAGGACTCTACATATCCTCCTGGTGGCCTTGACACTAGCGATATGGTGGTGAGAAAAACAGAAACAATCCCTGTCCCCATGGCAGTCATAACACAAACATCAATCAAATGAGGACCAGAGACCATGACCGAAGGTATCTGAGACTCCACAAGGGAACTGACCAATTGAGTGAAGAAGTTGCTACTGTCAGCTTCATTTTACAAATGAGGAAACTGAGAAACAAAGATGTTGGATTCCTGCCTGATGGCCTGTGCTAGTAGGACCAGAAACAGACTGAGGAACTTGGTTCCCTTGAGTCCCATTAAGTATAGGACTTCCTCCACCTGCTCAGGCTAAAGGAGGAAAACTCTGGCCTAGAAGCAGGGAGATGGTAGTTTTGAGGACAAATTTGCCAGCAAGTGAGAGAAAACTCAGCACAAGCTGACTCATACAAAAATAAAAGAGAGAACTGATTGGCTCTTAAGGGATCTCTTAAAGGGTCCAGGAGTGTTTGTCTTCAGGTATGGCTGGATCCAGGTGCTCAGATGATATATTCTCAAGACCAATCACCTTCCCTCTCTCCACTCTCCTTTTTTAAAATTGGAGCATAGCTTACATACAGTAAAATATACAGACATTAAGTGTATATTTCAACGAATTTCTACACAAAAAAATTACTACCCAGATCAAGCTACAGAATTTCCAACACCCCATAAGGTTTCTCTTTGCCTAACCATAGACAACAACTCCTTAAGGGTAGCCACTATGCTAACTCCTGTCACCATTGTTTAGTCTTTCCTATCGCTGGTTTCATATAAATGGGATCGTAAGGAGGTATTTTTATATGGCTGACTTTGCACAGTCAAAATCATGATTGTGCAATATATGCCTCAGAAGTTTGTTCTTTTCATTGCTGTGTACTACTCCATTATATGCACATACCACAAATTATTGTTCATAAACACATAGACTGTTTTCAATTTTGGCTCTTGTGAGCAAAGTTGCCATGTGCATGTCTTCGGGTCAAAAAGAGCACTCATTTCTGTTGGGTATCTAGGAGTAGAGTTGCTGGAAAACAGAGCCTATGTATGTTTAGCCTTTGTGGAACTTTCAAATAGTTTTCTGAAGCAGTGAGCACTATTTATACTCCCATTAGCAATTTTAAATTGGACTTTATGTCTTTTGCTTACTGATTTCTAGGAGTTCTTCATGTATTCTGAATATTACAGTCCTTTGTCTGACACATAAGTTAAAAATATCTTGTCCTAATCTGTAGCTTGCTTCTTCTCTCCCTTAATAGTATAGTTTTATGAAAAGAAGCCCTAAATTGACTAAAGTCCAACTTAACATTTATTTTGTGTTTACTGTTGTGTGTGTACATATTCATGTAGATCCTATTGAAGAAAACTCAGATGACTCCAAAGTCATGAATATGTTCTCTCTTGTTTTCTTCTAGAAATTTAATTGTTTTAGCTTTCACATTTAGATCTATGATCCTTCATGCATTAATTTTTGGGAATGATGTCAGATAGAGGTCAATTTTTTTTTCTGCATGAATATCCAATTAACCCACACCATCAATTAAAAAGTGCAACTCTTCCTCTCCTGAACGGTGGTGGAGCATTTGTTGTAAATCATGTGATTGTATATGTGTCTCCACTTTCTTTCCTCTTTATTAGCCACTGACATGGTCACTTTGTGTGGTGGCAAGATCGTCCCCTGTAACCCTAGGCTTACATCTAATCACCTTAGCAGTTCCAGGTGAAAAGAACACCTCTTTCCCATCAGTAGTCCCAGCATTATACTTGGCTTTCCATAGCAGTCTTGCATCAGTCCCTACGGTCAAATGCTGAATGGCCAGTGTTTGGTCACATGCCCATCCCTGAGGGTGGGGCAGAGGATGCAGAGAATCCCACCCAAACCTCTGGACTGGAATGGAAAAGGGGTGGTTCTTCAAGGAAACTTGGGATGCTGTTACCAAAAGAAAGGGAAATGGATGCTGGGGCAAACAAAACAAATACTACTTAGACTCCATGACCATTGGGCTCCTCGATCTTTGAATTTGTCGTTCTCCTGGGCTAGCTTAACTGTGAGGTGCTTCTGGACACCAGACACTATGTGAAGCATTGCAGGTGGTACAGACTGCTTTAAGATTTTGTACACAGCCTGCCTCAATGACAGATAAGACGAAGGAAAGTTGAAGAATGCCCCAGCATGACTGAATCTCCTGGCTTACCAAGGGACCCTGGCCACTGTTGGGCACCTCCGAGTTGCCACCATTAGGCTACCCAGGGAAGGCAGGTGTGTAGAGTTTCACATCATGCCTCATTTCACCAGGTGTGATTTCCAATGAGACATCGCTCCACTGGGGACTAATGATGCGGAGAGAGTAGAGCAGGGAGGCTGTGATTTCCAATATGCACCAGCCAGTCATTACTAGCAGGAAATGGATTTTTGCTGGGTAATCAAAGTCAAATCCTTCATTTTTCCCACCCCTAAGTGCCCCTGCCACTGGCCTCCATCACACGCCAGGTGACTTCACTGTGCCCTGTTCCATGAGTCCTCAGCAAACCAAAGTCCAAGCCGGGCTCCCCACCATTCCCCTTTCCCCTCCCAAGGAGACTGGACATACCTTCTCCTAGGTTACCTGGATTCCTGTGTGGGAAGGCGGGCTGTGTGGAGAAGCACAGGGAAGGAGGAGGGGTGAGGTCACAGGAGGGAGGTCTTCACCTGGCGGGGAGTGCAGGGGAAGTAAAGCAACAATGTGAGAGGTTTAATCAACCTTTGAAGACTTCACAGTGTTTGGACAGAAGTGTGTGAATAATATTCATTTGGATTGGCACCTGTGCACACCACTGAACGGAAAATAGCATTTTGTCGTCGTTGTGATGAGGAGCAAGCAGTCTAGAGAGACAGGCTGCACATCCTGGCAGCTGTGAAGGTGGGGTTTTTTCCCCTTTTCTTTCCGGCTCACTGTGACCCTCTGACTCCTTGAAAATCCGGTGGCTCTTGAGTCAACGCCTTGACATTCCTTTTTCTGCTTCTTCAGACAGAGCGGGGACAAGGAAATACCTGGCAAGGGCATTCAGCCAGGATGGGAGAAGGCCTACCACCAGTCCCCTGGGTGGCTGTGGACAATTGGGATTATGCCTCTGGGCCTCAGCTTCCCTGGGTGCCATAGGCAGATAATCTGCCTGTCCTTCCTTACTCCCCGCTTTGGTGTGAGGGTCACAACAAGAGAGGTGACCCTGAAAGTCAAAAGGGTTATTTGAGCATGAGGCCATTCCCCTCTTCCTGAAAGAAGCCCAGTACCTTCAACCACTAAGACACTTGCCTCAAGTGGCATCTAGGGACCCAGCGTCTTGGATGAGTCCTTCCTCTCTTATTCCTCAGTGTTCATGTAACTTCACCATCCCTCATCCTTATTTCCCTCACACCCAGGACAGTCAAGTCTCCAGGGTAAAGAAGAATCTCTATAACCCAGCCATGGACATTGTTGAAAGCTGGGAATTGCCAGTCTTTGCTCTGGGCTCCTAGCCCAGCTCCCCAGGCACAATGGATTCCGACAATCATGCCTGTGCTCACGCTGCCCCATACCATTAACTCTGTGTCTTAGGGACACTGCAGCCTCCTGTAGATCAGAGCTCTCCTTCCTATTGTCGACTGATCTATCATGGCCATGAGGCTGCCTTGAAAAGACGTGCTGGCGCTGAGAACGTGTGGGCACTCTAGACCTCCCTAGCCTACCTGTCAGAGTTCTCCTGAGCCTTAGCATTTTTCTCTCCAGTGAGTGCTCTCTCTTCCTTCCCAGGGTCCCCCCTGACCCTCATCTCTTCCAGCCTACTGTTCTACTGAAAACCTCCCCTGCATCCTCTACCTCTCTTCCCACCCCCTTTCCTCCCTCTCCTTCCAATCTTTCTTCCTTTATCTTCCCCCTTTCCTTCCCTTCTCCCTGATTTTTCTCACCTATCCACTCCTTCTCCTCCTGTCTTAGCCTGTCTCTCCTTTTTTCTTCCCTACCCCACATCTCCTCGGTTTTTCATCTTCCAAAACAACTATCTCCAGAGAGCAGCCCAAGTTCCTCTTCCCAGCCAGCGCCAAAACAATTCTAGTGTCGGACTTTCTAAACTATCACCACTGGATAATTCCTAAACACACATCTCACACCATGCACATGGGATCCAGGACCTGCCGGAAGGTCTTGTGGCTGGTGGTGACACGTGTGCCACACACAGCACAGACAAGCCCACCACACTAGTCACACAGGATGGAACTGTTTCCAGCCCCTACATTCCATCTGCTGGCAGCAAAGTGGAGCCACTGAGATTTAGAGTGGACGGACCCTTATTAATCACCTGGGCCCTGAATTCATTGCAATCCCCATATCAATACTCATAATATAGCTTGTTTGCTGTTTGAACTAATATATTTTTAAATATTAATGCCTAATATTATTTCAGTTGCTTCTACATTGGTTGGTTGGTTGTTCTACTATCTATACTATAGCACACATACTACACTATAGTATGATATGTGATACTATAATATAGATACTAATAAATATTAGTATAGTAAATACTAACAGTATATACTATTAGTACAGTAAATACTAACAGTATATACTTATTAGTACAGTAAATACTAACAGTATATACTTATTAGTACAGTAAATACTAACAGTATATACTATTAGTATAGTAAATACTAATAAGCATATACTAAGCAGTATAGTAGACAGTATAGATACTAATATTAATATCTATATTATAGTATCATATATCATACTACAGTTTAGAATATAAACTATAGTATAGATAGTATCTATAGTATAGTGTAGTATCTATATTATAGTATTAGATAATATGTACTATTAGATGTTAATGTCTATCTAGATAAAGGACTAAACTGGAAGAGCCACAGAAGCCCTAAACAAAAATAAGAGAAAGAAACTGCTCTGCAGGGTATTAAAAATAGTTTAAAACCGTCATAGTTAAAATAGTCCATTATTGGCATGGGAAGGGAGAGACAGCTCAATAGAAAAAATAGAAACCAGAAATAGGCCTAAATATAAAACAGAATTTAGCCTATGATAGAGGTGGCATTTCAAATCAATGGAGAAAAAGAAGGACTTGATCAGCATTATTTGGGGGAATTGTCTAATTGTGTGCTGTCTAGTACAGTAACCACTAGCCATATGTGGCTCCTGTGCACTTGAAATGCCGCCAGTCCAAAATATACACTCTATTTTGAAGAACTGGTATGAAAAAATGTAAAATAGCTCATTAATAATTTGTATCTAGATAAGGTGTTGACATGATATTTTGCATACAGTGGGTTAAATAATATATCTTATAATTACTTCTGCCTGCTTCTTTTTACTTTTTTAATGTGGCTAATAGAAAATGTAAAATTATATACGTGGCTCACATTGTATTTCTATTGGATAGCAGTAGTGTAACCACATGCAAAAAGTAAAATTAGATCCCTATCTCACTCCTTATACCAAAAATAAAATCCAAATACATCAACAATTTTAATGTAAAATATGACATCCTGAAAGAAAATACAGATGATTTATTTTATCATTTTATTTTATATTTCTGGAGAAGATCATTGAAAACACAAAACTACAAATCTTTTTAAAAGATTGATAAATTTGATATAAAAAGTAAAATTGTTTGTATCCAAAAGACCTTTAATAATATCAAAACACAAGTTTAATAGGAAAAATATTTGTAACATATAATGGCAAAAAGTTAATTTGTTGTGATAAGAAAAGCTCTTACAAACCATTTAAAAAAAAACCAAAACATGAACAGCCCTATAGAATTGGCAAAGGATATAAATTAGCTATTCAATGAAAAATAGAAATTAGAAATCATCAATCCTGAAATGAGTGGTAAACCCATAATGACTGTTGACTTGGAGTGATCTAGTTATGGGACTTCATGATATAGTCTCTCTACTTTTGCATATGATTGAAACTTTGTATAAAAAATCATCAAAGTGCATATAAAAATGCTCAACTTCACAATTAAAGAAATGAAAACTTGAAAACAGAACACTGTTTTCTTCCAGCAGATTGACAAAACCTGAAAGATAATATAGGTAGCAGGATACTAGCTCCCTCATTGTGGTGGTATAAATGTGTGCCACCTCTTTAAAAGAGAAATTTGGCAATAATTATCAAAATTGTCAATGCATATATCCTTTGACCCAGAAACTGTACTTCTAGGAATTTGACCTAAAAAAGCATAAACAAGTACACAATAATAGTCAATGCAGTATTACAGTAGCAAAAAATACCAACCAAACAACCTAGAAGCAACTGAAATATCCATCAACAGTGACTAGAGAAGTAAATGTTGACCCAGCCATGCCATGGAATTATGCAGATATTAAGAATGAAGTAGACCTATGTATGGAAATATCTCCAATCTGTATTAGTAAGTGAAAAAAAGGAAATTACAAAAATTAACTATGATATAATTCTATGTGTAATTTTATAAAGATATAATTATGTTGTAATCACATCAAACATTTCTGGAAGAATCAGTCATATGTTAAAGTTAGTTACCTCTCAGTGGTGAGAAGAACTCAGGAGTAGGGAAGAAAGTTGTTTAATTTCTGTTATCCTTTTATGCTGTTTGAACTCCTTTTTTTAAAAAAAAAAAAAACATGCTTTGAAAAGATGTCCAACATCACTAATCATTAGAGAAATGTGAATCAAAGCAACAATGGGACACCTCTTCATATCCATTATCATGGCTATTTAAAATATATATATATATATATATAAAACAAGTGTTGGTGAGGGTGTGGGGAACTGGAATCCTTGTACACTGGTGGCAGGAATGCAAAAATGGGACAGCCACTGTTAAAAACAGTGTGGTAGTTTCTCAAAAAATTAAAAATAAAATTACCATGCACACCAGCAATTCCACTTCTGGGTATCTATTCGACATAACTGGAAGCAGGTTCTTTCCATTTGTACACTCCTGTTCACACCAGCATTCGTGCACAATAGCTAAAACATGGAAGAAACAAAAGTGTCTATCAACAAATGAATGGATAAGCAAATGTGGTATATACATACAATGAAATATTATCCAGTCTTAAAAAGGAAAGAAATCCTGGTACATACTACAACCTGGATGACCCACGAAAACATTATGCTGAGTGAAACAAACCAGGCCCAAAAGGCAAACATTGTATGATTCCACTTATGCAAGATACCTAGAGTAGTCTAAATCATAGAGGCAGAAAGTAGAATGGTGGATGTCAGAGGCTGGAGGAGAAAGGGGAAGGGGGCGTTATTGTTTAATGTGTACAGAGTTTCAGTTTTGCAGGATGAAATGAGTGACGGAGATGGATGGTGA